>NC_088419.1:10351880-10673130 GCF_034236695.1 Oncorhynchus nerka | reverse complement strand
TAATGAACATGGGAGTTATATTCCTCCACCCTGGGGACTGAACGGCCCTGGACTGACTAATGAACATGGGAGTTATATTCCTCCACCCTGGGGAATGATCGGTCCTGGACTGACTAATGAACATGGGAGTTATATTCCTCCACCCTGGGGACTGAACAGTCCTGGACTGACTAATGAACATGGGAGTTATATTCCTCCACTCTGGGGACTGAACAGTCCTGGACTGACTAATGAACATGGGAGTTATATTCCTCCACCCTGGGGACTGAACAGCCCTGGACTGACTAATGAACATGGGAGTTATATTCCTCCACCCTGGGGACTGAACAGTCCTGGACTGACTAATGAACATGGGAGTTATATTCCTCCACCCTGGGGACTGAACAGTCCTGGACTGACTAATGAACATGGGAGTTATATTCCTCCACCCTGGGGACTGAACAGCCCTAGACTGACTAATGAACATGGGAGTTATATTCCTCCACCCTGGGGACTGAACGGCCCTGGACTGACTAATGAACATGGGAGTTATATTCCTCCACTCTGGGGACTGAACAGTCCTGGACTGACTAATGAACATGGGAGTTATATTCCTCCACCCTGGGGACTGAACGGCCCTGGACTGACTAATGAACATGGGAGTTGTATTACTCCACCCTGCTGACTGATCGGTCCTGGACTGACTAATGAACATGGGAGTTATATTCCTCCACCCTGGGGACTGATCGGTCCTGGACTGAATATACGACTGTCGACTAACTAATGAAAACATGTTTGCTGCCCTGTCAGCCCCCCTGGTCTGCACACAGAGAGGAAGCAGAAGCAGAGGAAGAGAATGAGAGTGAGGGAGAGGGGGAGAGCGAGAGAGAGACAGACAGAAAGGGAGAGAGAGAGAGAGACAGACAGAAAGGGAGAGAGAGAGACAGACAGAAAGGGAGAGAGAGACATACAGAAAGGGGGAGAGAGAGAGAGAGACAGACAGACAGACAGACAGACAGACAGACAGACAGACAGACAGACAGACAGACAGACAGACAGGGGGAGAAAGAGAGAGAGACAGACAGAAAGGGAGAGAGAGAGAGAGAGAGAGAGACAGAGAGAGAGAGAGAGACAGACAGACAGACAGACAGACAGACAGACAGACAGACAGACAGACAGACAGAAAGGGGGAGAGAGAGAGACAGACAGAAAGGGAGAGAAAGGGAGAGAGAGAGAGACAGACAGAAAGGGAGAGAGAGAGACAGACAGAAAGGGGGGGAGAGAGAGAGAGAGAGAGTGAGGGAGAGGGGGAGAGAGATAGACAGAAAGGGAGAGAGAGAGAGACAGACAGAAAGGGGGAGAGAGAGAGAGAGTGAGGGAGAGGGGGAGAGAGACAGACAGAAAGGGAGAGAGAGAGAGACAGACAGAAAGGGAGAGAGAGAGAGAGAGAGAGAGAGAAAGGGGGAGAGAGAGAGAGAGAGTGAGGGAGAGGGGGAGAGAGATAGACAGAAAGGGAGAGAGAGAGAGAGACAGACAGAAAGGGGGAGAGAGAGAGAGAGAGAGTGAGGGAGAGGGGGAGAGAGAGACAGAAAGGGAGAGAGAGAGAGAGAGAGAGAGAGACAGAGACAGACAGACAGAAAGGGGGAGAGAGAGAGACAGACAGAAAGGGAGAGAGAGAGAGAGAGACAGACAGAAAGGGAGAGAGAGACAGACAGACAGACAGACAGACAGACAGACAGACAGACAGACAGACAGACAGACAGACAGACAGACAGACAGACAGACAGACAGACAGGGAGAGAGTGAGAGAGAGACAGACAGAAAGGGAGAGAGAGAGAGAGAGAGAGTGAGGGAGAGAGGGAGAGAGACAGACAGAAAGGGAGAGAGAGAGAGAGAGAGAGAGACAGAGACAGACAGACAGACATACAGAAAGGGGGGGAGAGAGAGAGAGACAGACAGAAAGGGAGAGAGAGAGCGAGAGAGAGAGACAGACAGACAGACAGACAGACAGACAGACAGACAGACAGAAAGGGGGAGAGAGAGAGACAGACAGAAAGGGAGAGAGAGAGAGAGACAGAAAGGGAGAGAGAGAGAGAGAGAGAGAGAGAGAGAGAGAGAGAGAGAGAGAGAGACAGAAAGGGAGAGAGAGAGAGACAGACAGAAAGGGGGAGAGAGAGAGAGAGAGAGAGAGAGAGAGGGAGAGGGGGAGAGAGACAGACAGAAAGGGAGAGAGAGAGAGAGAGACAGAGACAGACAGACAGAAAGGGGGGGAGAGAGAGAGACAGACAGAAAGGGAGAGAGAGAGAGAGAGACAGACAGAAAGGGAGAGAGAGACAGACAGACAGACAGACAGAAAGGGAGAGAGTGAGAGAGAGACAGACAGAAAGGGAGAGAGAGAGAGAGAGAGAGTGAGGGAGAGGGGGAGAGAGACAGACAGAAAGGGAGAGAGAGAGAGAGAGAGAGAGACAGAGACAGACAGACAGACAGACAGAAAGGGGGAGAGAGAGAGAGACAGACAGAAAGGGAGAGAGAGAGAGAGAGAGAGACAGACAGAAAGGGAGAGAGAGAGAGAGAGAGACAGACAGACAGACAGACAGACAGACAGAAAGGGGGAGAGAGAGAGAGAGAGAGACAGAAAGGGAGAGAGAGAGAGACAGACAGACATACAGACAGACAGACAGACAGGGGGAGAGAGAGAGAGACAGACAGAAAGGGAGAGAGATATAGACAGACAGAAAGGGGAGAGAGAGACAGACAGAAAGGGGGGAGAGAGAGAGAGACAGACAGAAAGGGGGAGAGAGAGAGAGACAGACAGAAAGGGGGAGAGAGAGAGAGACAGACAGAAAGGGGAGAGAGAGAGAGACAGACAGAAAGAGAGAGAGAGACAGACAGACAGAAAGGGGGAGAGAGAGAGAGAGAGAGACAGACAGACAAACAGACAGACAGAAAGGGGGAGAAACAGTGATGGTGAGAGGGGTTAGCAGACATTGACCGGTCCTCTCTCAGCTGCTAGAGACCGTATCCCAGGCAGATCACAATTGTTACTCAAGAATGAGAGAATGTTCCTAAACGACCAGTACCGGGCCAGTTGACAGGCCATGAAGCAGAATATGGCCTTTCAAAACAAACAGCTTTTCTCAAATTTCTGAGGTTGATTACGATCACAGTAAATCCTTTTCTGGAACCCTATACCTTAGTCACAGAACCCCGGAACCACAGAACCCCGGAACCACAGAACCCCGGAACCACAGAATCCCAGAACCCCAGAACCCCGGAACCCCAGAACCCCGGAACCACAGATGGCCATACTTATGGCCTGAAAACATGGTGTCTTCCTCACCCCTCTCGGCGGCTGGATCTTTTTTTGTATTTTATTTGGAGCAGAGTATTTGTAGGGGAACATCTACAGTACATTCTACATCACCCCAACTACCCAGCATTTCCTCCCAACGTTCTTTTCAATTTGCTGAGACTTAAAGAGTGACAGAAATTGCCCTAGGCTTAAGCTCAGGTGGCTAACATAGTATTGTATCGAGCAGGAGACCCTGGTGCAGGAGACGTTTAGTGTTCGAACACTAAAGGTCAGTCACATACTGTACATTTTAAATGTTGGGTAAACATCTTCTGAATGGTTTTCTTTGAGGGTCACGAAGAACAGTTCATTACATTTAACTCAGTGACTGTGGATTTTAAGATAACTATGAAATCCAGAAATCAGGCAACCGACCAACTGACTGTATACATAAAAGTTTTTAAAAAAGAAAAAAAAGGTCAGAACTAATTTAGGAAAGATGTCAGTGTGCCTTGTAAAGTGTGATAATGCTGACGTTTTAATGTTTGAACAATCAAAAACCCCTCTCCCAGACCACTCTCATGTCCAACTTTAAGTCTTGAGACTGACCAGACATGGGGCCTGCATGATCTTTCACCAGCTCTGAAGCTTGAGTCCTGATCTCCTTCTAAAATCCATCCCGGCATTCCGAAGTTCCATTCCAAAGTTCCATTTCCCCCTGGCGTTCCAAAGTTCCATTTCCCCCTTGCGTGCCAAAGTTCCATATCCCCCTGGTGTTCCAAAGTTCCATTTCCCCCTGGCGTTCCAAAGTTCCATTTCCCCCTGGTGTTCCAAAGTTCCATTTCCCCCTGGCGTTCCAAAGTTCCATTTCCCCCTGGCGTTCCAAAGTTCCATTTCCCTCTGGCGTTCCAAAGTTCCATTTCCCCCTGGTGTTCCAAAGTTCCATTTCCCCCTGGTGTTCCAAAGTTCCATTTCCCCCTGGCGTTCCAAAGTTCCATTTCCCCCTGGCGTTCCGGATGAATCCCTGGAGAGTGGCCATAGATCATGAGGAATGTCCTCTACAGGCGAAGAGGTTGGTAGACTAGGATATCTTATCTGATGGGTACCGAGTCTGAACACTCTTGGCCCCACTCGAAGGCCCCGGCCCCCTGTCTCAGGCTGGTGGCTATTGAGGGATTCGTGAGTATGAAAGTATGGAAAGTGAGGGAGAACATAAGATGCTGAGAGAAAGAGACAATGAGAATTGGGTCGATGCCTTCAGCTGGTCCATTGGAAGATTACAAGGCCCTTAGGTCCCTGACCTCTGACCTCTGTCTCATGCTGATAACTGTCAGGAGATTCACGAGCTCTAACATTCCACACGGAACATTCCCACCTGCCTAGGTGGCCTGTGTTCGTTGGAGAAGAACAACTCTTACATAGCACTACTATTTGAAATATTTCAAATAATGTATATGTGCTTGATTGAGCTTGCCTGGCTTAATGAACCAATAGCAAAGTCCCACAAACTGTAAACCCCATCGGACACTCCAGGCAGGCTCAAGAAGATGCTTGAATTATGTGAAAGGTTTGAAACAGTACTTTAACCAGGTCTGGTAACGTCTGGTAGAGTCCAGGGGTGCCATGTTGAACTGTCAGAGTCAGCTTTGTATCTGCGGTAATCAATATATTCCCGTAGATAAAGCTGTCCCGTGAGTTATGGCTGATGTGTTTTTATTAAAGCGGAGACAAAAGGGGTACTTCCAAATCCAGAAGACTGACTTTCACTGGTGTATTTTTTAGAGGATGTGTCCTCCCTGGTCCCTGCTTGATCTAATCAAGACTGCCGTCAGACTTGAGTGACTAGTTAAAAGCATCCCAAGTGGCTCCTCAACATGGGTGGAGGATGAGCTGATTTCCCCCTTAATATGTAGATAACTTTTTTTATCTACTGGAAAAAATGCTGTATAAAAAAACACCTTCCACATCAACACACACACTAGCTTCTCTCAATCAGAAGCAGCGGAGAGCTATGCAGCTAAATCTGGCACAATATTTGTCGTCCATGGACATTGATGAATAGCCTAATAAAATACAAAATCACCATGACATCGGTTATTTCAACATTTATCAGGAAATAAACGTGATTCTGAATCTTTGATTGTTGGACTTGAATGACCAATGGCAATAAAGGATTTTTTTTCTTCTTTCTTCCAGTTTCCTTTTCCTGTAGAAGAAATAACCAACATTTCCTGAATGGGATATTAGTGCCTGAGGCACTAAGGCCTTTTATAGACAGAGTTAAAGGGTGTAGCTCTCAAAATGTTAACTTAATCTGAACCTCTGAATTACTTATGTGTCCGTTTTAGGATTTTAATAACCTATATTTTAACAAACTCTACGGAAAGCCCTATGAGGTATACAAAGCATAAGAAAGACATACAAAAAGCAATTAAGATGGGGTTGCCTTTCTGAAAAATATCATTTTAAGCAATCCTTTGGTTCTACTTATGGCCTGAAAACATGGTGTCTTCCTCACCCCTCTCGGCGGCTGGATCTTTTTTTTGTATTTTATTTGGAGGCCAGGGAGTAGGCAGACCAAATCAAATCAAATTGTATTGGTCGCTGTACACATATTTTGCAGATGTTACTGCCGGGTGTAGCGAAATGCTTATGTTCCAAGCTCCAACAGTGCAGTAATACCTAACAATACACACAAATCCCAAAATGAAAACAATAAAAAAGGAATGAAGAACTATATACTTATATTTGCAATGCCAGAGTCCGGAATATAAATATAAATGTATATGATGGTGTGTGTAGACAGTATGGACAGTATATGAATAGGAAAGGTTTGTATAGCAATAGTTATCTAGGATGAGCTATGACTAGAATACAGTACAGTGGGGCAAAAAAGTATTTAGTCAGCCACCAATTGTGCAAGTTCTCCCACTTAAAAAGATGACAGAGGCCTGTAATTTTCATCATAGGTACACTTATATATAAAGCGTATCAGCAGACCGTGTCGAAGTAACAATGTTTATTACAGCAACAGGGGCAAAGGAACAGGATGGCAGGCAGGCTCAGGGTCAGGTCAGGCAAGGGTTAAAACCAGGAGGACGAGAAAAGAGAGACTAGGAAAAAGCAGGTGGTGATACAAAAACGCTGGTTGACTTGACAAACAAGACAAACAGAGAACACAGGTATAAATACACAGGGGATAATGGGGAAGATGGGTGACACCTGGAGGGGGTGGAGACAATCACAAAGACAGGTGAAACGTTTCAGGGTGTTACAACGTGGGTAAAACAGTATGCAAACATTTTTATGTGACCAGTTTTCAAAGACTATGTACAGTGCATTTTGTTATGTTACAGCCTTATTCTAAAATAGATTATTTTTTGTCCATCATCAAACTACACACAATACCCCATAATGACATCACAATACCCCATAATGACATCACAATACCCCATAATGATGAAGCAAAAACAGATTTTTTGAAATTTTAGCAAGTGCATAACAAATACAAAAACTGAAATATGACATACACATAATTATTCAGACCCTTTACTCAGTACTTTGTTGAAGTACCTTTGGCAGCGATTACCACCCCAAATCTTCTAGGGTATGACGCTACAAGCTTGGCACACCTGTATTTGGGGAGTTTCTCACACCATTCTCTGCAGATCAAGCTCTGTCAGGTTGGATGGGGAGTTTCGCTGCACAGCTATTTTCAGGTCTCTCCAGAGATGTTCGATTGGGTTCAAGTCCGGACTCTGGCTGGGCCACTCAAGGACATTCAGAGATTTGTCCCAAAGCCACTCCTGCTTTGTCTTGACTGTGTGCTTAGGGTTGTTGTCCTGTTGGAAGGTGAGCCTTCACCCCAGTCAGAGGTCATGAGTGCTCTGCAGCAGGTGTTCATCAAGGATCTCTCTGTACTTTGCTCCATTCATCTTCCCTTGATCCTGACTAGTCTCCCAGTCCCTGCAGCTGAAGAACATCCCCACAGCATGATGCTGCCACCACCATTCTTCATTGTAGGGATGGTGCCAGGTTTCTTCCAGACGTGACGCTTGGCATTCAGGCCAAAGAGTTCAATCTTGGTTTCATCGGACGAGAGAATCTTGTTTCTCATGGTCTGAGAGTCCTTTAGGTACCTTCTGAAAAATTCCTAGCGGGCTGTCATGTGTCTTTTACTGAGGAGTGGCTTCCGTCTGGCCACTCTGATTGGTGGAGTTCTGCAGAGATGATTGTCCTTCTGGAAGGTTGTCCCATCTCCACAGAGGAACTCTGGAGCTCTGTCAGAGTTACCATCAGGTTCTTGGTCACCTCCCTGACCAAGGCCTTTCTTACCCGGGCGGCCAGCTCTAGGAAGAGTCTTGGTGGTTCCAAACTTCTTCCATTTAAGAATGGAAGAATGGAATAAGATTTTTTTTCGTTACCCTTCACCAGATCTGTGCCTCGACACAATCCTGTCTCGGAGCTCTACGGACAATTCCTTCGACCTCATGGCTTGGTTTTTGCTCTGACATGCACTGTCAACTGTGGGACCTTGTATAGACAGGTGTGTGCCTTTTCAAATCATGTTTCACCAATTGAATTTACCACAGGTGGACTCCAATCAAGTTGTAGAAACATATCAAGGATGATCAATGGAAACAGGATGCACCAGAGATGTACGTTGGACATCAATCTCTAAGGTGCAGCGTTGAGTAATGGGTGGTAGCCGGCTAGCAACAGTGACTAAGGTTCAGGGCAGGGTACTGTGAGGAGGCATGCTAGTAACAGTGACTAAGGTTCAGGGCAGGGTACTGTGAGGAGGCATGCTAGTAACAGTGACTAAGGTTCAGGGCAGGGTACTGTGAGGAGGCATGCTAGTAACAGTGACTAAGGTTCAGGGCAGGGTACTGTGAGGAGGCATGCTAGAAACAGTGACTAAGGTTCAGGGCAGGGTACTGTGAGGAGGCATGCTAGAAACAGTGACTAAGGTTCAGGGCAGGGTACTGTGAGGAGGCATGCTAGAAACAGTGACTAAGGTTCAGGGCAGGGTACCGGGCGGAGGCCGACTAGTAGCAGTGATTAAGGTTCAGGGCAGGGTACCGGGCGGAGGCCGGCTAGTAACAGTGACTAAGGTTCAGGGCAGGGTACCGGGCGGAGGCCGGCTAGTAACAGTGACTAAGGTTCAGGGCAGGGTAACGGGCGGAGGCCGGCTAGTAACAGTGACTAAGGTTCAGGGCAGGGTACCGGGCGGAGGCCGGCTAGTAACAGTGACTAAGGTTCAGGGCAGGGTACCGGGCGGAGGCCGGCTAGTAACAGTGACTAAGGTTCAGGGCAGGGTACCCGGCGGAGGCCGGCTAGTAACAGTGACTAAGGTTCAGGACAGGGTACCGGGCGGAGGCCGGCTAGTGGTGACTATTTATCAGTCTGATGCCCCGGGGATAGAAGCTGTTTATCAGTCCAGCTTTGCGACACCCGTACTGTCTCTGCCTTCTAGATTATAGAAGGGGGCTGAGGCCCTTGGTGATTTTCTTGGCCTTCCTGCGACACCGGGTGCTGTAGATGTCCCGTACTGTCTCTGCCTTCTAGATTATAGAAGGGGGCTGAGGCCGTTGGTGATTTTCTTGGCCTTCCTGCGACACCGGGTGCTGTAGATGTCCTGTACTGTCTCCACCTTCTAGATGGTAGCAGGGTGAACAGGTCGTGGCTCGGCTGGCTGATGTCCTTGATGATCTCCTTGGTCTTCCTGTGACACCGGGTGTTGTAGATGTCCTGGAATACAAGACCACCGACCTGTTTGCAGCCACCAGACATGTTTTCCATGCAAAGGGAAAGCAGAGCTGGTAAGCTACCAAAACGCTCACCAAGGAATGAAATCTCTCTCACTATAGATAGGCATGAATGAACTCTGCATGAACTATATACACAGAAATAAATAGTTTCCTTTACAATCTAGAAGATGGGGGAAGAAGGTGGGAGGCGTGAAGTGAAAACATTGATGTTTTTCAATACCGCTGTAGAAGAAAGAATGGAGACATAACAGAAGTGGGAACATTATCCAAGTGAAACTGTGAAATAGCTGCCCAAAGTCTTGTGACAAAAATAATGAAACATCTGTCAAACTCAAATGTGACTTTAATGTCCCTGGATATAGCACTGTTGTCTTGCCATTGACAAATACACTGCTCAAAAAAAATAAAGGGAACACTTAAACAACACAATGTAACTCCAAGTCAATCAGATCTAGGATGTGTTATTTTAGTGTTCCCTTTATTTTTTTTGAGCAGTGTATTTTTTCCATTCCTGAAAATGGCTTTGCTTTAATCATCTGTAATTTCATTATGTAACACGTGACTCCCTGGGTCCCAAATGGAACCCTATGCCCCAGGTAGTGCACTACATTTAACCAGAGCCCTATGGTAGTGCACTACATAGGGTATAGACTCCCGCTGGTTGGCTGAGCAGGTGAACACTAAGGATCTACACGTCTTCCTTGCTAGCTGTTAGAAAACACATCAACCAGATCATTTACATGACTTAAAAAATAAATAAAAAATGGCTTCAGTCATATCCAACGCTAGGATCATCATCAAGTGTAGTGAGGGGCCCCAGGTAAGGCCTGTTCCAAGGCCTGTTCCAAGGCCTGTTCCAATCACCCTGACGTCCATTCAGCCCAAAGTATGCACCTGAAAGACTAACTCAGGGCCAGTGTGTGTGTGTGTGTGTGTGTTTGTGTGTGTGTGTTTGTGTGTGTGTGTGTGTGTGTTTGTGTGTGTGTGTTAGTGTGTGTGTGTGTGTGTGTTAGTGTGTTAGTGTGTGTGTGTGTGTGTGTGTGTGTGTGTGTGTGTGTGTGTGTGTGTTTGCTGAACCTTCCTCGTTGACAAAGGCACCATTCTACGGGTGCAGAGAGAGGAACAGCAACACCCAAGGAAAGTATGAGACACTGGACATGTAAGTAAACATTTCCATGGCACTTCTGTTCAAATCGTTTAAGGGTGCACTCTCTCCCTGCTGCCCCCATCGCTACCTCGCAAAAGTGAAGGAGATGTAAAAGCGGAGAAATGGTTTCCCGGGAAACGGGGGTAAATGGCAGTTTATTTTTTCTCTGCACCAAGCCCAGTGGATAAACATTCCAGCGAAGGGCGAAGGGGAACGAAGGAGAGAAAGCGAGTGGAGTAAAAGGGGCGAGGGTGGATGTAGAGCCCCAGGGATCGGTGAGAGAGAAAGAGAGAGAAATAGGGGAGGAGGGGAGGAGGGGAGGAAGGAGGCGTTAGGGGGTTATGGGTCGGAGAGGAGAGCAGTATGGTGTGAGGGGTTATGGACCAGAGAGGAGAGTAGTAAGGTGTTAAGGGGGTTATGGACCAGAGAGGAGAGGAGTAAGGTGTGAGGGGTTATGGACCAGAGAGGAGAGCAGTAAGGTGTGAGGGGTTATGGACCAGAGAGGAGAGCAGTAAGGTGTTAAGGGGGTTATGGACCAGAGAGGAGAGCAGTAAGGTCTGAGGGGGTTATGGACCAGAGAGGAGAGCAGTAAGGTGTGAGGGGTTATGGACCAGACAGGAGAGCAGTAAGGTGTGAGGGGTTATGGACCAGAGAGGAGAGTAGTAAGGTGTGAGGGGTTATGGACCAGAGAGGAGAGCAGTAAGGTGTGAGGGGGTTATGGACCAGAGAGGAGAGCAGTAAGGTGTGAGGGGTTATGGACCAGAGAGGAGAGTAGTAAGGTGTGAGGGGTTATGGACCAGAGAGGAGAGCAGTAAGGTGTGAGGGGTTATGGACCAGAGAGTAGAGTAGTAAGGTGTGAGGGGTTATGGACCAGAGAGGAGAGCAGTAAGGTGTGGGGGGTTATGGGTCAGAGAGGAGAGTAGTAAGGTGTGAGGGGTTATGGGCCAGAGAGGAGTGCAGTGCACAGGGGCAGTTAGAGCAGCTAGGGCAGAGGGCCAGGGCGGAGAAACCACGAGCCGCTTCACTTCACCCCAAAAAGAACAGACATCCGTGTGTTAGAGGAGGAAGGAGAGGAAGCAGAGAGAGGGGCCCACCTCACCCCCAGCCTACCCCATCACCCCTCTCCCTCCCAGGCCTGTCAAGCTCATGAAAGGTGCCTCATAAATTTGTAAACCTAGAAGCCCCAGCAGCTTTCCAGCAGAGCTTATTTTTTCATCCTGGAGTCTTAATGATGAAACGGACCGGAGGGCAAACAATCTCTCCACAGACGCTTCTTTATGAGGCAGATGCACACCTGCATGGGAGCCACACTGTCCGACCTGGGTTCAAATCTTATTTGAAATCTTTCAAATACTTTAAGATTTTGAACTAGTCTGCCTTGAGTACCATGTGGGCAGGGTTTGTAACTTTTGTGTCTATTATATCGGGCCCATTGTGCTCGGCAAGCTCAATCAAGCCCCAATAAAGTATTTTGAAAGATATCAAATAGTATTTCGACCCACGTCTGGGCATAGGCAAGTGGACATAGGGAACTATGTAGTGGACATAGGGAACTCTGTAGGGGACATAGGCAAGTGGACATAGGCAACTCTGTAGTGGACATAGGGAACTATGTAGTGGACATAGGGAACTATGTAGTGGACATAGGGGACTAGTGTAGTGGACATACTGTAGCTAACTTTGTATGGGGGATTCGGGCCAGTTGCCACTCAGAGGATAGAGAATACATGATTGGTTCCTTGGATGAATTAGTTCAAATTGCAGCCATATGCTTCTATGGTTATGAAAAGCCAAAATATTATCGGAGTAGATGCGACGTAAACATACTCTGGTCACTTTCAAATGGGTTCCTGTCCTTTATCAGTAAAATAGATTTCCAAATGCTTGTTGACTGTATGTATCTTGTGTGAATCAACTGATTGCCTAGAAAGGCTCAGTGAATCAGTGGATTCATAGCTGATGAATCTTTGCCCTTTCTCAATTAATATTTCCCCATTTCCTCGCATCTTTTGACATAGTGCACTACGTTTGACATAGTGCACAAATGTTGATATAGTGCACTACTTTTTATATAGTGCACTACGTTTGACATAGTGCACTACGTTTGACATAGTACACTACGTTTGACATAGTGCACTACGTTTGACATAGTGCACTACGTTTGACATAGTGCACTACTTTTTATATAGTGCACTACGTTTGACATAGTGCACTACGTTTGACATAGTGCACTACGTTTGACATTGTTCACTACTTTTTATATAGTGCACTACGTTTGACATAGTGCACTACTTTTTATATAGTGCACTACGTTTGACATAGTGCACTACGTTTGACATAGTGCACTACGTTTGACATGGTGCACTATAATATGTTGCCATTTGGAACACAGACCTTTACGTTTAATTAGTTGGCCAACTGTAGATGTTCCCTGAGTGCCAGAGGCTCATACGTCAAGGAAGAGATAGTTCTGATTCAACTCCCAGATCACAGACACACAAGGGGATCAATGTGCCTTCATCTTTAATAAAAACATCAGTAACAGACTACCAGATCAACATGATTGATCGACCAACCGATTCCCACTGAGGTCAAATACTGTTTACTTGTCTTCTCACTGTTTCTGCAACAATCTCCTCTTTTGGGGGTTTAGATAGCAACACAAAGGTCAAAAGCACTTAAAGACGGCCCACAGAAACACTTAGATACGGCCCACAGAAACACTTAGATACGGCCCACAGAAACACTTAGATACGGCCCACAGAAACACTTAGATATGGTCTACAGAAACACTTAGATACGGCCCACAGAAACACTTAGAGACGGCCCACAGAAACACTTAGATACGGCCCACAGAAACACTTAGATACGGCCCACAGAAACACTTAGATATGGTCTACAGAAACACTTAGATACGGCCCACAGAAACACTTAGAGACGGCCCACAGAAACACTTAGATACGGCCCACAGAAACACTTAGATACGGCCCACAGAAACACTTAGATACGGCCCACAGAAACACTTAGATACGGCCCACAGAAACACTTAGATACGGCCCACAGAAACCCTTAGAGACGGCCCACAGAAACACTTAGATACGGCCCACAGAAACACTTAGAGACGGCCCACAGAAACACTTAGAGACGGCCCACAGAAACACTTAGATACGGCCCACAGAAACACTTAGATACGGCCCACAGAAACACTTAGATACGGCCCACAGAAACCCATTAGAGACGGCCCACAGAAACACTTAGATACGGCCCACAGAAACACTTAGATATGGTCCACAGAAACACTTAAAGAGAGCCCACAGAAACACTTAGATACGGCCCACAGAAACACTTAGATATGGTCCACAGAAACACTTAAAGAGAGCCCACAGAAACACTTAGATACGGCCCACAGAAACACTTAGATACGGCCCACAGAAACACTTAGATACGGCCCACAGAAACACTTAGATACGGCCCACATAAACCCTTAGATACGGCCCACAAAAACACTTAAAGACGGCCCACAGAAACACTTAAAGACGGCCCACAGAAACACTTAGATACGGCCCACAGAAACACTTAGATACGGCCCACAGAAACACTTAGATACGGCCCACAGAAACACTTAGATACGGCCCACAGAAACACTTGGCAGCACTTAAGTAACTTTATATAGTTTTGATCAACTTATAAGTGCAAGGAAAGGGTTGTGATCATAGGACATCTAGGGAGAAGACAGTCTAGGGAGAAGACAGTCTAAGGAGAAGACAGTCTAGGGAGAAGACAGTCTAGGGAGAAGACAGTCTAGGGAGAAGACAGTCTAGGGAGAAAACAGTCTAAGGAGAAGCACTTTAGTCAATAGCTCCAGCATCCAGCAGTTGTGAATACACACACACACACACACACACACACACACACACACACACACACACACACACACACACACACACACACACACACAAACACGTATCTGTGAATCTGACCAAGATAATAAACCTCAAGGCTGCGAAGAATAAATAAAACACTTAGACAACAAATGCTGTGCCTGAATAAAACTAAGAACGAGAGCTTGGAAACGGAGGGAGGACAGAAAGAGAAAGAGGAGAAATTACGACTTGGCACACTGTAATCAGAACTGAGTCCCTGAAGGTAATACACAGTAAAATCATCTCAACCAATAAAATCACTAAACGGCAGGATGTGACAGAGGGAGTAACAGCCGAGGCATGTTGAATGGTTGTGTTGGTACTGTTTGTACCAGAGACGCTTTGTTTACTTCAGGTCTGTACTGCATAAGAAAGAGATTAAAAAATAAATAAAAAATCACATCCATATGAATATTCAATTCAAGCTGTCTTCCTTAGACTACTACCTACAGCGGTTGAAGGTTTACTTCAGGTCTGCACGTGGTGCATCTGTTTCCAACTGCCTTTTTTTAGCCCAGATCCAACACTTCTCATGCCACACAGGAGAAAACCATCAAAAAGTCATATTTGTAGGAATATTCAATTCATATTTCACTTGCTTTTTTGCGTAGACACAGCACCGAGCAGTCCAAACCCACCAGACCTCCCACAGCTGGTCTCACTACTCCCTTTGTGGGGCACCTGCCTGTGGGGGGGAGGGGGGGGTCTATGAGGGGTAATGATGGGACTATGAGGGGTAATGATGGGTCTATGAGGGGTAATGATGGGTCTATGAGGGGTAATGATGGGTCTATGAGGGGTAATGATGGGACTATGAGGGGTAATGATGGGTCTATGAGGGGTAATGATGGGTCTATGAGGGGTAATGATGGGTCTATGAGGGGTAATGATGGGTCTATGAGGGGTAATGATGGGTCTATGAGGGGTAATGATGGGTCTATATGCTGTTTGACTGATAGAAAAGGTACCCTCTTCCTTGTTTAGTGCACTACTGATGGAAAAGGTACCCTCTTCCTTGTTTAGTGCACTACTGATGGAAAAGGTACCCTCTTCCTTGTTTAGTGCACTACTGGTGGAAAAGGTACCCTCTTCCTTGTTTAGTGCACTACTGATGGAAAAGGTACCCTCTTCCTTGTTTAGTGCACTACTGGTGGAAAAGGTACCCTCTTCCTTGTTTAGTGCACTACTGGTGGAAAAGGTACCCTCTTCCTTGTTTAGTGCACTACTGGTGGAAAAGGTACCCTCTTCCTTGTTTAGTGCACTACTGATGGAAAAGGTACCTTCTTCCTTGTTTAGTGCACTACTGGTGGAAAAGGTACCCTCTTCCTTGTTTAGTGCACTACTGGTGGAAAAGGTACCCTCTTCCTTGTTTAGTGCACTACTGATGGAAAAGGTACCCTCTTCCTTGTTTAGTGCACTACTGGTGGAAAAGGTACCCTCTTCCTTGTTCAGTGCACTACTGGTGGAAAAGGTACCCTCTTCCTTGTTTAGTGCACTACTGGTGGAAAAGGTACCCTCTTCCTTGTTTAGTGCACTACTGGTGGAAAAGGTACCCTCTTCCTTGTTTAGTGCACTACTGATGGAAAAGGTACCCTCTTCCTTGTTTAGTGCACTACTGGTGGAAAAGGTACCCTCTTCCTTGTTTAGTGCACTACTGGTGGAAAAGGTACCCTCTTCCTTGTTTAGTGCACTACTGGTGGAAAAGGTACTCAGTCGTCATACTTGAGTTAAAGTACAGTCGCAGTATGTTATTAGAAAAACGACTAAAGTAAAAATAAAAGTCACCCAATGAAATACTGCTTGAGTAAAAGTATTTGGTTATAAATGTACCCAAGTACAGTGGTAGGAAATGTACTCAACCGGCAAGCAAGCAAATCAAATTCCTGATATAAAGCAAATCGTTTATATTCCTTGACGGAGAGACGGGGGGAAAACTCCAACACTCATGTCGATTTTTACTCCCATACTGTAAATCTTCTCTGACACCCAAAAGCACTCAGGCAGGACAGCAATATAACGTGCTGTTATCCCTAATGCCTCTGATCTGGCGGACTCACTAAACACAAATACTGCATTTGTAAATTCATTCTATTTTCTTTCGGAATGTAGAGGGTAAAAGTTGTCAAAAATCATAATTAGTAATGTACAGATAACCCAAAGACTACTTAAGCAGTACTTCAAAGTATTTTCTTTACATAGTTACTTTACACCAGTGCTTTTGGGCTTTTGGGCCCGGGGCAAAAGCACTAGAGAAAGTGAACAGAGGACACCATTTGGGAGGCAAACAGGGATCACCGATGGACCAGGAGGTCTGGCAGAGAAGAACCTACCTGGCAAGGTCAGAACCTGGCAGGGTCAGAACCTGGCAGGGTCAGAACTTGGCAGGGTCAGAACCTGGCAGGGTCAGAACTTGGCAAGG
The DNA here is from genome assembly GCF_034236695.1 of Oncorhynchus nerka. Taxonomy (NCBI): domain Eukaryota; kingdom Metazoa; phylum Chordata; class Actinopteri; order Salmoniformes; family Salmonidae; genus Oncorhynchus; species Oncorhynchus nerka. The sequence continues at coordinate 10,656,599 of NC_088419.1, read as the reverse complement.
TCAGAACCTGGCAGGGTCAGAACCTGGCAGGGTCAGAACTTGGCAGGGTCAGAACCTGGCAGGGTCAGAACTTGGCAAGGTCAGAACCTGGCAGGGTCAGAACCTGGCAGGGTCAGAACCTGGAGATACGGACCTGAATATGGATGGAGAAACTAACTGTCAGGTCCTGGCAGAGGAGACAGGACACCTGGGTTCAAGTGGTATCAGAAAGCTCTGCCATACTTTATCTGTGCTTGATTAAGTTTGCCTGACACAATGGAAATAATGTGTTGGTCCCTAAAGTTCCGAACGCTGATATTCTGTCACTCCAGGCAGACTCAACAAAAGCTTGAGGTATTTGAAAGATTTGAAATACTATTTGAACCCAAGTCTTGACCACTGGATACAGGTTCTGGCACTGGGCTCGGGCACTGGGTCAGCAATGCTGGGGAGCTGAGGAGGGCTGAACAGGGGAGGTTGTGTTGAGTCTGGGTTTTGGAGCTGGAACAGCATGACTTTTAACTAATACCTACCGTTGAGGTGCTGAGGGATGTTGAGAAACCTCCGATACTTTGAGCTATCAGTGGAGGAGTTCATTGCTGTCTCAGAATACTGTATGTACAGATCGGATAAATAACTGCTTGTTCAAGTTTCAGGCACCAAGACTGACTATCCTTTCCAAATGAAAAGTTTCATTCCAAAATGCAATATATACATTTTCATTAATGTTAGTAAATTAGATTTTATTGTTTAAATAGATTATGGAAGAGATTGATTTGGTTTTTGCACTATGTAATCATGGCATGGGGTTGTAAAATATTTGATCAAATGCTATATATCTGCCTCACTCCCAGAGGAATAAATACTACTGCTAGGTTTCGGAAAGTATTCAGACCCCTTCCTTTTCCACATGTTGTTACAGTTACAGCCTTATTCTAAAATGGATTAAATAACAAAAAATCTTGACATTTTTGCACATTTATTAAAAACAAAATACATAAATAACTTATTTACATAAGTTTTCAGACCCTTTGCTGAGAGACTCAAAACTGAGCTCGGTTGCATCCTGTTTCCATTTGGAAAGGCACACACCTGTCTATATAAGGTCCCACAGCTGACAGTGCAAGTCAGAGAAGAAACCAAGCCATGAGGTTGAAATAATGATCCGTAAGAGCTCCGAGACAGGATTGTGTCGAGGCACAGATCTGGTGAAGGAAAGCAAAACATTTCCGCAGCATTGAAGGTCCCAAAGAACACAGTGACCTCGATCATTGCAAGACTCTTCCTAGAGCTGTTCTTCTGTCATTCCAAGACTCTTCCTAGAGCTGTTCCTCCGTCCTTCCAAGACTCTTCCTAGAGCTGTTCCTCCGTCCTTCCAAGACTCTTCCTAGAGCTGTTCCTCCGTCATTCCAAGACTCTTCCTAGAGCTGTTCCTCCGTCCTTCCAAGACTCTTCCTAGAGCTGTTCCTCCATCCTTCCAAGACTCTTCCTAGAGCTGATCCTCCGTCCTTCCAAGACTCTTCCTAGAGCTGTTCCTCCGTCCTTTCAAGACTCTTCCTAGAGCTGATCCTCCGTCCTTCCAAGACTCTTCCTAGAGCTGTTCCTCCGTCCTTCCAAGACTCTTCCTAGAGCTGTTCCTCCGTCCTTCCAAGACTCTTCCTAGAGCTGTTCCTCCGTCATTCCAAGACTCTTCCTAGAGCTGTTCTTCTGTCATTCCAAGACTCTTCCTAGAGCTGTTCCTCCGTCCTTCCAAGACTCGTCCTAGAGCTGTTCCTCCGTCCTTCCAAGACTCTTCCTAGAGCTGTTCCTCCATCCTTCCAATACTCTTCCTAGAGCTGGCCGCCCGGCCAAACTGAGCAATCGGGGGAGAAGGGCCTTGGTCAGAGAACCTGATGGTCACCTGAACAGAGCTCCAGAGTTCCTCTGTGGGGATGGGAGAACCTTCCAGAAGGACAACCATCTCTGCAACGCTCCACCAATCAGGCCTTTATGGTAGAGTGGCCAGACGGATGGCCAATCCTCAGTAAAAGGCCTGCTTGGAGTTTGCCAAAAGGCCCCTAAAGGACTCTCAGACCATGAGAAACAAGATTCTCTGGTCTGATGAAACCAAGATTGAACTCTTTGACCTGAATGCGAGGAAAGGATCATTAGATGGTGTCTCCAGGAGACCAAATTCAATTTTTTTTTTTCAAATCACATTTTAATATTTAAATTTCCATCATGAAAAAAGTCCTGTAACGTTCTCAATTGTTCAATATTCTATTTGTCAATAATTATGTGTTATGGATTTTAAAGGAGTGTTTTACAATTATTAGTCATGTACATTCTGCATTTCTTAACTTTAAATCTGTGAGCAAGAATAAATAAACTCAAACTCAATCATCAGGTTTTTCACAGACTGGTATTGTGCTGGAGTTAATGAACACCAGTTTGAACAGTGGTGGATTTGCCCCTGTAGGGGAAAATAAAGATATATTCAATTGAATTAAAGGTTAGCCACACACCTGGAAAGATGGACACATGTATGGGAGGTTGTGGGGAACTATTGGAAGATGTGACAAAGACAACATGTTGATGATTCACTCCCTGTCTCTCCAGTGGTGAGGTCCAATCATTGCAGAGATACTCCATAGTCCCAGAGCAAGATTCACATGTGACATATTGTAATCCAACTCTGTGAATTGAGTCGATCATTTAAAAAAAAGTTATCTAGCACACTCTGTTTTGGGCCAGCTTCTCAAGGTCCTTTCATGAGTAGTTCAGGTGCACTTTTGCTAATGATCAATTAGCTGGATAATTTCAATCAAATCTCCTCATTTCCATACTCAGATCTTTTAGCAAAGCAATATGTGTTTGTGTGTCTGTACAGCCTCAAACTCATATGCATGTAATTATTTCTGCAGCATATCTGATCACTGCCAACTTTAAAATCAGGATGTTTGAGGCTGGACTCTCTAAAGTGTGCTTCTCTGGAACTACCTACCGTTCATATTACCCCTCGGGGATAAATAAAGTTGTCTGAAAGGTTATGTTTTTTTCAATATTTTTTCAGCAGATAAATCCACCCCTAACCAATCAGCCCTGTCTGGTTTCTAACCCTGAATGGTACGTGGTTAAATTCACTCTCACACAGTCAGCAGTGTTTTTCAAGCAGGAGCACAGGCCTCTCCTCACAGCCAATCCTGGAATGTATTTTGCTAAAACCTTCTGCAACTGTTTTAAGTAAACATTTATTTCCAGATTCGTCCATATTGCAAAGAAGCATTTTTTTCCCTTCTCCTTTTCACTCCCACAAAGACTCTCTGTGCTTATCAACTGGACACTAAATAAAACAACCAAGAATGTTTCAGACTTAGTAAATATAAAAGTATGAATTTCACTCAGGTGGTTTTTGGGAGCAATTAAAAGTGTACACACTCCATCTGGAGACTAAGTACAGTGGAACGGGGATGTAGGCAAAGCAGATTTTTTATTATTATTTAACCTTTATTTAACTAGGCAAGACAGTTACGAACAATTTCTTATTTACAATGACGTTCTACCCCTGCCAAACCCGGACGATGCTGGGCCAATTGTGCACCACCCTACGGGACTCCCAATCACGGCCGGTTGTGATACAGCCTGGTATCAAACCAGGGTCTGTAGTGACGCCTCTAGCACCGAGATGCAGTGCCTTAGACCGCTGCGCCACTCGGGAACCCATGGATACAGTGGGTGTGTTCCAAAGGGCCCCCTATTCCCTATATCGCGCAGTATCTTTGACCAGAGCCCTATGGGTGCATTATATAGGGACTACGGTGCCATTTGGGATGCAGATAGTGAGTCCAGGGATAAAACCACATCGTATACAGTAGACGGAGGATGAGAGAGGAGGATGTGGACTTAAGTGATTTAGAACTTCATGGAAGCCAGCTGTGAAATAACATTGAAACACCCACTGGTTTGCCGCTACCCGGCGCCAGCCACCAAATGGTACATACAGCCGCGTACCTGCGTAGATCATACCCACTGACACTGTGAGGTATGCATGTGGTACATACAGCCGCGGACCTGCGTAGATCATACCCACTGACACTGTTTATTTATTTTATTTTATTTTACCTTTATTTAACCAGGCAAGTCAGTTAAGAACAAATTCTTATTTTCAATGACGGCCTGGGAACAGTGGGTTAACTGCCTGTTCAGGGGCAGAACGACAGATTTGTACCTTGTCAGCTCGGGGGTTTGAACTCGCAACCTTCCGGTTACTAGTCCAACGCTCTAACCACTAGGCTACCCTGACGCCCCAGGATGAGGTATGCATGTGGTACATACAGCCGCGGACCTGCGTAGATCATACCCACTGACACTGTGAGGTATGCATGTGGTACATACAGCCGCGTACCTGCGTAGATCATACCCACTGACACTGGGAGGTATGCATGTGGTACATACAGCCGCGGACCTGCGTAGATCATACCCACTGACACTGGGAGGTATGCATGTGGTACATACAGCCGCGGACCTGCGTAGATCATACCCACTGACACTGGGAGGTATGCATGTGGTACATACAGCCGCGGACCTGCGTAGATCATACCCACTGACACTGTGAGGTATGCATGTGGTACATACAGCCGCGGACCTGCGTAGATCATACCCACTGACACTGTGAGGTATGCATGTGGTACATACAGCCGCGGACCTGCGTAGATCATACCCACTGACACTGTGAGGTATGCATGTGGTACATACAGCCGCGGACCTGCGTAGATCATACCCACTGACACTGGGAGGTATGCATGTGGTACATACAGCCGCGTACCTGCGTAGATCATACCCACTGACACTGGGAGGTATTCATGTGGTACATACAGCCGCGGACCTGCGTAGATCATACCCACTGACACTGGGAGGTATGCATGTGGTACATACAGCCGCGTACCTGCGTAGATCATACCGACTGACACTGTGAGGTATGCATGTGGTACATACAGCCGCGGACCTGCGTAGATCATACCCACTGACACTGGGAGGTATGCATGTGCCACAATTGTGTTCAGAACCACAGATATTAAACACGCATACTGGTCTAGCCTGATATTTTAGGGCACTTGAAGAGTCCAATCCAGGTTGGCAAAAAAATCTCTTGCTAATGAAGGAATGGTTGCTCTTGATATGAATGACATTTGGATACATATCTAGCTCTGACGTGCCACGTTTGGGATCACAACCACAGATATTAGCTCTGGCGTTGTTCTGGTGGGGTGTTAACTGGGAACGTTCTGTGATGCCAGACAGACACTGAACGAAGAGCCAGCATGAAAACAGAAGACACAATGTTCTGAATTCGATCCCCACATTAAAGAAGAAGCATGAACATCAATGCACTATAATACACAAGTGTCCCAGAAATGTGTTGGAGGTTGGAGAATCGATGTTGAAAACTAAAACGGCATATTTTCACCTCTGCCTTCTTCTGCGTCTGATAGCTGGGCCTAAAACTAGTGCGTAAGAGATCATACAAAAGATTTTGCTATGACTCATGGTTGATAAAAATATTTGTTGGTCTGATGTGATTAATGAGGAGCATCCAGACGCTGCACTTGATGAATTTATGATATATTATTGGTTAACATGCATCTGTTAAGAAACTAACTTTTAGAACTGTTAAGGCTACATGGATTGATGAGGAATTGAAAACGGTATGGTTGAAAGAGATGGAGGGGGGAGTGGCTAAGGAGTCTGGCTGCACATTTGATTAGCTGACTTACTGCAAATTGAGAAATTGAAGTGAAGAGGCGACTCTGCGATGCTGGCCTTCTAGGCAGAGTTGCAAAGAAAATTCAGACTGGCCAATAAAAAGAAAAGATTAAGATGTGCAAAAGGACACAGACACTGGAGGAACTCTGCTTAGGAGGCCAGCATCCCGGTGTCGCCTCTTCACTGATGACGTTGAGACTGGTGTTTTGCTATTTAATGAAGCTGCCAGTTGAGGACTTGTGAGGTGTTTGTTCTCAAACAAAACACTCTAATGTACTTGTCCTCTTGCTCAGTTGTGCACCGGGGCCTCCCACTCCTCTATCTATTCTGGTTAGGGCCAGTTTGTGCTGTTCTGTCAAGGGAGTGGTACACAGCGTTGTATGAGATCTTCAGTTTCTTGGCAATTTCTCGCATGGAATAGCCTTAATTTCTCAGAACAAGAATAGACTGACGATTTTCAGAAGAAAGTCTCTGTTTCTGGCCATTTTGAGCCTGTAATCGAACCCACAAATGCTGATGCTCCAGATACTCAACTAGTCTAAAGAAGGCCAGTTGTATTGCTTCTTTAATCAGGACAATAGTTTTCAGCTGTGCTAACATAATTGTAAAAGGGTTTTCTAATGATCAATTAGCCTTTTTTTTGTACCTCTATGTAGATATTCCATTAAATATCAGCCGTTTCCAGCTACAATAGTCATTTACAACATTAACAATGTCTACACTGTATTTCTCATCAATTTGATGTTATTTTAATGGATAAAAAAACGTTTTTCTTTCAAAAACAAGGACATTTCTAAGTGACCCCAAACGGTTGAATGGTACTGTAAATTGTAGTCTTTTGGCGGTTATGCATTTTTCTTCATGTGTCAGGCCCTAGTAAGACTTGCTGTCACCATGGCGATCCTAATAAAACAACATCAAATAGAAAGAAAGTATGGGCTCTGGTCAAAAGTAGTGCATTATATAGGGAATAGGGTGCGAGTCTAAAGTAGTGCATTATATAGGGAATATGGTGCCAGTCTAAAGTAGTGCATTATATAGGGAATAGGGTGCCAGTCTAAAGTAGTGCATTATATAGGGAATAGGGTGCCAGTCTAAAGTAGTGCATTATATAGGGAATAGGGTGCCAGTCTAAAGTAATGCATTATATAGGGAATAGGGTGCCAGTCTAAAGTAGTGCATTATATAGGGAATATGGTGCCAGTCTAAAGTAGTGCATTATATAGGGAATAGGTTGCCAGTCTAAAGTAGTGCATTATATAGGGAATATGGTGCCAGTCTAAAGTAGTGCATTATATAGGGAATAGGGTGCCAGTCTAAAGTAGTGCATTATATAGGGAATAGGGTGCCAGTCTAAAGTAGTGCATTATATAGGGAATAGGGTGCCAGTCTAAAGTAGTGCATTATATAGGGAATAGGGTGCCAGTCTAAAGTAGTGCATTATATAGGGGATAGGGTGCCAGTCTAAAGTAGTGCATTATATAGGGAATAGGGTGCCAGTCTAAAGTAGTGCATTATATAGGGGATAGGGTGCCAGTCTAAAGTAGTGCATTATATAGGGAATATGGTGCCAGTCTAAAGTAGTGCATTATATAGGGAATAGGGTGCCAGTCTAAAGTAGTGCATTATATAGGGAATAGGGTGCCAGTCTAAAGTAGTGCATTATATAGGGGATAGGGTGCCATATCTAAAGTAGTGCATTATATAGGAATAGGGTGCCAGTCTAAAGTAGTGCATTATATAGGGAATAGGGTGCCAGTCTAAAGTAGTGCATTATATAGGGAATAGGGTGCCAGTCTAAAGTAGTGCATTATATAGGGGATAGGGTGCCAGTCTAAAGTAGTGCATTATATAGGGATAGGTGCCAGTCTAAAGTAGTGCATTATATAGGGAATAGGGTGCCAGTCTAAAGTAGTGCATTATATAGGGAATAGGGTGCCAGTCTAAAGTAGTGCATTATATAGGGAATAGGGTGCCAGTCTAAAGTAGTGCATTATATAGGGAATAGGGTGCCAGTCTAAAGTAGTGCATTATATAGGGAATAGGGTGCCAGTCTAAAGTAGTGCATTATATAGGGAATAGGGTGCCAGTCTAAAGTAGTGCATTATATAGGGAATAGGGTGCCAGTCTAAAGTAGTGCATTATATAGGGAATAGGTGCCAGTCTAAAGTAGTGCATTATATAGGGAATAGGGTGCCAGTCTAAAGTAGTGCATTATATAGGGAATAAGGTGCCAGTCTAAAGTAGTGCATTATATATGGAATAAGGTGCTCTAAAGTAGTGCATTATATAGGAATAGGGTGCCAGTCTAAAGTAGTGCATTATATAGGGAATAGGGTGCCAGTCTAAAGTAGTGCATTATATAGGGAATAGGTGCCAGTCTAAAGTAGTGCATTATATAGGGAATAGGGTGCCAGTCTAAAGTAGTGCATTATATAGGGAATAGGGTGCCAGTCTAAAGTAGTGCATTATATAGGGAATAGGGTGCCAGTCTAAAGTAGTGCATTATATAGAATAGGTGCCAGTCTAAAGTAGTGCATTATATAGGGAATAGGGTGCCAGTCTAAAGTAGTGCATTATATAGGGGAATAGGGTGCCAGTCTAAAGTAGTGCATTATATAGGGAATATGGTGCCAGTCTAAAGTAGTGCATTATATAGGGAATAGGGTGCCAGTCTAAAGTAGTGCATTATATAGGAATAGGGTGCCTAAAGTAGTGCATTATATAGGAATAGGGTGCCAGTTAAAGTAGTGCATTATATAGGGAATAGGGTGCCAGTCTAAAGTAGTGCATTATATAGGGAATATGGTGCCAGTCTAAAGGGATATAGGGAATAGGGTGCCAGTCTAAAGTAGTGCATTATATAGGGAATAGGGTGCCAGTCTAAAATAGGGTGCCAGTGCATTATATAGGGAATAGGGTGCCAGTCTAAAGTAGTGCATTATATAGGGAATAGGGTGCCAGTCTAAAGTAGTGCATTATATAGGGGATAGGGTGCCAGTCTAAAGTAGTGCATTATATAGGGAATAGGGTGCCAGTCTAAAGTAGTGCATTATATAGGGGATAGGGTGCCAGTCTAAAGTAGTGCATTATATAGGGAATAGGGTGCCAGTCTAAAGTAGTGCATTATATAGGGGATAGGGTGCCAGTCTAAAGTAGTGCATTATATAGGGAATATGGTGCCAGTCTAAAGTAGTGCATTATATAGGGAATAGGGTGCCAGTCTAAAGTAGTGCATTATATAGGAATATGGTGCCAGTCTAAAGTAGTGCATTATATAGGGAATAGGTGCCAGTCTAAAGTAGTGCATTATATAGGGAATATGGTGCCAGTCTAAAGTAGTGCATTATATAGGGAATAGGGTGCCAGTCTAAAGTAGTGCATTATATAGGGAATAGGTGCCAGTCTAAAGTAGTGCATTATATAGGGAATAGGGTGCCAGTCTAAAGTAGTGCATTATATAGGGAATAGGGTGCCAGTCTAAAGTAGTGCATTATATAGGGAATAGGGTGCCAGTCTAAAGTAGTGCATTATATAGGGAATAGGGTGCCAGTCTAAAGTAGTGCATTATATAGGAAATAGGGTGCCAGTCTAAAGTAGTGCATTATATAGGGAATAGGGTGCCAGTCTAAAGTAGTGCATTATATAGGGAATATGGTGCCAGTCTAAAGTAGTGCATTATATAGGGAATAGGGTGCCAGTCTAAAGTAGTGCATTATATAGGGAATAGGGTGCCAGTCTAAAGTAGTGCATTATATAGGGAATAGGGTGCCAGTCTAAAGTAGTGCATTATATAGGGAATAGGGTGCCAGTCTAAAGTAGTGCATTATATAGGGAATAGGGTGCCAGTCTAAAGTAGTGCATTATATAGGGAATAGGGTGCCAAAGTAGTGCTTAAAGGGAATAGTGCATTATATAGGGAATAGGGAATGCCAGTCTAAAGTAGTGCATTATATAGGGAATAGGGTGCCAGTCTAAAGTAGTGCATTATATAGGGAATAGGGTGCCAGTCTAAAGTAGTGCATTATATAGGGGATAGGGTGCCAGTCTAAAGTAGTGCATTATATAGGGAATAGGGTGCCAGTCTAAAGTAGTGCATTATATAGGGAATAGGGTGCCAGTCTAAAGTAGTGCATTATATAGGGAATAGGGTGCCAGTCTAAAGTAGTGCATTATATAGTGCATTAAAGTAGTGCATTATATAGGGAATAGGGTGCCAGTCTAAAGTAGTGCATTATATAGGGAATAGGTGCCAGTCTAAAGTAGTGCATTATATAGGGAATAGGGTGCCAGTCTAAAGTAGTGCATTATATAGGGAATAGGGTGCCAGTCTAAAGTAGTGCATTATATAGGGAATAGGGTGCCAGTCTAAAGTAGTGCATTATATAGGGAATAGGGTGCCAGTCTAAAGTAGTGCATTATATAGGAATAGGGTGCCAGTCTAAAGTAGTGCATTATATAGGGAATAGGGTGCCAGTCTAAAGTAGTGCATTATATAGGGAATAGGGTGCCAGTCTAAAGTAGTGCATTATATAGGGAATAGGGTGCCAGTCTAAAGTAGTGCATTATATAGAAAGTAGGGTGCCAGTCTAAAGTAGTGCATTATATAGGGAATAGGGTGCCAGTCTAAAGTAGTGCATTATATAGGGAATAGGGTGCCAGTCTAAAGTAGTGCATTATATAGGGAATAGGGTGCCAGTCTAAAGTAGTGCATTATATAGGGAATAGGGTGCCAGTCTAAAGTAGTGCATTATATAGGGAATAGGTGCCAGTCTAAAGTAGTGCATTATATAGGAATATGGTGCCAGTCTAAAGTAGTGCATTATATAGAAGGGAATAGGGTGCCAGTCTAAAGTAGTGCATTATATAGGGAATAGGGTGCCAGTCTAAAGTAGTGCATTATATAGGGAATAGGGTGCCAGTCTAAAGTAGTGCATTATATAGGGAATAGGGTGCCAGTCTAAAGTAGTGCATTATATAGGGAATAGGGTGCCAGTCTAAAGTAGTGCATTATATAGGGAATATGGTGCCAGTCTAAAGTAGTGCATTATATAGGGAATAGGTGCCAGTCTAAAATAGTGCATTATATAGGGAATAGGTGCCAGTCTAAAGTAGTGCATTATATAGGGAATAGGGTGCCAGTCTAAAGTAGTGCATTATATAGGAATAGGTGCCAGTCTAAAGTAGTGCATTATAGGAATAGGGTGCCAGTCTAAAGTGCATTATATAATAGGGTGCCAGTCTAAAGTAGTGCATTATATAGGGAATAGGGTGCCAGTCTAAAGTAGTGCATTATATAGGGAATAGGTGCCAGTCTAAAGTAGTGCATTATATAGGGAATAGGGTGCCAGTCTAAAGTAGTGCATTATATAGGGAATAGGTGCCAGTCTAAAGTAGTGCATTATATAGGAATAGGGTGCCAGTCTAAAGTAGTGCATTATATAGGGAATAGGGTGCCAGTCTAAAGTAGTGCATTATATAGGAATAGGTGCCAGTCTAAAGTAGTGCATTATATAGGGAATAGGTGCCAGTCTAAAGTAGTGCATTATATAGGGAATAGGGTGCCAGTCTAAAGTAGTGCATTATATAGGGAATAAGGTGCCAGTCTAAAGTAGTGCATTATATAGGGAATAGGGTGCCAGTCTAAAGTAGTGCATTATATAGGGAATATGGTGCCAGTCTAAAGTAGTGCATTATATAGGGAATAGGTGCCAGTCTAAAGTAGTGCATTATATAGGGAATAGGGTGCCAGTCTAAAGTAGTGCATTATATAGGAATAGGTGCCAGTCTAAAGTAGTGCATTATATAGGGAATAGGGTGCCAGTCTAAAGTAGTGCATTATATAGGGAATAGGGTGCCAGTCTAAAGTAGTGCATTATATAGGGAATAGGGTGCCAGTCTAAAGTAGTGCATTATATAGGAATAGGTGCCAGTCTAAAGTAGTGCATTATATAGGGAATAGGGTGCCAGTCTAAAGTAGTGCATTATATAGGGAATAGGTGCCAGTCTAAAGTAGTGCATTATATAGGAATAGGTGCCAGTCTAAAAGTAGTGCATTATATAGGAATAGGGTGCCAGTCTAAAGTAGTGCATTATATAGGGAATAGGGTGCCAGTCTAAAGTAGTGCATTATATAGGGAATAGGGTGCCAGTCTAAAGTAGTGCATTATATAGGGAATAGGTGCCAGTCTAAAGTAGTGCATTATATAGGGAATAGGTGCCAGTCTAAGTAGTACATTATATAGGAATATGGTGCCAGTCTAAAGTAGTGCATTATATAGGAATAGGGTGCCAGTCTAAAGTAGTGCATTCTATAGGGAATAGGGTGCCAGTCTAAAGTAGTGCATTATATAGGGAATAGGTGCCAGTCTAAAGTAGTGCATTATATAGGAATAGGAGTGCCAGTCTAAAAGTAGTGCATTATATAATAGGGTGCCAATAGGGTGGTGCCAGTCTAAAGTAGTGCATTATATAGGGAATAGGTTGCCAGTCTAAAGTAGTGCATTATATAGGGAATAGGGTGCCAGTCTAAAGTAGTGCATTATATAGGGAATAGGGTTGCCAGTCTAAAGTAGTGCATTATATAGGGAATATGGTGCCAGTCTAAAGTAGTGCATTATATAGGAATAGGGTGCCAGTCTAAAGTAGTGCATTATATAGGGAATAGGTGCCAGTCTAAAGTAGTGCATTATATAGGGAATAGGGTGCCAGTCTAAATTATATAGAATAGGGTGCCAGTCTAAAGTAGTGCATTATAGAATAGGTGCCAGTCTAAAGTAGTGCATTATATAGGGAATAGGGTGCCAGTCTAAAGTAGTGCATTATATAGGGAATAGGTGCCAGTCTAAAGTAGTGCATTATATAGGGAATAGGGTGCCAGTCTAAAGTAGTGCATTATATAGGGAATAGGGTGCCAGTCTAAAGTAGTGCATTATATAGGGAATAGGGTGCCAGTCTAAAGTAGTGCATTATATAGGGAATAGGGTGCCAGTCTAAAGTAGTGCATTATATAGGAATAGGGTGCCAGTCTAAAGTAGTGCATTATATAGGGAATAGGGTGCCAGTCTAAAGTAGTGCATTATATAGGGAATATAGGTTCCAGTCTAAAGTAGTGCATTATATAGGAATAGGGTGCCAGTCTAAAGTAGTGCATTATATAGGAATAGGGTGCCAGTCTAAAGTAGTGCATTATATAGGGAATAGGGTGCCAGTCTAAATTATATAGGGAATAGTGCATTATATATAGGGAATAGGGTGCCAGTCTAAAGTAGTGCATTATATAGGAATATATATTATATAGGAATAAGGTGCCAGTCTAAAGTAGTGCATTATATAGGGAATAGGGTGCCAGTCTAAAGTAGTACATTATATAGGGAATATGGTGCCAGTCTAAAGTAGTGCATTATATAGGGAATAGGGTGCCAGTCTAAAGTAGTGCATTCTATAGGGAATAGGGTGCCAGTCTAAAGTAGTGCATTATATAGGGAATAGGGTTCCAGTCTAAAGTAGTGCATTATATAGGGAATAGGGTGCCAGTCTAAAATAGTGCATCATATAAGGAATAGGGTGCCAGTCTAAAGTAGTGCATTATATAGGGAAAATGGTGCCAGTCTAAAGTAGTGCATTATATAGGGAATAGGTTGCCAGTCTAAAGTAGTGCATTATATAGGGAATATGGTGCCAGTCTAAAGTAGTGCATTATATAGGGAATAGGGTGCCAGTCTAAAGTAGTGCATTATATAGGAATAGGGTGCCAGTCTAAAGTAGTGCATTATATAGGGAATAGGGTGCCAGTCTAAAGTAGTGCATTATATAGGAATAGGGTGCCAGTCTAAAGTAGTGCATTATATAGGGATAGGGTGCCAGTCTAAAGTAGTGCATTATATAGGGAATAGGTGCCAGTCTAAAGTAGTGCATTATATAGGGATAGGTGCCAGTCTAAAGTAGTGCATTATATAGGAATATGGTGCCAGTCTAAAGTAGTGCATTATATAGGGGAATAGGTGCCAGTCTAAAGTAGTGCATTATATAGGAATAGGGTGCCAGTCTAAAGTAGTGCATTATATATGGAATAGGTGCCAGTCTAAAGTAGTGCATTAAAGTAGTGCATTATATAGGGAATAGGGTGCCAGTCTAAAGTAGTGCATTATATAGGGAATAGGGTGCCAGTCTAAAGTAGTGCATTATATAGGGAATAGGGTGCCAGTCTAAAGTAGTGCATTATATAGGGGATAGGGTGCCAGTCTAAAGTAGTGCATTATATAGGGAATATGGTGCCAGTCTAAAGTAGTGCATTATATAGGGAATAGGGTGCCAGTCTAAAGTAGTGCATTATATAGGGAATAGGGTGCCAGTCTAAAGTAGTGCATTATATAGGGAATAGGGTGCCAGTCTAAAGTAGTGCATTATATAGGGAATATGGTGCCAGTCTAAAGTAGTGCATTATATAGGGAATAGGGTGCCAGTCTAAAGTAGTGCATTATATAGGGAATAGGTGCCAGTCTAAAGTAGTGCATTATATAGGGAATAGGGTGCCAGTCTAAAGTAGTGCATTATATAGGGAATAGGGTGCCAGTCTAAAGTAGTGCATTATATATGGAATAAGGTGCCAGTCTAAAGTAGTGCATTATATAGGGAATAGGGTGCCAGTCTAAAGTAGTACATTATATAGGGAATATGGTGCCAGTCTAAAGTAGTACATTATATAGGGAATAGGGTGCCAGTCTAAAGTAGTGCATTCTATAGGGAATAGGGTGCCAGTCTAAAGTAGTGCATTATATAGGGAATAGGGTTCCAGTCTAAAGTAGTGCATTATATAGGGAATAGGGTGCCAGTCTAAAATAGTGCATCATATAAGGAATAGGGTGCCAGTCTAAAGTAGTGCATTATATAGGGAATATGGTGCCAGTCTAAAGTAGTGCATTATATAGGGAATAGGTTGCCAGTCTAAAGTAGTGCATTATATAGGGAATATGGTGCCAGTCTAAAGTAGTGCATTATATAGGGAATAGGGTGCCAGTCTAAAGTAGTGCATTATATAGGGAATAGGGTGCCAGTCTAAAGTAGTGCATTATATAGGGAATAGGGTGCCAGTCTAAAGTAGTGCATTATATAGGGAATAGGGTGCCAGTCTAAAGTAGTGCATTATATAGGGAATAGGGTGCCAGTCTAAAGTAGTGCATTATATAGGGAATAGGGTGCCAGTCTAAATTAGTGCATTATATAGGGAATAGGGTGCCCGTCTAAAGTAGTTCATTATATAGAGAATAGGGTGCCAGTCTAAAGTAGTGCAATATAGAGAATTGGGTGCCAGTCTAAAGTAGTGCATTATATAGGGAATAGGGTGCCAGTCTAAAGTAGTGCATTATATAGGGAATAGGGTGCCAGTCTAAAGTAGTGCATTATATAGGGAATAGGGTGCCAGTCTAAAGTAGTGCATTATATAGGGAATATGGTGCCAGTCTAAAGTAGTGCATTATATAGGGAATAGGGTGCCAGTCTAAAGTAGTGCATTATATAGGGAATAGGGTGCCAGTCTAAAGTAGTGCATTATATAGGGAATAGGGTGCCAGTCTAAAGTAGTGCATTATATAGGGAATAGGGTGCCAGTCTAAAGTAGTGCATTATATATGGAATAAGGTGCCAGTCTAAAGTAGTGCATTATATAGGGAATAGGGTGCCAGTCTAAAGTAGTACATTATATAGGGAATATGGTGCCAGTCTAAAGTAGTACATTATATAGGGAATAGGGTGCCAGTCTAAAGTAGTGCATTCTATAGGGAATAGGGTGCCAGTCTAAAGTAGTGCATTATATAGGGAATAGGGTTCCAGTCTAAAGTAGTGCATTATATAGGGAATAGGGTGCCAGTCTAAAATAGTGCATCATATAAGGAATAGGGTGCCAGTCTAAAGTAGTGCATTATATAGGGAATATGGTGCCAGTCTAAAGTAGTGCATTATATAGGGAATAGGTTGCCAGTCTAAAGTAGTGCATTATATAGGGAATATGGTGCCAGTCTAAAGTAGTGCATTATATAGGGAATAGGGTGCCAGTCTAAAGTAGTGCATTATATAGGGAATAGGGTGCCAGTCTAAAGTAGTGCATTATATAGGGAATAGGGTGCCAGTCTAAAGTAGTGCATTATATAGGGAATAGGGTGCCAGTCTAAAGTAGTGCATTATATAGGGAATAGGGTGCCAGTCTAAAGTAGTGCATTATATAGGGAATAGGGTGCCAGTCTAAATTAGTGCATTATATAGGGAATAGGGTGCCCGTCTAAAGTAGTTCATTATATAGAGAATAGGGTGCCAGTCTAAAGTAGTGCAATATAGAGAATTGGGTGCCAGTCTAAAGTAGTGCATTATATAGGGAATAGGGTGCCAGTCTAAAGTAGTGCATTATATAGGGAATAGGGTGCCAGTCTAAAGTAGTGCATTATATAGCGAATAGGGTGCCAGTCTAAAGTAGTGAATTATATAGGGAATAGGGTGCCAGTCTAAAGTAGTGCATTATATAGGGAATAGGGTGCCAGTCTAAAGTAGTGCATTATATAAGGAATAGGGTGCCAGTCTAAAGTAGTGCATTATATAGGGAATATGGTGCCAGTCTAAAGTAGTGCATTACATAGGGAATAGGGTGCCAGTCTAAAGTAGTGCATTATATAGGGAATAGGGTGCCAGTCTAAAGTAGTGCATTATATGGGGAATAGGGTGCCAGTCTAAAGTAGTGCATTATATGGGGAATAGGGTGCCAGTCTAAAGTAGTGCATTATATAGCGAATAGGGTGCCAGTCTAAAGTAGTGCATTATATAGGGAATAGGGTGCCAGTCTAAAGTAGTGCATTATATAGCGAATAGGGTGCCAGTCTAAAGTAGTACATTATATAGGGAATAGGGTGCCAGTCTAAAGTAGTGCATTATATAGCGAATAGCGTGCCAGTCTAAAGTAGTGCACTATATAGGGAATAGGGTGCCAGTCTAAAGTAGTGCATTATATAGGGAATAGGGTGCCAGTCTAAAGTAGTGCATTATATAGGGAATAGTGTGCCAGTCTAAAGTAGTGCACTATATAGGGAATAGGGTGCCATTTGAGAAGCGTACTTAACATAAGGGGACAACACAGAATAAGTCTTGGCAGACGTTGCAAAATGGCAAATCCAGAATATGATTCCAAAGAAGATGAGAGAGGGATGAGAGGGAGGGAATAGACCTTTTAATCCTCCATGTGGAATCTATTCAGCAAATTCTTATTGATGGTAATTATGGCTGAGAGCGGGAGAGGGAGAGAGAGGGGGAGGAAAGAGAGTTATGGGGAGAAGGGGGAAATAGAGAGGGGTGGGAGAGGGGAAAGAGAGAGAGAGAGGGGGAGAGAGAGAGATATGGGGAGGAAAGAGAGATATGGGGAGAAGGGGGAAATAGAGAGGGGGGGAGGGGAAAGAGAGAGAGGGGGAGAGAGAGATATGGGGAGAAGGGGGAAATAGAGAGGGGTGGGAGAGGGGAAAGAGAGAGAGAGGGGGAGAGAGAGAGATATGGGAGGAAAGAGAGATACGGGGAGAAGGGGGAAATAGAGAGGTGGGGGGAAAGAGAGAGAGAGGGGGAGAGAGAGAGATATGGGGAGAAGGGGGAAATAGAGAGGGGGGGAGAGGGGAAAGAGAGAGAGAGAGAGAGAGAGAGAGAGAGAGAGAGAGGGGGGAGGAGAACAATAGGATTAACCTCTATCAAATACAGACTTTATTTCAGCCCTGCAGAAACCATAAGCTCTGCCAACAGTTGTTTTTATGCTTTAATCAAAAGTGCTTTTACAAGGAGGATTTTGGAATTGTTTAGCATAATTCTTTTAAATTATCTTGTCAGAAGTCACCATGCTGCACGTCTGATATATGAGAGAGTTTATGGGCGCTATGATATTCAATAATATATGTGCTGGCACGGACAGGAAACAAACTACAGTCTACACCAGTGGTCACCAACCTTTTTCTGAGTCAAGATCACTTTCTGAGTCAAGAGGCTGAGATCTACCGCTCTGATTTTTTTATTTACATGACTTTATAAAATGTAAGTCTATGCAACTTTTAACCAATTAAAAACAGTTCTGTAGCAATGAGGTTTGTGCAGTAAACTATAGGCCCAATAGAATAACACCGCATGCTGGCTTTGCTTGAATAGCCCTGCCAATGCATTGTTGTTCTGGCCATTTAAAAAAACGATATTTCCAAATTTGAGGTAGGCTATATGATCACACCGGTAAAATATCCATTGTTGTATTGCTTGTGAGGCACAGCTGAGTGAGCATACATTTAAATCATTTGTTTTTTATTTTACTGGGCTGATGGTGCCTGCATCTGACGGTCTGTCTCAGCAGAGGGAGAGAGCAGCAGACTGAGGGTCAGTCTCAGCAGAGGGAGAGAGCAGGAGACTGAGGGTCAGTCTCAGCAGAGGGAGAGAGCAGCAGACTGAGGGTCAGGCTCAGCAGAGGGAGAGAGCAGCAGACTGAGGGTCAGGCTCAGCAGAGGGAGAGAGCAGCAGACTGAGGGTCAGTCTCAGTGGAGGGAGAGAGCAGCAGACTGAGGGTCAGTCTCAGCAGAGGGAGAGAGCAGCAGATTGAGGGTCAGTCTCAGCAGAGGGAGAGAGCAGCAGATTGAGGGTCAGTCTCAGCAGAGGGAGAGAGCAGCAGACTGAGGGTCAGCCTCAGAGGAGGGAGAGAGCAGCAGACTGAGGGTCAGTCTCAGAGGAGGGAGAGGGCAGCAGACTGAGGGTCAGTCTCAGAGGAGGGAGAGGGCAGCAGACTGAGGGTCAGTCTCAGAGGAGGGAGAGAGCAGCAGACTGAGGGTCAGTCTCAGAGGAGGGAGAGGGCAGCAGACTGAGGGTCAGTCTCAGAGGAGGGAGAGAGCAGCAGACTGAGGGTCAGTCTCAGTGGAGGGAGAGAGCAGCAGACTGAGGGTCCGTCTCTCAACATCCCTCCTCTCTCCCTTTCCTCCACTGACACTGACTGAAAAGGAACACCGTCTTCCAGCTGATGGCGAAACTCGAGTCGCACAGCATTATTTCTGCCTCGTGCACAAATTCATGTTGTTACTCCTATGAACAGAGAAAGTTAAATATTTCTCTATATTAAAAAAGCCCCAAGCCGCTAATAATAACAACAACGCCTATAGATCCACGTTCCTCCTCATTCATTACTGCTAGTCTGCTTGTTGTAGTGCTGAGTGGAAATAGGAAGAACGCACATTTAATGGGTTATAAAAGTGTTGACAGTGCAGAGTAAGAATTTAAACATGAACTCAACTCATAAAAACAGCAGCTCTGTGCTGCATTCGTTGACAGTCTTTCTCTAGTCGTGGTTTTAAACGTTTAGAAATCTCACAATGTCAATTTTGCCGTAGATTTCTTCTATGCCTGCTACGTTACTGCAGACTCAGTCATCTGAGCAATCTGATTGGCCAGCGGTGACATAATGCACTTGGTTTCCTCTCCAGGCCCACCGGGAAGGTAGAGTTTGTACCTTCAGACACATGAAACGGCAAACGAACAATTGAAAAATATACTGCACATGGAAACCAAACGAGGGTGGACTATGGTGATAGGTGGGATGGGCTGAGGGGTGGGATTAAAGAGCTGAGGTCTATGGTGATAGGTGGGATGGGCTGAGGGGTGGGATTAAAGAGCTGAGGTCTATGGTGATAGGTGGGATGGGCTGAGGGGTGGGATTAAAGAGCTGAGGTCTATGGTGATAGGTGGGATGGCTGAGAGAGGTGGGATTAAAGAGTTGAGGTCTATGGTGATAGGTGGGATGAGCTGAGGGGCGGGTTTAAAGAGCTGAGGTCTATGGTGATAGGTGGGATGAGCTGAGGGGCGGGATTAAAGAGCTGAGGTCTATCGTGATAGGTGGGATGAGCGGAGGGGCGGGATTAAAGAGCTGAGGTCTATGGTGATAGGTGGGATGAGCTGAGGGGCGGGATTAAATAGCTGAGGTCTATGGTGATAGGTGGGATGGGCTGAGGGGCGGGATTAAAGAGCTGAGGTCTATGGTGATAGGTGGGATGGGCTGAGAGAGGCTGAGGGGTGGGATTAAAGAGCTGAGGTCTATGGTGATAGGTGGGATGGGCTGAGGGGTGGGATTAAAGAGCTGAGGTCTATGGTGATAGGAGGGATGGGCTGAGGGGCGGGATTAAAGAGCTGAGGTCTATGGTGATAGGTGGGATGGGCTGAGAGAGGCTGAGGGGTGGGATTAAAGAGCTGAGGTCTATGGTGATAGGTGGGATGGGCTGAGAGAGGTGGGATTAAAGAGCTGAGGTCTATGGTGATAGGTGGGATGGGCTGAGCGAGGTGGGATTAAAGAGCTGAGGTCTATGGTGATAGGTGGGATGAGCTGAGAGAGGTGGGATTAAAGAGCTGAGGTCTATGCTGATAGGTGAGATGGGCTGAGAGAGGTGGGATTAAAGAGCTGAGGTCTATGGTGATAGGTGGGATGGGCAAACCGCTCACCCACCCGGCACCATGCACTGGTCTGCAGTTGTCAGGCTGGTTGGACATACTGCCAAATTCTTTAAAACAACATTGGCCCCCAATTTATTCTCTGGTAAAAGCTCTGGTGAATATTCCTGCAGTCAGCATGCAAATTGCACTCTCCCTCAAAACTTGAGACATCTGTGGTATTGTGTTGGGTGGCAAAACTGCACATTTTAGAGTGACCGTTCATTATCCCCAGCACAAGGTGCACCTGTGTAATGATCATGCTGTTTAATCAGCTTCTTGATATACCACACCTGTCAAGTGGATGGATTATTTTGGCAAAGGAGAAATGCTCACTAACAGGGCTGTTAACAAATGTGTGTTCAAAATTGGAGAAAAATATGTTTTTTTGTGCGTATGGAAAATTTCTGGGATCTTTCATTTCAGTTCATGAAACATAGGACCAATACTTGACATGTCACCCTCCCTAGGAGAGGGGGTGACCTTGATAATTTATTGTTAAAACGAGAGGATGCCTGGATCTTTAACTTAAAGACCCTCGCTCCCGTCGGACACAACGTAGACTTTGATCTGATGCCATTCTTGTGATTATTGTGACATTTTGCCATTGTAATTGTTTGTAAACTTGTGTAGTTAAATTAATCTATGATCGTATGATATCCATTTGTTGTTTGTATGCTGTTCTTTGTATGCCATTTTAATATTTGAGAATTAACCAATGATATTATGCCACTCTTGGCCATGATTACAGACACCTGTGTCTTTTGACACTATATAAACGAGTCATCCCGCAGTGTTTGTGATTATACCCTGATGAAGACAGCTTGGCTGTCAAAACGTTGGTAATTACATTTTTGCATCTGAGCTCCTAGAGTGTGCGGCTCTCTTTTATTTTCAAGGTTTCTACTCCGCTAGCCAGCACCTCGCCTAAATAGGTGTGCATTTATTTTTCTTCTAGAGCGTTTATATTTTTGTTCAGGATATTATGATATGATTATATTCTAATATCATAATATTAGAATGATTATAACTAAAAATATTTGTCATAAGAAACTAGCTCTCAGGTATACAGAAAATACTCGAGCTCTGAAGCAACTTCCAGAAAATTGGAACGGAAATGGCGCCACACCAAACTGAAAGTCTTCAGAATAGTTTGGAAAGACGGTACCGTACAGTACCGAAGAGCACTTACTGCTGCTCGATCAACCTATTTTTCCAACTTAATTGAGGAAAATAAGAACAATCCGAAATTTATTTTTGATACTGTCGCAAAGCTAACTAAAAAGCAGCATCCCCAAGTGAGGATGGCTTTCACTTCAGCATCAATAAACTTCTTGAAGAACTTCTTTGAGGAAAAGATCATGATCATTAGAAAGCAAATTACAGACTCCTCTTTAAATCTGCGTATTCCTCCAGAGCTCAGTTGTCCTGAGTCTACACAACACTGCCAGGACCTAGGATCAAGAGAGACACTCAAGTGTTTTAGTACTATATCGCTTGACACAATGATGAAAATAATCATGGCCTCTAAACCTTCAAGCTGTATACTGGACCCTATTCCAACTAAACTACTGAAAGAGCTGCTTCCTGTACTTGGCCCTCCTATGTTGAACATAATAAACGGCTCTCTATCCACCGGATGTGTACCAAACTCACTAAAAGTGGCAGTAATAAAGCCTCTCTTGAAAAAGCCAAACCTTGACCCAGAAAATATAAAAAACTATCGGCCTATATCGAATCTTCCATTCCTCTCAAAACCTTTAGAAAAAGCTGTTGCGTAGCAACTCACTGCCTTCCTGAAGACAAACAATGTATACGAAATGCTTCAGTCTGGTTTTAGACCCCATCATAGCACTGAGACGGCACTTGTGAAGGTGGTAAATGACCTTTTAATGGCGTCAGACCGAGGCTCTGCATCGGTCCTCGTGCTCCTAGACCTTTAATGCTGCTTTTGATACCATCGATCACCACATTGTTTTGGAGAGATTGGAAACCCAAATTGGTCTACACGGACAAGTTCTGGCCTGGTTTAGATCTTATCTGTCGGAAAGATATCAGTTTGTCTCTGTGAATGGTTTGTCCTCTGACAAATCAACTGTAAATTTCGGTGGTCCTCAAGTTTCCGTTTTTTTTGTTTTCACTATATATTTTACCTCTTGGGGATGTCATTCGAAAACATAATGTTAACTTTCACTGCTATGTGGATGACACACAGCTGTACATTTCAATGAAACATGGTGAAGCCCCAAAATTGCCCTCGCTAGAAGCCTGTGTTGCAGACATAAGGAAGTGGATGGCTGCAAACGTTCTACTTTTAAACTCGGACAAAACAGAGATGCTTGACAATTAATCTTGATGGTTGTACAGTCGTCTCAAATAAAACTGTGAAGGACCTCAGCGTTACTCTGGACCCTAATCTCTACCCACTCAACCCACTTGAGTGTTGGTGGTTGAAGATATCCCTCTAGTGGTGTGGGGGCTGTGCTTTGGTGGGTGGGGTTATATCCTTCCTGTTTGGCCCCGTCCGGTGGTATCATCGGATGGGGCCACAGTGTCTCCTGACCCCTCCTGTCTCAGCCTCCAGTATTTATGCTGCAGTAGTTTATGTGTCGGGGGGCTAGGGTCAGTTTGTTATATCTGGAGTACTTCTACTGTCTTATCCGGTGTCCTGTGTGAATTTAAGTATGCTGTCTCTAATTCTCTCTTTCTCTCTCTCTTTCTTTCTTTCTTTCTTTCTTTCTTTCTTTCTTTCTTTCTTTCTTTCTTTCTTTCTTTCTTTCTCTCGGAGAACCTGAGTCCTAGGACCATGCCTCAGGACTACCTGGCATGATGACTCCTTGCTGTCCCCAGTCCACCTGGCCGTGCTGCTGCTCCAGATTCAACTGTTCTGCCTGCGGCTATGGAACCCTGACCTGTTCACCGGACCTGCTACCCTTCCCAGACCTGCTGTTTTCAACTCTAGAGACAGCAGGAGCGGTAGAGATACTCTTAAGGATCGGCTATGAAAAGCCAACTGACATTTACTCCTGAGGTGCTGACTTGCTGCACCCTCGACAACTACTGTGATTATTATTATTTGACCATGCTGGTCATTTATAAACATTTGAACATCTTGGCCATGTTCTGTTATAATCTCCACCCGGCACAGCAAGAAGAGGACTGGCCACCCCTCATAACCTGGTTCCTCTCTAGGTTTCTTCCTAGGGTTTGGCATTTCTAGGGAGTTTTTCCTAGCCACCGTGCTTCTACACCTGCATTGCTTGCTGTTTGGGGTTTTAGGCTGAGTTTCTGTACAGCACTTTGAGATATCGGCTGATGTAGGGAAGGGCTATATAAATACATTTGATTTGATTTGATATTCTTGTTCCCATTACGAAATTTATTAATTAACATTGCATGTTAAGATTGACGATCGATAATTTAACATATGGTTAATTTTAAAATGTTCTAGGCTTGAGATATTTTTATTTGGTTTTAGATGAGTCAAATGCCTCCTCAGAGAATAACTGGTCTGGCACATTCCCCCGCAACCATCACACATACTCCCATGCAAACCTCCTCCTCCTTGTCCTACCAAAAATAAACATACTTCTCAACCTCTCCCACATGTCAGAGTTCAAACATCTTCAGTCCCGAGGAGCTCCATGGCATCCACACCTGGGTTCAAATACTATGTGAAATCTTTCAAATACTTAAACTGTTTGCTCTAGCCTGGCCAGCATCCCAGAACGGTGGGGTTTGATCTTTTGTGACAATTCTATTGGTTCCATTGCGTCAGGTGAGCTCAATCAAGGCCAGCTAAGGTATTTGAAAATATTTCGAATAGTATTTGAAACCAGGTCAGACGACATCGGGTCTTTCTCTGCGACGTCCTAAATGACGGCGCTGGAGCTACTTTTGTCTTCACCCTAAAACAACAGCAGGGAAGTAAGAACCTCATTGCTACATCGCCAGTCATCTCACTGGGAACCTGATGCACGTTCAGACACAAGCCTGCATGGGTGTATCCTTTATACGATGAGCTAGGACTTTAGGAAGAGAGGAGAAGAGAGGGGGAAGAGGAGGAGGGGAGGGCAGCGAGGAGAGGAGAGAAGAGAGGAGAAGAGAGGGGGAAGAGGAGGAGGGGAGGGCAGTGAGGAGAGGAGAGAAGAGAGGAGAAGAGAGGGGGAAGAGGAGGAGGGGAGGGCAGCGAGGAGAGGAGAGAAGAGAGGAGAAGAGAGGGGGAAGAGGAGGAGGGGAGGGCAGCGAAGAGAGGAGAGAAGAGAGGAGAAGAAAGGGAGAGAACTAGGCAGGTTTGATCTGAAATTAAAGATCCCAGAAATGTTCCATCTCACCCAGGATATCCAAAAATAGAGAATAGGAAAACAAACATTCCACCAAAACATCTTCCACTCCAGTTTAGGATGTTGAGGTGGTGCTGTGAATGAATACATTTCCACAAAGATGCTTTGATTACCTCTCGCTCTCTTCTTTCCATCACCCTCACTTCACTATCAAACACCCTCCCTGTGTAACTAACCTACAGAACACCCTCCCTGTCTAACTAACCTACAGAACACCCTCCCTCCTGTCTAACTAACTAACCTACAGAACACCCTCCCTGTCTAACTAACCTACAGAACACCCTCCCTGTCTAACTAACCTACAGAACACCCTCCCTGTCTAACTAACCTACAGAACACCCTCCCTCCCTGTCTAACTAACTAACCTACAGAACACCCTCCCTGTCTAACTAACCTACAGAACACCCTCCCTGTCTAACTAACCTACAGAACACCCTCCCTGTCTAACTAACCTACAGAACACCCTCCTTGTCTAACTAACCTACAGAACACCCTCCCTGTCAACTAACTAACCTACAGAACACCCTCCCTGTCTAACTAACCTACAGAACACCCTCCCTGTCTAACTAACCTACAGAACACCCTCCCTGTCTAACTAACTAACCCACAGAACACCCTCCCTGTCTAACTAAATAACCTACAGAACACCTTCCCTGTCTAACTAACTAACCTACAGAACACCCTCCCTGTCTAACTAACCTACAGAACACCCTCCCTGTCTAACTAACCCACAGAACACCCTCCCTGTCTAACTAACCTACAGAACACCCTCCCTGTCTAACTAACTAACCTACAGAACACCCTCCCTGTCTAACTAACTAACCTACAGAACACCCTCCCTGTCTAACTAACTAACCTACAGAACACCCTCCCTGTCTAACTAACCTACAGAACACCCTCCCTGTCTAACTAACCTACAGAACACCCTCCCTGTCTAACTAACCTACAGAACACCCTCCCTGTCTAACTAACCTACAGAACACCCTCCCTGTCTAACTAACTAACCTACAGAACACCCTCCCTGTCTAACTAACCTACAGAACACCTTCCCTGTCTAACTAACCTACAGAACACCCTCCCTGTCTAACTAACTAACCTACAGAACACCCTCCCTGTCTAACTAACCTACAGAACACCCTCCCTGTCTAACTAACCTACAGAACACCCTCCCTGTCTAACTAACCTACAGAACACCCTCCCTGTCTAACTAACTAACCTACAGAACACCCTCCCTGTGTAACTAACCTACAGAACACCCTCCCTGTCTAACTAACCTACAGAACACCCTCCCTGTCTAACTAACCTACAGAACACCCTCCCTGTCTAACTAACCTACAGAACACCCTCCCTGTCAACTAACTAACCTACAGAACACCCTCCCTGTCTAACTAACTAACCTACAGAACACCCTCCCTGTCTAACTAACCTACAGAACACCCTCCCTGTCTAACTAACCTACAGAACACCCTCCCTGTCTAACTAACCCACTGAACACCCTCCCTGTCTAACTAACTAACTAATTAACTAACTAACTGGTAACAGGACAAATAAGAAATAAAATAATAATAATAATAATAATAGTAGTAAACAATATGGCAGCAGTTTATGTGTTGGGTGTGTGTCTGTGAGCGTATGTGTGTGGGTGTTAGTGTGTGTGGGTGTTAGTGTTAGTGAGAGGGTGTGTGTGTGGGTGTGTGTGTGTGTGTGTGTGTGTGTGTGTGTGTGTGTGTGTGTGTGTGTGTGTGTGTGTGTGTGTGTGTGTGTCAGTGTAGGCATGATAGGAAAATGACATGCAGAAATATCTCATATACATATAAGTAGTTCACGATCAGCTCCTTGGTCTTGTTGACTATGAGGTAGAAGTTGTTGTCCTGGCACCATGCTGACAGGTCTGTCTCATCGCCATTGGTTGATCAGGCCTACCGCCGTCGTTTGTCTGCAAACTCGATGATGGAGCTGGACTCGTGCATGGCCACACAGTCGGGGGTAAACAGGAAGTGCAGGAGGGGGCTAAGCACACACCCATGTGTGGCTCCAGTGTTGAGGGTCAGTTTGGCGGAGGTGTTGTTGCCTACCCTCACCACCTGGGGGCGGCCCGTCCGGATATCCAGGATCCAGTTCCAGAAGGAGGACTTCAGTCACAGGGTCCTGAGTATGTTGATAAGCTTGGAGGACACTATGGTGTTGAACGCTGAGCTGTAGTCGATGAACAGCAATCTCACATAGGTATTCCTCTTTTCCAGGTGGGAGAGGGCAGAGTGGAGTGCAATTGAGATTGCATCGTCTGTAGGTCTGTTGGGGCGGTATGCAAATTTGAGTGGGTCCAGTGTGTCTGTGATGATGGTGTTGATGTGTGCCTTAACCAGCCTCTCAAAGCACTTCATGATTACAGATGTGAGTGCTACATTTACATTTACATTTAAGTCATTTAGCAGACGCTCTTATCCAGAGCGACTTACAAATTGGTGCATTCACCTTATGACATCCAGTGGAACAGTAGTGCATCTAAATCTTTTAAGGGGGGGGGTGAGAGGGATTACTTTATCCTATCCTAGGTATTCCTTAAAGAGGTGGGGTTTCAGGTGTCTCCGGAAGGTGGTGATTGACTCCGCTGTCCTGGCGTCGTGAGGGAGTTTGTTCCACCATTGGGGGGCCAGAGCAGCGAACAGGGTGGTAGTCATTGTGGCATGAAGTCTTAGAGTTCTTGGAAACAGGAATGATGGTGGTCAACTTGAGATGTGGGGATTACCAGACTGGGACAAGGAGAGGTTGAAAATTAACCTGAATATGCCTGACAGCTGTTCTGTGTATGCTCTGAAAACATGCCCAGGAATATCGTCTGACCCCGCGGCCTTGTGTGTGTTGACATGATTAAAAGCCTTACTCGCATCGGCCTCGGAAAGCGAGATCACCCAGTCCTTTGGGTCAGCGGGGGCCCTCGTGCACGGTTCGGTGTTGTTTTCGTAGATTGAATTTGTCTGGTAGAGAGAGTTACCGTTGGGCAGATCACAGCGATTTCTTCCTTTGTAATCCGTAATGGACTGGATTACCTGCCACATGCGTCGAGCGTGTAATAGGATTCAAATGAGTGAGTCCAGGTGAGTCCAATATTGTTGATGCGTGTGACGAGGGAAGGTGCGTAATGGAGGATAGGAGTGTGTGATGCAGGGCAACCTGGGGGGGGTTAAAGTTGACAGTAATCTCCCGCTAAAGTTTAAAGGCTTTACCACTAATAAATACCAAAATGGAGCTCATGTAGACTGTGGTTCCTGGAATGTACCTAAAGTAGAATCTTGTTGCTCGACCTCCAGGGAAGAAGCTATACACAGGAGACAGACTCAGTGATGTGATAGCCACAGGGAGACTAAATTACACACACAGATGCAGCATACGTTCCTATTAGTCCTAGGCTATGGCGAACATCTATGTAAACGCAGCTGCCGCTACAATAAAGCCGCTAGATGCAGATTATCATAGTGCGCTGAGCTAAATTACAGGCGACAATGTTAGTACTCATCACTGCGTTCTCTACCAGAAAATTGGTTGGCCTTCTTTGTTGATACATTGCTATGTTTTCATGTATAAAAGCCCTTTTGTAAAAAGTCCCACTGTATCTAACATCGTTACTAAACATTAGATGTACGACTTATCAGCCCAGGTCTCAGGGATGGATAACTCTAGAAATTCCTCTGGGCTCTCCTGAGTTAGGTAAATCAGGATTTGAGCTTTCTTTCACCTTATTTGTTTAGGGCAGCAGGTAGCCTAGCAGTGAAGAGTGTGTTGTGCCAGTAACTGCAACGTTTCTGGTTCGAATCCCTGAGCCGACTAAGTGAAACATCTGTTGAAACTAATTGTTCCTGTAAGTTGCTCTGGATAAGAGTGTCTGCTAAAATGTACATTTGTGGAACAGTCTTCAAAATGTTGTTAAATGTGATGTTTTGGTGTCTCTAGGGCAATTCCCGAAAGCTGATTGAGGACCTTATTACTGATGAATGTGTTTGTTTTTTAATGCCTGCGAAGCTGCTGGTAGGTATGGGTGGATGCGGGCATGCGATGTGAATCCAACACCATGTGTCGGTTCAATTAGTTTGGGAATTGTGGTTAGACTGGCATTATACTATTACAGATGCAGAAGCTCACCTAAAGGACTGTCCTTCAGTATACATGAGCAGACTGTATCCAGTGGTGTAAAGTAATTAAGTAAAAAATACTTTAAAGTACTACTTAAGAAGTTTTGGTGGGTATCAGTACTTTATTTGACAATTTATATATATTTTTTAAGTACTACTTAAGAAGTTTTTTGGGTGTCTGTAGTTTACTTTATTATTTATACTTTTGTCAACTTTTACATCTACTACATTCCTAAAGAAAACATACATTTTCCCTGACACGCAAAAGTACTTGTTACATTTGACAGGAAAATTGTCAAATTCACACACTTATCAAGAGAACATCCCTGGTCATCCCTACTGCCTCTGATCTGGCAGACTCATTAAACACAAATTATTCATTTGTAAGTTATGTCTGAGTGTTGGAGGGTACCCCTGGCTATCCGTCAATAAAAAAATAAAACATACAAATTGGGCCGTCTGGTTTGCTTAATATAAGGGATTTGAAATTATTCATACTTTTGATACTTAAGTACATTTTAGCAATTACATTTACTTTTGAAACTTAAGTATATTTTAAACCTGATGCTTTTAGACTTTTACTCAAGTAGTATTTTACTGGGTGACTTTCACTTTTACTCAAGTAGTGTTTTACTGGGTGACTTTCACTTTTACTCAAGTAGTGTTTTACTGGGTGACTTTCACTTTTACTCAAGTAGTATTTTACTGGGTGACTTTCACTTTTACTCAAGTAGTATTTTACTGGGTGACTTTCACTTTTACTCAAGTAGTATTTTACTGGGTGACTTTCACTTTTACTCAAGTAGTATTTTACTGGGTGACTTTCACTTTTACTCAAGTAGTATTTTACTGGGTGACTTTCACTTTTACTACAGTAGTGTTTTACTGGGTGACTTTCACTTTTACTACAGTAGTGTTTTACTGGGTGACTTTCACTTTTACTTGAGTCATTTTCTGTTAAGGTATCTCTACTTTTACTACAGTAGTGTTTTACTGGGTGACTTTCACTTTTACTACAGTAGTGTTTTACTGGGTGACTTTCACTTTTACTACAGTAGTGTTTTACTGGGTGACTTTCACTTTTACTTGAGTCATTTTCTGTTAAGGTATCTCTACTTTTACTCAAGTATGACATTTGGGTAGTTTTTCCACCACTGACTGTTTCTAACATCATGTGTCCGAAGAGGATGAAGCTTTGACTATCGTTTCATCATAACAGATTCTACGGATCATGTCCTTTAGTGCATTATACACGCAGACAGGGTCCACGTGTCTGTCCACAGCCTGAGGGGATCAGAGTTTGACTACCGTAACAGCGGATCTCTTACTGTCCGTTAATAAATTAGACATGTGTTGTGAATCATTCATATACTCTCCAACTTTCAGACAATAGACGAGGGAGAGGAGGAAGCGATCAGTCTGAATTCAGAGGACATTGATCATCTAAAAGGGAGAACCGCACGGTGTCCATGTTAGGACAGTGTCAGACTGACGTAACCAACTCCGGGTGAAAACTTCTATGGACATAGGAATCTGTCCTAATATGGACACCGTAGAGATGTCATTGTATCATGACGTCAGAGCTTGTTAATCTAAAACGCTTTAGGAAGGACAGACCTGGGGAAGATGTGGTTGCTTATTGCCCTGTTCCGGTATGTGCGTCCATGTGAGCTATGTGTCAAACGGAGGAAGATGGAGCAATGAACCCTTCCCTTGGAGTGACTTAGTCAGTATAACTCCCACTGAAATATGTTGAGTGAAAGACAAGAAAACTGAGTTCAGATCAACCAAGCCCAGTGTTTCCCACCGAATGGGTGAAGAGAGATCAACTATTGGGTTGTGGCTAATTCCTTTTTGGTTGCTTCTTAAGACCGAGTCCTGTTTGGAAAGAGCCTACTTGTTTTGTTGACTTGGTAGATCACAAGAACATTCCAAAAGCTTCTGGTAGGTCATTTTTCAAAAATGCCTGGGAACCTCTGTTCTAGCGGAAGATCATTCAATCACTCTAGATCTCTGTCCCAAATGGCACCATATTCCCTACATAGTGCACTACTTTGGACCAGAACCCTATGGGTCCTGATTAAAAGTAGTGCACTATTTAGGGAATAGGGTGCCATATGGGATGTAATATGTCTCGATGGACTGAGTCATCGGCCAGGAAAGTGAAGTCCTCCACGAAACAGAACCAGTGACACATCAGACAGCTAAATATAGTGTTTACAGGGGCTCCACCTCAGTGACATAGTTTTACATTTCTGTTAAACTTTATATAAATTCTTGGCACACATGTTAAACGCAAAACCATTGACCTTCCCTACATGGTAATCAGATCTGTTTTTTCCCACATTCTGAAAAAACATTTATAGTTTAGTTTATTTATTTGCACAAATATAAAGACAGTTTGTACACATCCAGAGGAAAGGAAAATCCAAGACAAGACCTCTTCTTAACCACATTTATTTCTCCTAGACATGATTAGACACAATTCAACACCAATATCATATTTTGACTATTTTCTCATACTTTCTTAAATACTGCTCCTGAGAAATAACCTACGACTTGTCTCACTATGATCAAGCTATCAGATCTCAAAATGTCTCACAATGTTCTGGGGTAACTCTCCTTCCAATGTTCTGGGGTAACTCTCATTTCAATGTTCTGGGGTAAGTCTCATTCCAATGTTCTGGGGGTAACTCTCATTCCAATAATCTGGGGTAAGTCTCATTCCATTGTTCTGGGGGTAACTCTCATTCCAATGTTCTGGGGTAAGTCTCATCCCAATGTTCTGGGGTAAGTCTCATTCCAATGTTCTGGGGTAAGTCTCATTCCAATGTTCTGGGGTAACTCTCATTCCAATGTTCTGGGGTAACTCTCATTTCAATGTTCTGGGGTAACTCTCATTCCAATGTTCTGGGGTAACTCTCATTCCAATGTTCTGGGGTAACTCTCATTCCAATGTTCTGGGGTAACTCTCATTCCAATGTTCTGGGGTAAGTATCATTCCAATGTTCTGGAGGTAACTCTCATTCCAATGTTCTGGAGGTAACTCTCCTTCCAATGTTCTGGGGGTAACTCTCATTCCAATGTTCTGGTTGTAACTCTCATTTAATGTTCTGGGGGTAACTCTCATTCCAATGTTCTGGGGGTAACTCTCATTCCAATGTTCTGGGGTAACTCTCATTCCAATGTTCTGGGTGTAACTCTCATTCCAATGTTCTGGGGGTAACTCTCATTCCAATGTTCTGCGGTAAGTCTCATTTTAATGTTCTGGGGTAAGTCTCATTCCAATGTTCTGGGGGTAAGTCTCATTTTAATGTTCTGGGGTAAGTCTCATTCCAATGTTCTGGGGTAACTCTCATTCCAATGTTCTGGGGTAACTCTCATTTCAATGTTCTGGGGTAACTCTCATTCCAATGTTCTGGGGTAACTCTCATTCCAATGTTCTGGGGTAACTCTCATTCCAATGTTCTGGGGTAACTCTCATTCCAATGTTCTGGGGTAACTCTCATTCCAATGTTCTGGGGTAAGTATCATTCCAATGTTCTGGAGGTAACTCTCATTCCAATGTTCTGGAGGTAACTCTCCTTCCAATGTTCTGGGGGTAACTCTCATTCCAATGTTCTGGTTGTAACTCTCATTTAATGTTCTGGGGGTAACTCTCATTCCAATGTTCTGGGGGTAACTCTCATTCCAATGTTCTGGGGTAACTCTCATTCCAATGTTCTGGGTGTAACTCTCATTCCAATGTTCTGTGGGTAACTCTCATTCCAATGTTCTGGGGGTAACTCTCATTCCAATGTTCTGCGGTAAGTCTCATTTTAATGTTCTGGGGTAAGTCTCATTCCAATGTTCTGGGGGTAAGTCTCATTTTAATGTTCTGGGGTAAGTCTCATTCCAATGTTCTGGGGTAAGTCTCATTCCAATGTTCTGGGGGTAACTCTCATTCCAATGTTCTGGGGGCAAGTCTCATTTTAATATTCTGGGGTAAATCTCATTTCAATGTTCTGGGGTAAGTCTCATTCCAATGTTCTGGGGTAAGTCTCATTCCAATGTTCTGGGGGTAACTCTCATTCCAATGTTCTGGGGGTAAGTCTCATTCCAATGTTCTGGGGGTAACTCTCATTCCAATGTTCTGGGGTAAGTCTCAATCCAATGTTCTGGGGGTAACTCTCATTCCAATGTTCTGGGGGTAACTCTCATTTAATGTTCTGGGGGTAACTCTCATTTCAATGTTCTGGGGTTAACTCTCATTCCAATGTTCTGGGGGTAACTCTCATTCCAATGTTCTGGGGGTAAGTCTCATTTTAATGTTCTGGGGTAAGTCTCATTTTAATGTTCTGGGGTAAGTCTCATTCCAATGTTCTGGGGGTAAGTCTCATTTTAATGTTCTGGGGTAAGTCTCATTTTAATGTTCTGGGGTAACTCTCCTACCAATGTTCTGGGGGTAACTCTCTTTCCCATGTTTTGGGGGTAACTCTCATTCCAATGTTCTGCGGTAAGTCTCATTTTAATGTTCTGGGGTAAGTCTCATTCCAATGTTCTGGGGGTAAGTCTCATTTTAATGTTCTGGGGTAAGTCTCATTCCAATGTTCTGGGGGCAAGTCTCATTTTAATATTCTGGGGTAAATCTCATTTCAATGTTCCGGGGTAAGTCTCATTCCAATGTTCTGGGGTAACTCTCATTCCAATGTTCTGCGGTAAGTCTCATTTTAATATTCTGGGGTAAATCTCATTCCAATGTTCTGGGGTAAGTCTCATTCCAATGTTCTGGGTGTAACTCTCATTCCAATGTTCTGCGGTAAGTCTCATTTTAATATTCTGGGGTAAATCTCATTTCAATGTTCTGGGGTAAGTCTCATTCCAATGTTCTGCGGTAAGTCTCATTTTAATATTCTGGGGTAAATCTCATTCCAATGTTCTGGGGTAAGTCTCATTCCAATGTTCTGGGTGTAACTCTCATTCCAATGTTCTGCGGTAAGTCTCATTCCAATGTTCTGGGGGTAAATCTCATTCCAATGTTCTGCGGTAAGTCTCATTCCAATGTTCTGGGGTAAGTCTCATTCCAATGTTCTGGGGGTAACTCTCATTCCAATGTTCTGGGGGTAAGTCTCATTCCAATGTTCTGGGGTAAGTCTCATATCAATGTTCTGGGGGTAACTCTCATTCCAATGTTCTGGGGTAAGTCTCAATCCAATGTTCTGGGGGTAACTCTCATTCCAATGTTCTGGGGGTAACTCTCATTTAATGTTCTGGGGGTAACTCTCATTTCAATGTTCTGGGGTTAACTCTCATTCCAATGTTCTGGGGTAAGTCTCATTTTAATGTTCTGGGGTAAGTCTCATTCCAATGTTCTGGGGGTAAGTCTCATTTTAATGTTCTGGGGTAAGTCTCATTTCAATGTTCTGGGGTAAGTCTCATTTTAATGTTCTGGGGTAACTCTCATTTTAATGTTCTGGGGTAAGTCTCATTTTAATGTTCTGGGGGTGAGTCTCATTCCAATGTCCATTATTTGTCTCAAAACCTTCTTGAGATAAACAGCAAGATCTAAAGATAAACTCTGTTGTCTCATTGACGACTGTATCCAACGTCTCAAATATATTTCAGTTATCACATCCAAGTTCTTACTCAGATCCAAGTAGAAGATCTTATCAGTTTCTTCAAGGTTTCGTCACCCATTTATGACGGTGCAATTTCTCAAATATATCTGTTATCACATTCAAGTCTAATACCGCTTAAACTTAATCTTCATCTGATTTGGATAATTTCTATAATAAATCAAGATCTCAAAATGTTCTCATAAGCCTTATCTTGCATCAATGTAAAGTTCTGAATTACTCTATAAGGCAAAATGGTGGTCATTCGCTCAACTAGAGTAAAATTTAACACATTTCTTTAAAATCATAAAAATACAAATTTCTTTATTAAATAACAGCACAATTAACTACACATCCAATGTACAGTATTAAGATGTTGTGACAGCGGAGGGTATGGGTTGCTCCATACCCAGAACCTACCTGTGGAGTATCAGTCAGTACAGTATGTTAATGAAACTACTGAAATTGAAAACAAAATATCCTAGTCATGAACAAATCAAGCCATACGTTTAAAAAGCATTAATAACAAACGATAAAGAGAACAATGATGAATGACAAAGTAGTGTGCCGCCATAGGCAGATCTGCGCCCAACCTGAGCCCAAACACGACTCCAACCCCATCATTAAGTTTGCTGACGGTAGGACTGATCACCGACAACGATGAGAAGGCCTATAGGGAGGAGGTCAGAGAACTGGCAGTGTGGTGCCAGGACAACAACCTCTCCCTCAATGTGAGCAAGAGGGTAGAGCAAACGGCCCAGTACATCACTGGGGCCAAGCTTCCTGCCATCCAGGACGTATATAATAGGCAGTGTCAAAGGAAAGCCCATAAAATGGTCAGAAACTCCAGTCACCCAAGATATAGATTGTTTTCTCTGCTACCGCACGGAAAGCGGTTATGGAGCGTCAAGTCTAGGACCAAAAGGCTCCTAACAGCTTCTACCACCAAGCCAAAAGACTGCTGAACAATTAATAAAGACAATTTATGCCTGACCCGTCTGCCTGCCCTGACCTTGACCCTGCCTGACCATTCTGCCTGCCCTGACCTTGACCCTGCCTGACCATTCTGCCTGCCCTGACCTTGACCCTGCCTGACCCGTCTGCCTGCCCTGACCTTGACCCTGCCTGACCATTCTGCCTGCCCTGACCTTGACCCTGCCTGACCCGTCTGCCTGCCTTGACCTTGACCCTGCCTGACCATTCTGCCTGCCCTGACCTTGAGCCTGCCTGACCATTCTGCCTGCCCTGACCTTGAGCCTGCCTGCCACACTGTACCTCCTGGACTCTGACTGGTTTTGACATTTGCCTGTCCACAACCATTCTCTTGCCTACCCTTTTTTGATGTAATAAATATCAAAGACTCAAACCATCTGCCTCCCGTGTCTGCATCTGTGTCTCGCCTTGTGCCCTTATACATTCAGCTTTGAAATTACATTTAATTGTTTAAAAAGGTATGAATAATATAATATTGTGCCTTACAATTACATCTCTATTATGTCTCATTTATTCGCCATGTGTTGTCATGTAATTCTCCGGCTTTTACTCGCAAACAAATTTATGAGACACATTTAAGACAAGAGTGAGATTCTGGGGAGATGATATTGAGGTCATGTACTTCTCAGATAACGCTTGAATCTCAAACAAAGATAATTTGTCTCACATACGTATCAAAATGGCTATTTCTCTCTCGTGTCTTAATAATTGGTCGAAAAGTCCACTCTAAGCGACTGGTTTTTCATCTGGGCAGTAAAATAATAATACCCCCCCTGAGAGAGGGATGGAGAGAGGGATGGAGAGAGGGATGGAGAGAAGGATGGAGAGAGGGATGGAGAGAGGGATGGAGAGAAGGATGGAGAGAGGGATGGAGAGAGGGATGGAGAGAGGGATGGAGAGAGGGATGGAGAGAAGGATGGAGAGAGGGATGGAGAGAGGGATGGAGAGAGGGATGAGGAGAGGGATGGAGAGAGGGATGGAGAGCTGGGATGGAGAGCTGGGATGGAGAGAGGGATGGAGAGAGGGATGGAGAGCTGGGATGGAGAGAGGGATGGAGAGAGGGATGGAGAGAAGGATGGAGAGAAGGATGGAGAGAGGGATGGAGAGAGGGATGGAGAGAGGGATGGAGAGAGGGATGGAGAGAGAGGGGGATGGAGAGAGGGATGGAGAGCTGGGATGGAGAGAGGGATGGAGCTGGGATGGAGAGAGGGATGGAGAGAGGGATGGAGAGCTGGGATGGAGAGAAGGATGGAGAGAGGGATGGAGAGAGGGATGGATGGAGAGAGGGATGGAGAGAGGGATGGAGAGATGGAGAGGGATGGGATGGAGAGAGGGATGGAGAGAGGGATGGGATGGAGAGAGGGATGGAGAGGGATGGAGGGATGGAGAGGGGATGGAGAGAGGGATGGAGAGAAGGATGGAGAGCTGGGATGGAGAGAGGGATGGAGAGAGGGATGGGATGGAGAGAGGGATGGAGAGAGGGATGGAGGAGAGAGGGATGAGAGAGGGATGAGGGATGGAGAGCTGGGATGGAGAGAGGGATGGAGAGAGGGATGGAGAGAGGGATGGAGAGAGGGATGGAGAGAGGGATGGAGAGAGGGATGGAGAGAGGGATGGAGAGCTGGGATGGAGAGAGGGATGGAGAGAGGGATGGAGAGAGGGATGGAGAGGAGAGGGATGGAGAGATGGGATGGAGAGAGGGATGGAGAGAGGGATGGAGAGAGGGATGGAGATGAGAGGGGATGGAGAGAGGGATGGAGAGAGGGATGGAGATGGAGAGATGGGATGGAGAGCTGGGATGGAGAGAGGGATGGAGAGATGGAGAGGGGATGGAGGAGAGGGATGGAGAGATGGGATGGAGCTGGGAGAGGGATGGAGAGGGATGGAGAGAGGGATGGGGAGAGGGAGAGCTGGGATGGAGAGAGGGATGGAGAGAGGGATGGAGAGAGGGATGGAGAGCTGGGATGGAGAGAGGGATGGAGAGAGGGATGGAGAGAGGGATGGAGAGCTGGGATGGAGAGAGGGATGGAGAGAGGGATGGAGAGAGGGATGGAGAGGGATGGAGAGCTGGGATGGAGAGCTGGGATGGAGAGAGGGATGGAGAGAGGGATGGAGAGAGGGATGGAGAGCTGGGATGGAGAGCTGGGATGGAGAGCTGGGATGGAGAGCTGGGATGGAGAGAGGGATGGAGAGAGGGATGGAGAGAGGGATGGAGAGAGGGATGGAGAGAGGGATGGAGAGCTGGGATGGAGAGAGGGATGGAGAGAGGGATGGAGAGAGGGATGGAGAGAGGGATGGAGAGCTGGGATGGAGAGAGGGATGGAGAGAGGGATGGAGAGAGGGATGGAGAGAGGGATGGAGAGAGGGATGGAGAGAGGGATGGAGAGCTGGGATGGAGAGAGGGATGGAGAGCTGGGATGGAGAGAGGGATGGAGAGAGGGATGGAGAGAGGGATGGAGAGAGGGATGGAGAGCTGGGATGGAGAGAGGGATGGAGAGAGGGATGGAGAGCTGGGATGGAGAGAGGGATGGAGAGAGGGATGGAGAGAGGGATGGAGAGCTGGGATGGAGAGAGGGATGGAGAGAGGGATGGAGAGCTGGGATGGAGAGCTGGGATGGAGAGAGGGATGGAGAGCTGGGATGGAGAGCTGGGATGGAGAGCTGGGATGGAGAGAGGGATGGAGAGAGGGATGGAGAGAGGGATGGAGAGGATGGAGATGGAGGGATGGAGAGAGGGATGAGAGAGAGGGATGGAGAGAGGGATGGAGAGGGATGGAGAGATGGAGAGAGGGATGGAGAGAGGGATGGAGAGAGAGAGGAGAGGATGGAGAGAGGGATGGAGATGGAGAGGGATGGGATGGGATGGAGAGCTGGGATGGAGAGAGGGATGGAGAGAGGGATGGAGAGCTGGGATGGAGAGGGATGGAGAGAGGGATGGGGGATGGAGAGCTGGGATGGAGAGAGGGATGGAGAGCTGGGGGATGGAGAGAGGGATGGATGAGAGAGGGATGGGATGGAGAGGGATGGAGAGGGATGGAGAGAGGGATGGAAGAGAGGATGGAGAGGAGAGGATGGAGAGAGGGATGGGAGGGATGGAGAGAGGGATGGAGAGCTGGGATGGAGAGAGGGATGGAGAGAGAGGGATGGAGAGAGGGATGGAGAGCTGGATGGAGAGCTGGGATGGAGAGAGGGATGGAGAGAGGGATGGGGAGAGAGGGATGGAGAGCTGGGATGAGATGGAGAGAGCTGGGATGGAGGGATGGAGAGCTGGGGATGGAGAGAGAGGGATGGAGAGCTGGGATGGGATGGAGAGAGGGATGGAGAGCTGGGATGGAGAGGAGAGAGGGATGGAGAGCTGGGATGAGAGGGATGAGCTGGGATGGAGAGAGGGGGATGGAGAGGGATGGAGATGGAGAGAGGGATGGAGAGCTGGGATGGGAGGAGAGGGATGGAGAGGGATGGAGAGAGGGATGGAGAGAGGGATGGAGAGCTGGGATGGAGATGGAGAGAGGGATGGAGAGAGGGATGGAGAGAGGGATGGAGAGAGGGATGGAGAGCTGGGATGGAGAGAGGGATGGAGAGGGAGGGATGGAGGAGGATGGAGAGCTGGGATGGAGAGAGGGATGGAGAGAGGGATGGAGATGGAGGGATGGAGAGGAGAGAGGGATGGAGAGGAGGGATGGAGAGAGAGGGATGGAGAGCTGGGATGGAGGGAGGAGAGGGATGGAGAGAGGGATGGAGAGCTGGGATGGAGAGAGGGGATGGGATGGAGAGGGGATGGAGAGAGGGATGGAGAGAGGGATGGAGAGAGATGGAGAGCTGGGATGGAGGGAGAGGGGATGGAGAGAGGGATGGGATGGGAGGAGAGGGATGGAGAGAGGGATGGAGAGCTGGGATGGAGAGGGATGGGATGGATGGAGAGAGGGATGGAGAGAGGGATGGAGAGGGATGGAGATGGATGGAGAGAGGGATGGATGGAGAGAGGGATGGGAGAGCTGGGATGGAGAGAGGGATGGAGAGAGGGATGGAGAGAGGGATGGAGAGCTGGGATGGGGAGAGCTGGGATGGAGAGAGGGATGGAGAGAGGGATGAGAGGGATGGAGAGAGGGATGGAGAGAGGGATGGGAGATGGGATGAGAGAGGGATGGAGAGAGGGATGGAGAGAGGGATGGAGAGAGGGATGGAGAGAGCTGGGATGGAGAGAGGGATGGAGAGGGATGGAGATGGGATGAGAGGGATGGAGCTGGGATGGAGAGCTGGGAGATGGATGGAGAGCTGGGATGGAGAGAGGGATGGAGAGAGAGCTGGAGATGGAGAGAGGGATGGAGAGAGGAGATGGAGAGAGGATGGAGAGAGGGATGGAGAGCTGGGATGGAGGGATGGAGAGATGGAGAGCTGGGGATGGGATGGAGAGGGATGGAGAGAGGGATGGAGAGAGGGATGGAGAGCTGGGATGGAGAGCTGGGATGGAGAGAGGGATGAGAGAGGGATGGATGGAGAGAGGGATGGAGAGAGGGAGAGAGGGAGGGATGGAGAGAGGGATGGAGAGCTGGGATGGAGAGAGGGATGGAGAGAGAGAGGGATGGAGAGAGGGATGGGATGGAGAGGGATGGAGAGAGGGATGGAGAGCTGGGATGGAGAGAGGGATGGAGAGGAGAGCTGGGATGGAGAGAGGAGAGAGATGGAGAGAGGGATGGAGAGAGGGATGGAGAGAGGGATGGAGAGAGAGGATGGAGAGCTGGGATGGAGAGAGGGATGGAGAGCTGGGATGGAGAGATGGAGAGAGGGATGGAGAGAGGATGGAGAGAGGGATGGGATGAGAGGGATGGAGAGAGGGGGATGGAGAGCTGGGATGGAGAGAGGGATGGAGAGAGGGATGAGGGATGGAGAGATGGAGAGAGAGGGATGGAGAGCTGGGATGGAGAGAGGGATGGAGAGAGGGATGGAGAGAGGGATGGAGAGCTGGGATGGAGAGAGGGATGGAGAGAGGGATGGAGAGCTGGGATGGAGAGAGGGATGGAGAGAGGGATGGAGAGAGGGATGGAGAGAGGGATGGAGAGCTGGGATGGAGAGAGGGATGGAGAGAGGGATGGAGAGAGGGATGGAGAGAGGGATGGAGAGAGGGATGGAGAGCTGGGATGGAGAGAGGGATGGAGAGAGGGATGGAGAGAGGGATGGAGAGGAGAGAGGGATGGAGAGAGAGGGGATGGAGAGAGGGATGGAGAGAGGGATGGAGAGAGGGATGGAGAGGAGAGAGGGATGGAGAGGGATGGAGAGGGATGGAGAGAGGGATGGAGGGATGGATGGATGGAGAGAGGGGATGGAGAGCTGGGATGAGAGCTGGGATGGAGAGAGGGATGGAGAGAGGGATGGAGAGAGGGATGGAGAGCTGGGATGGAGAGAGGGATGGAGAGAGGGATGGAGAGCTGGGAGGGATGGAGAGATGGGATGGAGAGGGATGCTGGGATGGAGAGAGGGATGGAGAGAGGGATGGAGAGGGAGGGAGAGGGAGAGAGGATGAGAGGGATGGAGAGAGGGATGGAGAGAGGGATGAGAGAGGGATGGAGAGCTGGGATGGAGAGAGGGATGGAGAGAGGGATGGAGAGAGGGATGGAGAGAGGGATGGAGAGAGGGATGGAGAGAGGATGGAGATGGGATGGAGAGGGATGGAGAGAGGGAGGATGGAGAGAGGGATGGAGGGATGGAGGAGGGATGGAGAGAGGGATGGGATGGAGAGAGGGATGGAGAGCTGGGATGGAGAGAGGATGATGGAGAGCTGGGATGAGGGAGAGAGGGGATGGAGAGCTGGGATGGAGATGAGGGATGGAGAGAGGGATGGAGAGCTGGGATGGAGAGAGGATGGAGAGGGATGGAGAGAGGAGCTGGGAGGGATGGAGAGAGGGATGGAGAGCTGGGATGGAGAGAGGGATGGAGAGAGGGATGGAGAGCTGGGATGGAGAGGGATGGAGATGGGATGGAGAGAGGGATGGAGAGAGGGATGGAGAGGGATGGAGAGAGGGATGGAGAGAGGGATGGAGAGATGGAGAGAGGGATGGAGAGCTGGGATGGAGAGAGGGATGGAGAGAGGGATGGAGAGCTGGGATGGAGAGAGGGATGGAGAGAGGGATGGAGAGAGGGATGGAGAGAGGGATGGAGAGCTGGGATGGAGAGCTGGGATGGAGAGAGGGATGGAGAGAGGGATGGAGAGAGGGATGGAGAGAGGGATGGAGAGAGGGATGGAGAGCTGGGATGGAGAGAGGGATGGGGAGAGGGATGGAGAGAGGGATGGATGAGAGAGGGATGGAGAGAGAGAGATGGAGAGAGGGATGAGAGAGGGATGGAGAGCTGGGATGGAGAGAGGGATGGAGAGAGGGATGGAGAGAGGGATGGAGAGAGGGATGGAGAGCTGGGATGGATGGGATGGAGAGGGGATGGAGATGGAGAGAGAGAGGATGGATGGAGAGCTGGGATGGAGAGGGGATGGAGAGAGGGATGGAGAGAGGGATGGAGAGAGGGATGGAGAGAGGGATGGAGAGAGGGATGGAGAGATGGAGAGAGGGATGGAGAGATGGATGGAGAGAGGGATGGAGAGCTGGGATGGAGAGAGGGATGGAGAGAGGGATGGGATGGAGAGAGGGATGGATGGAGAGAGGGATGGAGAGAGGGATGGAGAGAGGGATGGAGAGAGGGATGGAGAGAGGGATGGAGAGAGGGATGGAGAGAGGGATGGAGAGAGGGATGGAGAGCTGGGATGGAGAGAGGGATGGAGAGAGGGATGGAGAGAGGGATGGAGAGCTGGGATGGAGAGAGGGATGGAGAGAGGGATGGAGAGAGGGATGGAGAGCTGGGATGGAGAGAGGGATGGAGAGAGGGATGGAGAGAGGGATGGAGAGCTGGGATGGAGAGCTGGGATGGGATGGAGAGAGGGATGGAGAGAGGGATGGAGAGCTGGGATGGATGGAGAGAGGGATGGAGAGAGGGATGGAGAGAGGGATGGAGAGAGGGATGGAGAGCTGGGATGGAGAGCTGGGATGGAGAGAGGGATGGAGAGAGGGATGGAGATGA
The DNA here is from genome assembly GCF_034236695.1 of Oncorhynchus nerka. Lineage (NCBI taxonomy): Eukaryota > Metazoa > Chordata > Actinopteri > Salmoniformes > Salmonidae > Oncorhynchus > Oncorhynchus nerka. The sequence goes on along the minus strand of NC_088419.1, from coordinate 10,614,282 downwards.
GGGATGGAGAGGGATGGAGAGAGGATGGAGAGAGGGATGGAGAGAGGGATGGAGAGGATGGAGAGAGGGATGGAGGGATGGAGAGATGGGATGGATGGAGAGCTGAGAGCTGGGATGGAGAGCTGGGATGGAGAGGGATGGAGAGAGGGATGGGAGGGATGGAGAGAGGGATGGAGAGAGGGATGGAGAGAGGGATGGAGAGAGGGATGGAGAGGGATGGAGAGCTGGGATGGAGAGATGGATGGAGAGCTGGGATGGAGAGAGGGATGGAGAGGGATGGGATGGATGGAGAGCTGGGATGGAGAGAGGGATGGGATGGATGAGAGGGATGGAGAGATGGAGAGGGGATGGAGATGGGAGAGAGGGATGGAGAGAGGGATGGAGAGAGGGATGGAGAGAGGGATGGAGAGAGGGATGGAGAGAGGGATGGAGAGGGATGGGATGGAGAGCTGGGATGGAGAGGGATGGAGAGAGAGAGGGATGATGGAGAGAGGGATGGAGAGAGGGATGGAGAGAGGGATGGAGAGAGGGATGGAGAGCTGGAGAGATGGAGAGATGGAGAGAGGATGGAGAGCTGGGATGGAGAGCTGGAGGGAGGAGAGGGGATGGAGAGAGCTGGATGGAGAGCTGATGGAGAGAGGGATGAGAGGGATGGATGGAGAGCTGGGATGGAGAGAGGGATGGAGAGAGGGATGGAGAGCTGGGAGAGAGGATGGGATGGAGAGAGGGATGGAGAGAGGGATGGGATGGAGAGAGGGATGGAGAGCTGGGATGGAGAGCTGGGATGGAGAGAGGGATGGAGAGAGGGATGGATGGAGAGCTGGGATGGAGAGGGATGGAGAGAGGGATGGAGAGAGGGATGGAGAGAGGGATGGAGAGAGGGATGGAGAGCTGGGATGGAGAGAGGGATGGAGAGAGGGATGGAGAGAGGGATGGAGAGAGGGATGGAGAGAGGGATGGAGAGCTGGGATGGAGAGAGGGATGGAGAGAGGGATGGAGAGAGGGATGGAGAGAGGGATGGAGAGCTGGGATGGAGAGAGGGATGGGGAGAGGGATGGAGAGAGGGGAGAGAGGGATGGAGAGGGGATGGAGAGAGGGATGGAGAGAGGGATGGAGGGATGGAGAGAGGGATGGAGCTGGAGATGGAGAGAGGGATGGAGAGGGATGGAGAGAGGGATGGAGATGGAGAGAGGGATGGAGAGAGGGATGGAGATGGAGAGCTGGGATGGAGAGGGATGGAGAGAGGGATGGAGAGAGGGATGGAGAGAGGGATGGAGAGCTGGGATGGAGAGAGGGATGGAGAGAGGGATGGAGAGAGGGATGGAGAGCTGGGATGGAGAGCTGGGATGGAGAGAGGGATGGAGAGAGGGATGGAGAGAGGGATGGAGAGAGGGATGGAGAGCTGGGATGGAGAGGGAGGAGATGGAGAGGGATGGAGATGGAGAGCTGGGATGGAGAGAGGATGGGATGGAGAGAGGGATGGAGAGAGGGATGGAGAGCTGGGATGGAGAGAGGGATGGAGAGAGGGATGGAGAGCTGGGATGGAGAGCTGGGATGGAGAGAGGGATGGAGAGAGGGATGGAGAGCTGGGATGGAGAGCTGGGATGGAGAGAGGGATGGAGAGAGGGATGGAGAGAGGGATGGAGAGAGGGATGGAGAGAGGGATGGAGAGCTGGGAAAGTCTACTGTACAATCTGGCCATGTGCCTCCACAAACAACTGCATCATGTCAGCAGTGGAAGACAGATAGATGAGCATACATACACACCCTTGAACTGTATTAGTACAGAGAGACGTGAGCAGCCTCACAGACAGGGTCCTTTGGGCACTCTGTCTCAGATTGTTAGCCAGAACTGTAAAGAAGGATAGATGAGGCCAGAAGCCCCCTCCTTGTATTGTATGGAGGGATGTGACAGACCGACGCAGACGACAATGCTCGTCTGAGGTCCTCTGGGTATACACTGTCTCTGAAACTTCCATGGGGAAAAGTTAGCATAGGAATTTATGGTGGATCTAAAGGACCATTAGCTGCATTATATGAGCAGGGGGAGAGAGAGAGAGAGAGAGAAAGAGAGAGAGAGAGAGAGAGAGAGAGAGAGAGACAGTGGCAGAGAGAGAGAGAGAGAGACAGAGAGAGAGAGAGAGAGAGACAGTGGCAGAGAGAGACAGAGAGAGAGACAGAGAGAGAGAGAGAGAGAGAGAGAGAGAGACAGTGGCAGAGAGAGACAGAGAGAGAGAGAGAGAGAGAGACAGAGAGAGAGAGAGAGAGAGAGAGAGAGAGAGACGTAAATGACATAACAGAAGCAGAGCTTCAATGGGTCGCCATAGGAACAGAATACACTAGGTTCTGTCTAGTTGGAGGAAGGTTCTAAGTTCTAACAAATTGTCAAATGTTTCCCCTGTCAGTGATCATGGAGGCTCTCCTCTATACAACAAAATACTGTTTTTGTTTTGGGGGTCAGAGGCTTGTGCCAGCAGATCATCCCTGAGGGCAGCCAGCCATAGAGTGATAGGTCTAATGACATCATATTAGTGATCATCAGGAACACTTTGGAAAAACACCAGGTGTTGAATTGCGTGACTTTTAAATAGTGTGTTTGTGTGTCTGTTTGTGTGTGTGTGTGTACATATTTTCCTACATTATCAGGACCAGAATGTCCTGACAAGGTAGGAAAACAAAAATGTGTTTCCATGTCCTGAATTTGTTAAAATTATATTTTAGCCTTAAAGGTTGTGTGAGATATTAATGTATGAAAAGTCATTCAGGGTAAACATTGACTAATTGTTCCAGGCTGTCTGTATATTTCTTCCCACATAATATAATCTGTCACAGTTTGTATTAGTACTGATGGACTGTGTTAGAAATGAGTCCTCTGTGATTTATTACCCCTCGAGCTCTTTACCATAGAAACATGGAGAATAAAAGGAGAGAGTGAAAGAGAGAGGGGGGAGCGAGAGAAAGAAAGAGAGAGAGAGAAAGAAAGAGAAAAAGAAGAAAGAAAAGAAAGAGAGAGAGAGAGAAAGTAGCAAGACATTCTCAATAAAGTTCTGCATGGATTAATAATTGACCATTTATCCTGAAATGTGTGTCTGGCGTGATAGTAACCACAACTTTTCACAACATCCCTGCTCTCCTGACAGTACAGACAATTGACAAAAGCGTTAGTGCAACCTAACATCAGAAAACTGAGTACACTGGCTGTGTCCCTATTCCCCCTCCATACGTAGTGCAGTACTTTTCCCCAGTTCTATGGGGCTTGGTCAAAAGTAATGCACTAGATAGGGTTTAGAGTGCAATTTTGGACGAAGCTAATGTACGGGTGGTGTGTTTGTCTATTCTTGAGAACCACAGAAAGATAGAATTGAACTATTGTGCAGTGAATCAGAATGGTGTGTTTAACTAATGGAAAATGGTTTCTGTCCGTGCGACTGGCGTTTCTGGCTTGGATTCTAATTCAACAACAGATCCTCATCTGTAAGCAGTTAGAGCCTGTCTCTCTGTGTGGTGGAGTGGATTCAGTTAGAGCCTGTCTCTCTGTGTGGTGGAGTGGATTCAGTTAGAGCCTGTCTCTCTGTGTGGTGGAGTGGATTCAGTTAGAGCCTGTCTCTCTGTGTGGTGGAGTGGATTCAGTTAGAGCCTGTCTCTCTGTGTGGTGGAGTGGATTCAGTTAGAGCCTGTCTCTCTGTGTGGTGGAGTGGATTCAGTTAGAGCCTGTCTCTCTGTGTGGTGGAGTGGATTCAGTTAGAGCCTGTCTCTCTGTGTGGTGGAGTGGATTCAGTTAGAGCCTGTCTCTCTGTGTGGTGGAGTGGATTCAGTTAGAGCCTGTCTCTCTGTGTGGTGGAGTGGATTCAGTTAGAGCCTGTCTCTCTGTGTGGTGGAGTGGATTCAGTTAGAGCCTGTCTCTCTGTGTGGTGGAGTGGATTCAGTTAGAGCCTGTCTCTCTGTGTGGTGGAGAGCCTGTCTCTCTGTGTGGTGGAGTGGATTCAGTTAGAGCCTGTCTCTCTGTGTGGTGGAGTGGATTCAGTTAGAGCCTGTCTCTCTGTGTGGTGGAGTGGATTCAGTTAGAGCCTGTCTCTGTGTGGTGGAGTGGATTCAGTTAGAGCCTGTCTCTCTGTGTGGTGGAGTGGATTCAGTTAGAGCCTGTCTCTCTGTGTGGTGGAGTGGATTCAGTTAGAGCCTGTCTCTCTGTGTGGTGGAGTGGATTCAGTTAGAGCCTGTCTCTCTCTGTGTGGTGGAGTGGATTCAGTTAGAGCCTGTCTCTCTGTGTGGTGGAGTGGATTCAGTTAGAGCCTGTCTCTCTGTGTGGTGGAGTGGATTCAGTTAGAGCCTGTCTCTCTGTGTGGTGGAGTGGATTCAGTTAGAGCCTGTCTCTCTGTGTGGTGGAGTGGATTCAGTTAGAGCCTGTCTCTCTGTGTGGTGGAGTGGATTCAGTTAGAGCCTGTCTCTCTGTGTGGTGGAGTGGATTCAGTTAGAGCCTGTCTCTCTGTGTGGTGGAGTGGATTCAGTTAGAGCCTGTCTCTCTGTGTGGTGGAGTGGATTCAGTTAGAGCCTGTCTCTCTGTGTGGTGGAGTGGATTCAGTTAGAGCTTGTCTCTGTGTGGTGGAGTGGATTCAGTTAGAGCCTGTCTCTCTGTGTGGTGGAGTGGATTCAGTTAGAGCCTGTCTCTCTGTGTGGTGGAGTGGATTCAGTTAGAGCCTGTCTCTCTGTGTGGTGGAGTGGATTCAGTTAGAGCCTGTCTCTCTGTGTGGTGGAGTGGATTCAGTTAGAGCCTGTCTCTCTGTGTGGTGGAGTGGATTCAGTTAGAGCCTGTCTCTCTGTGTGGTGGAGTGGATTCAGTTAGAGCCTGTCTCTCTGTGTGGTGGAGTGGATTCAGTTAGAGCCTGTCTCTCTGTGTGGTGGAGTGGATTCAGTTAGAGCCTGTCTCTCTGTGTGGTGGAGTGGATTCAGTTAGAGCCTGTCTCTCTCTGTGTGGTGGAGTGGATTCAGTTAGAGCCTGTCTCTCTGTGTGGTGGAGTGGATTCAGTTAGAGCCTGTCTCTCTGTGTGGTGGAGTGGATTCAGTTAGAGCCTGTCTCTCTGTGTGGTGGAGTGGATTCAGTTAGAGCCTGTCTCTCTGTGTGGTGGAGTGGATTCAGTTAGAGCCTGTCTCTGTGTGGTGGAGTGGATTCAGTTAGAGCCTGTCTCTCTGTGTGGTGGAGTGGATTCAGTTAGAGCCTGTCTCTCTGTGTGGTGGAGTGGATTCAGTTAGAGCCTGTCTCTCTGTGTGGTGGAGTGGATTCAGTTAGAGCCTGTCTCTCTGTGTGGTGGAGTGGATTCAGTTAGAGCCTGTCTCTCTGTGTGGTGGAGTGGATTCAGTTAGAGCCTGTCTCTCTGTGTGGTGGAGTGGATTCAGTTAGAGCCTGTCTTAGAGCTCTGTGTGGTGGAGTGGATTCAGTTAGAGCCTGTCTCTCTGTGTGGTGGAGTGGATTCAGTTAGAGCCTGTCTCTCTGTGTGGTGGAGTGGATTCAGTTAGAGCCTGTCTCTCTGTGTGGTGGAGTGGATTCAGTTAGAGCCTGTCTCTCTGTGTGTGGAGTGGATTCAGTTAGAGCCTGTCTCTCTGTGTGGTGGAGTGGATTCAGTTAGAGCCTGTCTCTCTGTGTGGTGGAGTGGATTCAGTTAGAGCCTGTCTCTCTGTGTGGTGGAGTGGATTCAGTTAGAGCCTGTCTCTCTGTGTGGTGGAGTGGATTCAGTTAGAGCCTGTCTCTCTGTGTGGTGGAGTGGATTCAGTTAGAGCCTGTCTCTCTGTGTGGTGGAGTGGATTCAGTTAGAGCCTGTCTCTCTGTGTGGTGGAGTGGATTCTAATTCAACAACCAAATGTCCCAGCTCTTCTCAGATCCTCATCTATAAGCAGTTAGAGCCTGTCTCTCTGTGTGGTGGAGTGGATTGTAATTCAACAACCAAATGTCCCAGCTCTTCTCAGATCCTCATCTATAAGCAGTTAGAGCCTGTCTCTCTGTGTGGTGGAGTGGATTCTAATTCAACACATTCTGGTGTTAGTTGACTTGGCTTTAGGACTAGTTGGTGATCTAAACTGGTTTTGACTGGTTGACTACTGATAATGATGTAAGTTGGTTTGACTACAGGTCTTGCTGGTGGTAGAAACTGGTTTTGACTGGTTGACTACTGATAATGATGTGAGTTGGTTTGACTACAGGTCTTGTTGGTGGTAGAAACTGGTTTTGACTGGTTGACTACTGATAATGATGTGAGTTGGTTTGACTACAGGTCTTGTTGGTGGTAGAAACTGGTTTTGACTGGTTGACTACTGAGGATGGTCTGGGTTTACTTGGATACAATAGTTTGACGTTGTATTATTTGCACGGGATAAGCACGTACATCGTCCAACTAAAGGCTTGCTTGTAGGTACCTTCCTTCTCCACAATGCAACAACAATAAGAAATAGTTTTAAAAAATAAGAATACGAACATAAAATAAATGCCAGTAGAATAGAAAAAACATTTATACAGGCAGGCAGAATTTAATGTCCAGTATTTACAAATGTTTTAGGGAAGGAGGGGGGGGGGGGGTAAGTGTATAAATTGAGCAGTATAATAAGAGTCTGGTAGCAGCAGTTGTGATGCGTGTTAAAAGGTGTGGCGAATCAGACCAGGTGTTCAGTCCATTTCAAGTCTTCGGCTTTCTGATGGCTTGTAGATAGAAACTGTCTCTGAGCCTGTTGGTATCAGACCTGCTCTGATACAGTCTGATGGCTTGTAGATAGAAACTGTCTCTGAGCCTGTTGGTATCAGACCTGCTTATGTGGATACTCTACAGACTATCAGGAACATGTCATCTTCCTGTCTGTTGACCATCAACAAGAAAGTATCTGTAGTCCATTATGTGGATACTCTACAGACGATCAGGAACATGTCAATGACCTGTCTGTTGACCTTCAACAAGAAAGTATCTATAGTCCATTATGCAGATACTCTACAGACTATCAGGAACATGTCAACCATCTGTCTGTTGACCTTCAACAAGAAAGTATCTGTAGTCCATTATGCAGATACTCCACAGACTATCAGGAACATGTCAACGACCTCTCTGTTGACCTTCAACAAGAAAGTATCTGTAGTCCATCTACAGATGTTGAACAATCTGTAGACTATAAGCAGCATTTCAACAAGGTAGTCTGTAGTCCATCTACAGATGTTGAGCAATCTGTAGACTATAAGCAGCATTTCAACAAGGTAGTCTGTAGTCCATCTACAGATGTTAGGCAATCTGTAGACTATAAGCAGCATTTCAACAAGGTAGTCTGTAGTCCATCTACAGATGTTAAACAATCTGTAGACTATAAGCAGCATTTCAACAAGGTAGTCTGTAGTCCATCTACAGATGTTGAGCAATCTGTAGACTATAAGCAGCATTTCAACAAGGTAGTCTGTAGTCCATCTACAGATGTTGAGCAATCTGTAGACTATAAGCAGCATTTCAACAAGGTAGTCTGTAGTCCATCTACAGATGTTGAGCAATCTGTAGACTATAAGCAGCATTTCAACAAGGTAGTCTGTAGTCCATCTACAGATGTTGAGCAATCTGTAGACTATAAGCAGCATTTCAACAAGGTAGTCTGTAGTCCATCTACAGATGTTGAGCAATCTGTAGACTATAAGCAGCATTTCAACAAGGTAGTCTGTAGTCCATCTACAGATGTTGAACAATCTGTAGACTATAAGCAGCATTTCAACAAGGTAGTCTGTAGTCCATCTACAGATGTTGAGCAATCTGTAGACTATAAGCAGCATTTCAACAAGGTAGTCTGTAGTCCATCTACAGATGTTGAACAATCTGTAGACTATAAGCAGCATTTCAACAAGGTAGTCTGTAGTCCATCTACAGATGTTGAACAATCTGTAGACTATAAGCAGCATTTCAACACCATGTCCTTCAGCCTGTCTGTAGCATGTCAACAGTATATCTCATCATTTTCAACAAGGTAGTCTGTAGTCCATCTATGCTCGGAAAAACATCTGTAGACTATCATCAGCATTAGAGTTTCTCGTTTGAGAAACACAAGTCCTCAACTGGCAGCTTCATTAAATAGTTCCCGCAAAACCCCAGACTCAACGTCAACAGTGAAGAGGCGACTCCGGGAAGCTGGCCTTCTAGGCAGAGTTGCAAAGACTGACCAATTCAAATAAACGATTAAGATGGGCAAAAGAACACAGACACTGGACAGATATATGGCTTTTTCTTTGCAACTCTGCCAGCATCCCGGAGTCGCCTCTTCACTGTTGACGTTGAGACTGGTGTTTTGCGGGTACTATTTAATGAAGCTGCCATTTGAGGACTTGTGTTTCTCAAACGAGACACTCTAATGTACTTGTCCTCTTGCTAGCAAGTTGGTATGACCAAATATGGCATTCATTGGCTCTGAGGTGGCGCTACGGCAGATAAAAGGTAAATAAAAAGACATTCAAACATACAAAACAATTAACCAAATGTGGTTATTGAATGTCTCTCCTTATAAGGAACAAATATGCCACTTGAAAATATGCCACTTCATATTGTTGCAGCTCAAGTGAAAACAAATGAAACTGATGAACCAGGAATGGGTTAAATGGAAGAATAAAGTAGAGATCCTCCAGGCTTGAGTAGAAGAACTGGAGGATGAAAGAGATTCCGTGGATCTGCAACTGGGCAAGATGACTGCCGGGAAAGAAGTGTCACGTCTACTCCTGCTCCTCCCCTCTGGGATTCGACGTCGCCGGTTTACACAACCACCGGTTCCGGCAATCCTTCATTACGCACACCTACGATTCATCATTACGCACACCTGCGCTTCATCATTACGCACACCTGCGCTTCATCATTACGCACACCTGCGCTTCATCATCAGGCACACCTGGACCTTATCACTTCTCTGATCACTCCCCCTATATATAGCACTCTGTTGTTATTTCCCATCAGGCATTATTGCCTCCGTTTCGCACATTCCTTGTTTTGTTTTGTTTTGTGTGTCGTTACGCGTCGTTACGTGTCTGTTTATATTAAACTCTCCACCTGCTTCCTGATTCCCTGCGTCTACATTACAGTAGGTGACATTGTTACAAATAAGGACGTCTGTTAAATTGCTTATATTATGGTTTATGGTTTCCCCACAAATATGTATTGGGTAGAAACCCTTCCATTTTTTCTGTCAGTACATAGAATACCAAACAACACATAAATATTCAGGTCCCAAAATCACACTGATGATACTCCCACATTTAGCAAGTCATCATGCCATCATGTCATCATGCCATCATGTCATCAAGTCATCATGCCATGAGTCCAGGATAAGACACCAAACAAGTAGCTACATAATATTACACCAGGTGATTTAACCAAACATTTTTGCTATTCATTACTAGGAGTTACAGGATACTGTTTGGTGTAGCATAACTTAGTGATACTATCTCGTTCTCGATTCAGCCGAACATGTAGCAGCATACCACCCTGCATACCACTGCAGGCTTGCTTCTGAAGCTAAGCAGGGTTGGTCCTGGTCAGTCTCTGGATGGGAGACCAGGTGCTGCAGGCTGGCTTCTGAAGCTAAGCAGGGTTGGTCCTGGTCAATCTCTGGATGGGAGACCAGGTGCTGCAGGCTGGCTTCTGAAGCTAAGCAGGGTTGGTCCTGGTCAGTCTCTGGATGGGAGACCAGTTGCTGCTGGAAGTGGTGTTGGAGGGCCAGTAGGAGGCACTCTTTCCTCTGGTCTAAAAAATATCCCAATTCCCCAGGGCAGTGATTGAGGACGCTGCCCTGTGTAGGGTGCTGTCTTTCAGATGGGATGTTGAACAGGTGTCCTGACTCTCTGAGGTTATTAAAGATCCCATGGCACTTATTATAAGAGTAGTGGCCTTGCCCTCAAACCATCACGGTCACCTAATAATCCCCAGTTTACAATTGGCTCATTCATCCCCATCCTCTCCCCTGTAACTATTCTCTGGGCTTTTGCTGTAAATGAGAACGTGTTCTCAGTCAACTTACCTGGTCAAATAATGGATAATATAATAAATAAAATGTATTTTCTAAGATGCCTGTGTCCAGATGCCTGTGTCCAGATGCCTGTGTCCATTTGCAGGTGATGTGTTTGAATTTAGAAAATGCTCTGTTAAAATAAATGTTTTGCTTAATGATGTAATCCAACAATGTGTATACCACCATCTTGTCTATTTTAAATATTCTCTCATTGGTGGAGACAGGTGAATCATCATGACATGCGGCATGTTGGGGCGGACCAATGGGAGAATATTTGAAAATTCATGAACCCGATCTCTCTATGTTTTCTATTGAGTCTGTCGACAAAATTCTAATTAAAGGTACATCGTATTTAAAGGAATGGCTTAAAAGAAATGTACTGAAAACTCCATTGAATGAAAACAGAAAATCAGTTGGCCAGGGTTTTCAGTGGTTGAACAAAATGTATTCAGAGTGTGCATGGTAGCCACACCTGTAGAGAGCATTACGTGATTACATAAGATAGGACTAATTACCAGATACTGAGAAGTGCGTAGGAGAGCCTTTCCTAAGTCGGGATCGGGCTCTTATAGAATATTTGCTACATATAGTAAACTGCTCAAAAAAATAAAGGGAACACTTAAACAACACAATGTAACTCCAAGTCAATCACACTTCTGTGAAATCAAACTGTCCACTTAGGAAGCAACACTGATTGACAATACATTTCACATGCTGTTGTGCAAATGGAATAGACAACAGGTGGAAATTATAGGCAATTAGCAAGACACCCCCAATAAAGCAGTGGTTCTGCAGGTGGTGACCACAGAACACTTCTCAGTTCCTATGCTTCCTGGCTGATGTTTTGGTCACTTTTGAATGCTGGCGGTGCTTTCACTCTAGTGGTAGCATGAGACGGAGTCTACAACCCACACAAGTGGCTCAGGTAGTGCATCTCATCCAGGATGGCACATCAATTCGAGCTGTGGCAAGAAGGTTTGCTGTGTCTGTCAGCGTAGTGTCCAGAGCATGGAGGCGCTACCAGGAGACAGGCCAGTACATCAGGAGACGTGGAGGAGGCCGTAGGAGGGCAACAACCCAGCAGCAGGACCGCTACCTCCACCTTTGTGCAAGGAGGAGCAGAAGGAGCACTGCCAGAGCCCTGCAAAATGACCTCCAGCAGGCCACAAATGTGCATGTGTCTGCTCAAACGGTCAGAAACAGACTCCATGAGGGTGGTATGAGGGCCCGACATCCACAGGTGGGGGTTGTGCTTACAGGGCCCAACACCGTGCAGGACGTTTGGCATTTGCCAGAGAACACCAAGATTGGCAAATTCGCCACTGGCGCCCTGTGCTCTTCACAGATGAAAGCAGATTCACACTGAGCACATGTGACAGATGTGACAGAGTCTGGCGACGCCGTGGAGAACGTTCTGCTGCCTGCAACATCCTCCAGCATGACTGGGTCAGTCATGGTGTGGGGTGGCATTTCTTTGGGGGGCCGCACAGCCCTCCATGTGCTCGCCAGAGGTAGCCTGACTGCCATTAGGTACCGATATGAGATCCTCAGACTCCTTGTGAGACGATATGCTGGTGCGGTTGGCCCTGGGTTCCTCCTAGTGCAAGACAATGCTAGACCTCATGTGGCTGGAGTGTGTCAGCAGTTCCTGCAAGAGGAAGGCATTGATGCTATGGACTGGCCCGCCCGTTCCCAGCCACACACACTACTGAGCCTCATTTTGTCTTATTTTAAGGACATTACATCAAAGTTGGATCAACCTGTAGTGTGGTTTTCCACTTTAATTTTGAGTGTGACTCCAAATCCAGACCTCCATGGGTTGATACATTTGACTTCCATTGATCATTTTTGTGTGATTTTGTTGTCAGCACATTAAACTATGTGAAGAAAAAAGTATTTAAATAAGAATATTTCATTCATTCAGATCTAGGATGTGTTATTTTAGTGTTCCCTTTATTTTTTGGAGCAGTGTACTTACTACTAGTGACTTGGTGTTTTGCCCATTTGTGAAACACAAGTTCAAGGTCAGAGTTCCTCAGACCACCAGCGGAGGATTCTCTAGTGTGACATCATGTGCTTGGGTTGAGCTGTGTTCCCTGTAGTACTCAAATCACATTTTATTGATCACATACACATGGTTAGCAGATGTTAATGAGAGTGTAGCGAAATGCTTGTGCTTCTAGTTCCAACAGTTCAGTAATATCTAACAGTAATCTAACAATCTAACAATTCCACAACAACTATCCAATACACACAAATCTAAGTAAAGGGAGGGTATAAGAATATATGGATGATCCAGACCTCCAGGACACACACACACACACACACACACACACACACACACACACACACACACACACACACACACACACACACACACACACACACACACACACACACACACACACACACACACACACACACACACACACACACACACACACACACACACCTGAGGCCCTTGGAAAGCCTCGAGCTTCATAAAGAGACCAGGATTAATCAGTAACACTACTCTGCCCAGGGGACTACACCATCTCTGGCCAGGTTTGACATTCCACAAGATCCCCTGGAGACTCTATAGAGTTGCCATGACACCCACTGTATACTTAGACCTTACAGTCCTGTTCAGTGATCCCAAAAATAATTACATCAGGGGGGAGACTGCCCCTGTTTGGTGAAATAGCATACTCCTAGCCTCTGTTGGAGGTTGATAGAGACATCAAAAGGAGTTGGTGGTTCTGTGAGGGAATGGAGAGATACAGGCTCACATGGACTTTTTCTGTTCAGAAATCTAAAAGTTCATTAAACAGAACGCCTCAATAGGACGTTGGGCCACAAGCCGCCAGAACAGCATACAAAGAGATACGTACTGGTAACTGCCAAATCCAGTAACACACCAACATAACTCTCAGATGATGCACTTCCATACATGATTTACTCCAGTGTTGCCCGTGTAACGGATGCGAAACGGCTAGCTTAGTTAGCGGTGGTGCGCGCTAATAGTGACGTCACTTGCTCTGAGACCTTGAAGTAGTAGTTCCTCTTGCTCTGCAAGGGCCGTGGCTTTTGTGGAGCGATGGGTAACGATGCTTCGAGGGTGACTGTTGTTGATGTGTGCAGAGGGTCCCTGGTTCGCGCCCGGGTATGGGCGAAGGGACGGTCTAAAGTTATACTGTTACACCCGTGTTTCACTGGGCCTCCGACGGACCTGCTCTGACTCGGGGCTAAACCCAGGCCACTGCTACTTTTCAGGTCACTTTTACATAAGAATGGCTAACTGCGAACTTGAACACCTTCTCACGAAGCAACTGCTTTGATGATGCAGAGGTTGTTGATTCTGCTCTTCACCAGTCCTCACTGTCAGCCCTAGCTATGGAAACACAACGTCCCTAGTATAGCATAAGGGTGTACAATGAGGAAAAGCAGCCTCAATAGGACGTTGGGCCGCCAGAACAGCTTCAATGCACCTTGTCATAGATCCTAAAAGTGTCTGGATCTCTATTGGAGGGATATGACACCATTCTTCCACGAGAAATTCCATCATTTGGTGTTTTGTTGTTGGTGGAGGAAAACGCTGTCTGAGGCATCGCTCCAGAGCCTCTCATAAGTGTTCAATTGGGTTGAGATCTGGTGACTGAGACGGCCATGGCATATTGGTTACATCTTTTTTTATACTCATCAAACCATTCACTGCCCTGTAGCTGAGGCAGTTGTCATCCTATGAGGGCATGATGGGAAGTTAATTGCTTAATTAACTCAGGAACCGCCTCTATGTGGAAGCAACTGCTTTCAATATACTCTGTATCCCTCATTTACTTAAGTGTTTCCATTATTTTGGCAGTTACCTGTTCCGGTGTTGTCTAGCTGTTTAATTAACAATGAATCAGAGATGAATCCATCTCATTGCTGAAAAGAACTGGGCTGTGATTACCAGTATTGATAGGAATTTATACTGAGGAATCCCCCATTGTTAGAACACAATCATGCCATTTATGAAGTTATGGAAACAAATGAAATGAGTGTGAGACAACCACATACTGTATCACAGTTAAATATACAGTATACAAACATTCCACTCCAGATAAACAATGGATATACAACTTTTTTATTATTATACATATCAAAATTACTAGTTTAAAAAAACACAAATATGAAAAATTTGTGGATTTTATCGTTTTGGAAATAAACTCTCTAAATATATCTCACTCACTTTTATGACACTTTTATTTCATGGCTCTTGGCTTCACACAACAGACCAGGCCAGCCGGTCGTCCCACACCACCATCTGTTAGAGAGAATACAAGGGGGAAGGAAAAACACAACAATGAAAGAGGAAATGATTCCCAGAATGCACAGAATGATTTATATGATTCTGACGTTCCATAACAGAATGCCATTCATCTGTGGTGATGGTGATTCACGTTTTGGCTCTCCAGAATCATTCCAAATGGCTGGCTTATTGGTCTGATATGTAGAAGAAAATACATGGAAATATGACATACAGGAAATACATACAGTATACGTAGTTACAGTATACATACGGGAAAATACATACAGTATACGTAGTTACAGTATACATACGGGAAAATATATACAGTATACGTAGTTACAGTATACATACGGGAAAATACATACAGTGCCTTCAGAAAGTATTCAAACCCCTTGACTTTTCCACATTTACTTGTGTTACAAGGTGGGGTGGCTTTCTTTGTTAACGGTCTACACAAAATACTCTGTCAACGGTCTACACAAAATACTCTGTCAACGGTCTACACAAAATACTCTGTCAACGGTCTACACAAAATACTCTGTCAACGGTCTACACAAAATACTCTGTCAACGGTCTACACAAAATACTCTGTCAACGGTCTACACAAAATACTCTGTCAACGGTCTACACAAAATACTCTGTCAACGGTCTACACAAAATACTCTGTCAACGGTCTACACAAAATACTCTGTCAACGGTCTACACAAAATACTCTGTCAACATGGGAAAGAAATTCTAACATTTGTAAAAATATATATATATATTAAAAAGAGGCGGGGCGGCAGGGTAGCCTAGTGGTTAGAGTGTAGAGGCGGCAGGGTAGCCTAGTGGTTAGAGTGTAGAGGCGGCAGGGTAGCCTAGTGGTTAGAGTGTAGAGGCGGCAGGGTAGCCTAGTGGTTAGAGTGTAGAGGCGGCAGGGTAGCCTAGTGGTTAGAGTGTAGAGCGGCAGGGTAGCCTAGTGGTTAGAGTGTAGAGGCGGCAGGGTAGCCTAGTGGTTAGAGTGTAGAGGCGGCAGGGTAGCCTAGTGGTTAGAGTGTAGAGGCGGCAGGGTAGCCTAGTGGTTAGAGTGTAGAGGCGGCAGGGTAGCCTAGTGGTTAGAGTGTAGAGGCGGCAGGGTAGCCTAGTGGTTAGAGTGTAGAGGCGGCAGGGTAGCCTAGTGGTTAGAGTGTAGAGGCGGCAGGGTAGCCTAGTGGTTAGAGTGTAGAGGCGGCAGGGTAGTCTAGTGGTTAGAGTGTAGAGGCGGCAGGGTAGCCTAGTGGTTAGAGTGTAGAGGTGGCAGGGTAGCCTAGTGGTTAGAGTGTAGAGGTGGCAGGGTAGTCTAGTGGTTAGAGTGTAGAGGTGGCAGGGTAGCCTAGTGGTTAGAGCATTGGACTAGTAACTGGAAAGTTGCAAGTTCAAACCCCTGAGCTGACAAGGTACAAATCTGTCATTCTGGTTCTGAACAGGCAGTTAACCCACTGTTCCTAGGCCGTCATTGAAAATAAGAATTTGTTCTTAACTGACTTGCCTAGTTTCTTGATATGCCACACCTCTCAGGTGGATGGATTGTCTTGGCAACGGAGAAATGCTCACTAAGTGGGAGGTAAACACATTTGTGCAGAACATTTTTGAGAAATAAGCTTTTCGCGCATGTGGAAAAGATCTGGGATCTTTTATGACAGCTCATGAAACATGGGAGCAACACTTTACATCTTGCGTTTATATTTTTGTTCAGTGTAGTTATATCAGTATTGCATTTTGCAAATGACAGTGTATGCATCTACCATGACCTGTCTGCCCTTAGTAAGATAACAAGAAATTAGTGCCAAAGAAGCCACCCCAAAAAAGATATTGAAAGCTCACAAATGCCTTCGAAATGGGATTGGAATCAAATTAAATATATCCCAATGGCAATAATAACTGTCAACCAAAAATAAAGTCTCAAACATGATCTGAAATGTATTTCTATAAGGAAGCTCTGCAAATGGAGTCCAATAAGTGCTTTAGCAGCTAACACTAATTCACATGTTCTGAACTACCACTGACATCATAGTATTAACTATAGGGTTCCCAATCTCACAAAACACTCATTGACAGTTTGCGACTTTATTGCAAGGATATTTGAGTCCCGCCTTTTTAAATGGCTTTTTCGAGGGTGTTGAGGTTCTTCTTCGGCATGGATGACGTCACCCAAAAGACAGCGATGATTTGAAGACCAGGCCAGATCCCAGAGGAATAGATACCTGCACACTGTTGAATGCTCCCACAGTTTTATTGATTTGAAGACCAGGCCAGATCCCAGAGGTTATGAATAGATACCTGCACACTGTTGAATGCTCCCACACTTTTATTCAACTACATTTCAACACAAAGATCTCTGTCATAGACACGCAAATTGTAATAGAAATCATCTAGAATAGTGTGTGACTGCACCCCAAAAGGTGCCCTATTCTCTAAATAGTGCACTAATTCTGAACAGAGCCCTATTGGCCCTTTCAAACGTAGTGCAGTAATGTAATTTAGGTGACTCCCCAAATAGTCTGCGACTTCCCAAAGGGTGATGTGAGGACATCTGTAATGAGATACAGTGGCAAGGAAAAGTATGTGAACCCTTTGGAATTACCTGGATTTCTGCATATTGACATGAAATCTGATCTGATCTTCATCTAAGTCACAACAAAAGACTTAGATGAAGATGGTGCTTAACAACAAGGTGCTTGAACTAATAACAGACAAACTATTTTGTTTGTCGAGTCTGTATTGAATACATCATTTAAACATTCACAGCGTAGTTTGGGAAAAGTATGTGAACCCCCCTAGGCTAATGACTTCTCCAAAAGCTAACTGGAGTCAGCAGTCAACTAACCTGGAGTCGAATCAGACGAGATTGGAGAATTTGGTTAGAGCTGCCCTGCCCCATAAAAAACACTCGCAAAATGTGAGTTTGTTATTCACAAGAAGCATTGCCTGATGTGAACCATGCCTCGAACAAAAGATATCTCAGAAGACCTAAGATTAAGAATTGTTTGACTTGCGTAAAGCTGGAAAGGGTTACAAAAGTATCTCTAAAAGTCAGTCCACGGAAAGACAAATTGTCTATAAATGGAGAAAGTTCAGCATTGTTTTGCTACTCTCCTTAGGAGTGGCTGTCCTGTACAGATGACTGCAAGAGCACAGCGCAGAATGCTCAATGAAGTTATGAAGAATCCTAGAGTGTCAGCTAAAGACTTAGAGAAATCTCTGGAACTTGCTAACATCTCTGTTGACAAGTCTACAATATGTAAAACACTAAACAAGAATGGTGTTCATGGGAGGACACCATGGAAGAAGCCACTGCTGTCCAAAAAAAAAACATTGCTGCACGTTTGAAGTTTGTATAAGAGCACCAGAAAATATTCTGTGGATAAATGAAAATAAAGTTGAGTCTGGACAGCTTGCTATCATCGACGGAAAAATGAACTCCCAAGTTTATCAAGGCATTTTGCAGGAGAATGTAAGGCTATCTGTCTGCCAATTGAAGCTGAACAGAAGTTAGGTGGTGCAACGGGACAACAACCCAAAACACAGAAGTAAATCAACAACAGAATGGCTTGAACAGAAGAATATATGCCTTCTGGAGTGGCCCAGTCAGTCCTATTGAGATGCTGTGGCATGACCTCAAGAGAGCAGTTCACACCAGACATCCCAAGAATATTGCTGAACTGAAACAGTTTTGTAAAGAGGAATAGTCCAAAATTCCTCCTGACCGTTGTGCAGGTCTGATCCGCAACTACAGAAAACGTTTGGTTGAGATTATTGCGGCCAAAGGAGGGTCAACCAGTTATTAAATCCAATGGTTCAAATACTTTTTCCAACCTGTACTGTGAATGTTTACACGATGTGTTCAATAAAGACGTGAACAATTATAATTGTGTGTTATTAGTTTAAGCAGACTGTTTTTGTCTATTGTTGTGACTTAGGTTAAGATCAGATAACAATTTATGACCCATTTATACAGAAATCCAGTTCATTCTAAAGGGTTCACATACTTTCTCTTCCCACTGTAAAAGGTAGTTTACTACCTAGCTAGACCTCTGACTGTCAGACTACTAGAACAAAACCATGACGCGTGCGTGTGTGTGTGTGTGTGTTTGTGTGTGTGTGTGTGTGTGTGTGTGTGTGTGTGTGTGCGTGTGTGTGTACGTGCATGCGTGTGTGTGCGTACGTGCGTGTGTGTGCGTACGTGCGTGCGTGTGTGTGTGTGTGTGCGTGCGTGTGTGTGTGTGTGTGTGTGCGTACGTGTGTGTGCGTACGTGCGTGTGCGTGCGTACGTGCGTGTGTGTGCGTACGTGTGTGTGTGTGCGTGCCTGTGTGTGTGTGTGTGTGTGTGTGTGTGTGTGTGTGTGTGTGTGTGTGCGTACGTGTGTGTGTGTGCGTGCGTGCGTGTGCGTGCGTACGTGCGTGTGTGTGCGTGCGTACGTGCGTGTGTGTGCGTGCGTACGTGCGTGTGTGTGCGTGCGTACGTGTGTGTGTGCGTGCGTACGTGTGTGTGTGTGCGTACGTGTGTGTGTGTGTGCGTACGTGCGTGTGCGTGCGTACGTGCGTGTGTGTGCGTGCGTACGTGTGTGTGCGTGCGTACGTGTGTGTGTGTGTGTGCGTACGTGCGTGCGTACGTGCGTGTGTGTGCATGCGTACGTGCGTGTGTGTGCGTGCGTACGTGTGTGTGTGTGCGTGCGTACGTGCGTGCGACCATTTCCAGTGTGTTTAATGCTGATTACCAAAACATTTCTGGCAGCGGTAAACAGGATTTAAGTAACACAGCTGATGAACTACCACCTGACTAACCAGTTCCTAGGAGTAATACGTTACTGTGTTTATATATACCTTTTCAGCTTTTCACAGGAAAATAACAAACATTTCATTGTCAACAGGAGGATGCAAACCCAGACACACCAATAAAATACATCCAATACCAAGAAGTTGACCAAAGACAAAAGAGAAAACACACAACACATGTCCTGAGTTACAGTAAATGGCTTTATTCATCTAAACACATACTCATCATACTATATCAGAAGGCCTACAGTACTGGAATGAAAATTGTCTGGAAAGTGGAGGCGACTGAGTTGTCTATGCTTACTCCCTGTGGGGAATGTTTGTGATTTGTCATGTTGAAACAACACATTTAAGTGAATCCATTCAGAATCACTAGAAGGAGTAGACGAGGCGATCCAATTTCTCCTGCTATTCTTCTGCTATTTTTATTGCCCAAGGAACCCTTGGCCCAGGCAAATTCATCAATCGAAGGAAATAACACAAATGTCCCATTAAATCTACTTCATCTCGTTATATACAGACATTATTTTACTATATTTCCCAAATGAAGATCAAAGATCAATTCAGCTCTCAAGTTATAAAACCTGATGGAGGACTCCATCTCTACTTATGGAACCTGATGGAGGACTCCATCTCTACTTATGGAACCTGATGGAGGACTCATCTCTACTTATGGAACCTGATGGAGGACTCCATCTCTACTTATGGAACCTGATGGAGGACTCATCTCTACTTATGGAACCTGATGGAGGACTCCATCTCTACTTATAGAACCTGATGGAGGACTCATCTCTACTTATGGAACCTGATGGAGGAC
This sequence comes from Oncorhynchus nerka, assembly GCF_034236695.1. Lineage (NCBI taxonomy): Eukaryota > Metazoa > Chordata > Actinopteri > Salmoniformes > Salmonidae > Oncorhynchus > Oncorhynchus nerka. Next base: position 10,594,399 of record NC_088419.1, on the reverse strand, counting down.
TCCATCTCTACTTATAGAACCTGATGGAGGACTCATCTCTACTTATAGAACCTGATGGAGGACTCATCTCTACTTATGGAACCTGATGGAGGACTCATCTCTACTTATGGAACCTGATGGAGGACTCATCTCTACTTATGGAACCTGATGGAGGACTCCATCTCTACTTATGGAACCTGATGGAGGACTCATCTCTACTTATGGAACCTGATGGAGGACTCCATCTCTACTTATGGAACCTGATGGAGGACTCCATCTCTACTTATGGAACCTGATGGAGGACTCCATCTCTATAGAACCTTGGAGGACTCATCTCTATGGAACCTGAACCTGGAGGACTCCATCTCTACTTATGGAACCTGATGGAGGACTCCATCTCTATCTCTACTTATGGAACCTGATGGAGGACTCATCTCTACTTATGGAACCTGATGGAGGACTCCATCTCTACCTGATGGAGGACTCATCTCTAATAGAACCTGATGGAGGACTCATCTCTACTTATGGAACCTGATGGAGGACTCATCTCTACTTATAGAACCTGATGGAGGACTCCATCTCTACTTATGGAACCTGATGGAGGACTCCATCTCTACTTATAGAACCTGATGGAGGACTCATCTCTACTTATGGAACCTGATGGAGGACTCCATCTCTACTTATGGAACCTGATGGAGGACTCATCTCTACTTATGGAACCTGATGGAGGACTCATCTCTACTTATGGAACCTGATGGAGGACTCCATCTCTACTTATGGAACCTGATGGAGGACTCCATCTCTACTTATGGAACCTGATGGAGGACTCATCTCTACTTATGGAACCTGATGGAGGACTCCATCTCTACTTATGGAACCTGATGGAGGACTCTCTCTCTCTACTTATGGAACCTGATGGAGGACTCATCTCTATGGAACCTGATGGAGGACTGGAACCTGATGGAGGACTCATCTCTACTTATGGAACCTGATGGAGGACTCCATCTCTACTTATGGAACCTGATGGAGGACTCATCTCTACTTATGGAACCTGATGGAGGACTCATCTCTACTTATGGAACCTGATGGAGGACTCATCTCTATCTCTACTTATTATGGAACCTGATGGAGGACTCCATCTCTACTTATGGAACCCGATGGAGGACTCATCTCTACTTATGGAACCTGATGGAGGACTCATCTCTACTTATGGAACCCGATGGAGGACTCATCTCTACTTATGGAACCTGATGGAGGACTCTATCTCTACTTATGGAACCTGATGGAGGACTCATCTCTACTTATGGAACCTGATGGAGGACTCTATCTCTACTTATGGAACCTGATGGAGGACTCATCTCTACTTATGGAACCCGATGGAGGACTCATCTCTACTTATGGAACCTGATGGAGGACTCATCTCTACTTATGGAACCTGATGGAGGACTCATCTCTACTTATGGAACCTGATGGAGGACTCATCTCTACTTATGGAACCTGATGGAGGACTCATCTCTACTTATGGAACCTGATGGAGGACTCATCTCTACTTATGGAACCTGATAGGACTGGAACCTGATGGAGGACTCATCTCTATCTCTACTTATGGAACCTGATGGAGGACTCATCTCTACTTATGGAACCTGATGGAGGACTCCATCTCTACTTATGGAACCTGATGGAGGACTCATCTCTATCCTGATGGAGGACTCCATCTCTACTTATAGAACCTGATGGAGGACTCATCTCTACTTATGGAACCTGATGGAGGACTCATCTCTACTTATGGAACCTGATGGAGGACTCATCTCTACTTATAGAACCTGATGGAGGACCATCTCTACTTATGGAACCTGATGGAGGACTCTACTTATCTCTACTTATGGAACCTGATGGAGGACTCATCTCTACTTATGGAACCTGATGGAGGACTCATCTCTACTTATGGAACCTGATGGAGGACTCATCTCTACTTATATAACCTGATGGAGGACTCATCTCTACTTATGGAACCTGATGGAGGACTCATCTCTACTTATGGAACCTGATGGAGGACTCATCTCTACTTATATAACCTGATGGAGGACTCATCTCTACTTATGGAACCTGGAGGACTCATCCTACTTATGAACCTGGAGGACTCATCTCTACTTATGGAACCTGATGGAGGACTCATCTCTACTTATGGAACCTGATGGAGGACTGAACCCGGAGGACTCATCTCTACTTATGGAACCTGATGGAGGACTCATCTCTACTTATGGAACCTGATGGAGGACTCATCTCTACTTATGGAACCTGATGGAGGACTCATCTCTACTTATGGAACCTGATGGAGGACTCATCTCTACTTATGGAACCCGATGGAGGACTCATCTCTACTTATGGAACCTGATGGAGGACTCATCTCTACTTATAGAACCTGATGGAGGACTCATCTCTACTTATGGAACCTGATGGAGGACTCATCTCTACTTATGGAGGACTCATCTCTACTTATGGAACCTGATGGAGGACTCCATCTCTACTTATGGAACCTGATGGAGGACTCATCTCTACTTATGGAACTCTCACTCTATGGAACCTGATGGAGGACTCTCTACTTATGGAACCTGATGGAGGACTCATCTCTACTTATGGAACCTGATGGAGGACTCATCTCTACTTATGGAACCTGATGGAGGACTCATCTCTACTTATGGAACCCGATGGAACCTGAACCCGGAGGACTCCATCTCTACTTATGGAACCCATCTCTACTTATGGAACCTGATGGAGGACTCATCCTCTCATCTTATGGAACCTGATGGAGGACTCATCTCTACTTATGGAACCTGATGGAGGACTCCATCTCTACTTATGGAACCTGATGGAGGACTCCATCTCTACTTATGGAACCTGATGGAGGACTCATCTCTACTTATGGAACCTGATGGAGGACTCATCTCTACTTATGGAACCTGGACTCATCTCTGATGGAACCTGATGGAGGACTCATCTCTACTTATGGAACCTGATGGAGGACTCATCTCTACTTATGGAACCTGATGGAACTCCGATGGAGGACTCCATCTCTACTTAACCTGATGGAGGAACCTGAACCCGATGGAGGACTCCATCTCTACTTATGGAACCTGATGGAGAGGAACCTGATGGAGGACTCATCTCTACTTATGGAACCTGATGGAGGACTCATCTCTACTTATGATGATGGAGGACTCCATCTCTACTTATGGAACCTGATGGAGGACTCATCTCTACTTATGGAACCTGATGGAGGACTCCATCTCTACTTATGGAACCTGATGGAGGACTCCATCTCTACTTATGGAACCTGATGGAGGACTCATCTCTACTTATGGAACCTGATGGAGGACTCATCTCTACTTATGGAACCTGATGGAGGACTCATCTCTACTTATGGAACCTGATGGAGGACTCATCTCTACTTATGGAACCTGATGGAGGACTCCATCTCTACTTATGGAACCTGATGGAGGACTCCATCTCTACTTATGGAACCTGATGGAGGACTCCATCTCTACTTATGGAACCTGATGGAGGACTCCATCTCTACTTATGGAACCTGATGGAGGACTCCATCTCTACTTATGGAACCTGATGGAGTACTCCATCTCTACTTATGGAACCTGATGGAGGACTCCATCTCTACTTATGGAACCTGATGGAGGACTCATCTCTACTTATGGAACCTGATGGAGGACTCCATCTCTACTTATAGAACCCGATGGAGGACTCATCTCTACTTATGGAACCTGATGGAGGACTCCATCTCTACTTATGGAACCTGATGGAGGACTCCATCTCTACTTATATGGAACTCATCTCTACTTATGAACCTGGAGGACTCCATCTCTACTTATGGAACCTGATGGAGGACTCATCTCTACTTATGGAACCTGATGGAGGACTCCATCTCTACTTATGGAACCTGATGGAGGACTCATCTCTACTTATGGAACCTGATGGAGGACTCCATCTCTACTTATGGAACCTGATGGAGGACTCCATCTCTACTTATGGAACCTGATGGAGGACTCCATCTCTACTTATGGAACCTGATGGAGGACTCCATCTCTACTTATGGAACCTGATGGAGGACTCCATCTCTACTTATGGAACCTGATGGAGGACTCCATCTCTACTTATGGAACCTGATGGAATCTCTACTTATGGAACCCGATGGAGGACTCATCTCTACTTATGGAACCTGATGGAGGACTCCATCTCTACTTATGGAACCTGATGGAGGACTCCATCTCTACTTATGGAACCCTGATGGAGGACTCCATCTCTACTTATGGAACCTGATGGAGGACTCCATCTCTACTTATGGAACCTGATGGAGGACTCTCTCTACTGGAACCTGATGGAGGACTCATCTCTACTTATGGAACCTGATGGAGGACTCATCTCTACTTATATGGAACCTGATGGAGGACTCCATCTCTACTTATGGAACCTGATGGAGGACTCCATCTCTACTTATGGAACCTGATGGAGGACTCCATCTCTACTTATGGAACTCTACTTATGGAACCTGATGGAGGACTCCATCTCTACTTATGGAACCTGATGGAGGACTCATCTCTCCATCTTACTTATGGAACCTGATGGAGGACTCATCTCTACTTATGGAACCTGATGGAGGACTCCATCTCTACTTATGGAACCTGATGGAGGACTCATCTCTACTTATGGAACCTGATGGAGGACTCATCTCTACTTATGGAACCTGATGGAGGACTCATCTCTACTTATGGAACCTGATGGAGGACTCCATCTCTACTTATGGAACCTGATGGAGGACTCCATCTCTACTTATGGAACCTGATGGAGGACTCCATCTCTACTTATGGAACCTGATGGAGGACTCCATCTCTACTTATGGAACCTGATGGAGGACTCATCTCTACTTATGGAACCTGATGGAGGACTCCTCTCATCTCTACTTATGGAACCTGATGGAGGACTCATCTCTACTTATGGAACCTGATGGAGGACTCCATCTCTACTTATGGAACCTGATGGAGGACTCCATCTCTACTTATGGAGAACTCTGGAACCTGATGGAGGACTCATCTCTACTTATGGAACCTGATGGAGGACTCATCTCTACTTATGGAACCTGATGGAGGACTCCATCTCTACTTATGGAACCTGATGGAGGACTCATCTCTACTTATGGAACCTGATGGAGGACTCCATCTCTACTCCTGATGGAGGACTCCATCTCTACTTATGGAACCTGATGGAGGACTCATCTCTACTTACCTGATGGAACCTGATGGAGGACTCATCTCTACTTATGGAACCTGATGGAGGACTCATCTCTACTTATGGAACCTGATGGAGGACTCCATCTCTACTTATGGAACCTGATGGAGGACTCTCTCTACTTATGGAACCTGATGGAGGACTCATCTCTACTTATGGAACCTGATGGAGGACTCCATCTCTACTTATGGAACCCGATGGAGGACTCATCTCTACTTATGGAACCTGATGGAGGACTCCATCTCTACTTATGGAACCCGATGGAGGACTCATCTCTACTTATGGAACCTGATGGAGGACTCATCTCTACTTATGGAACCTGATGGAGGACTCATCTCTACTTATGGAACCTGATGGAGGACTCCATCTCTACTTATGGAACCTGATGGAGGACTCCATCTCTACTTATGGAACCTGATGGAGGACTCCTATCCTGATGGAGGACTCCATCTCTACTTATGGAACCTGATGGAGGACTCATCTCTACTTATGGAACCTGAACCTGAACCCGATGGAGGACTCATCTCTTACTTATGGAACCTGATGGAGGACTCCATCTCTACTTATGGAACCTGATGGAGGACTCCATCTCTACTTATGGAACCTGATGGAGGACTCCATCTCTACTTATGGAACCTGATGGAGGACTCATCTCTACTTATGGAACCTGATGGAGGACTCCATCTCTACTTATGGAACCTGATGGAGGACTCCATCTCTACTTATGGAACCTGATGGAGGACTCCATCTCTACTTATGGAACCTGATGGAGGACTCCATCTCTACTTATGGAACCTGATGGAGGACTCCATCTCTACTTATGGAACCTGATGGAGGACTCCATCTCTACTTATGGAACCTCTCTACTTATGGAACCTGGAGGACTCCATCTCTACTTATGAACCTGATGGAGGACTCCATCTCTACTTATGGAACCTGATGGAGGACTCCATCTCTACTTATGAACCTGGAGGACTCCATCTCTACTTATGGAACCTGGAGGACTCATCTCTACTTATGGAACCTGAGGACTCATCTCTATGGAACCTGATATGGAACCTGATGGAGGACTCATCTCTACTTATGGAACCTGATGGAGGACTCATCCTACTCCATCTCTACTTATGGAACCTGATGGAGGACTCATCTCTACTTATGGAACCTGATGGAGGACTCCATCTCTACTTATGGAACCTGATGGAGGACTCATCTCTACTTATGGAACCTGATGGAGGACTCCATCTCTACTTATGGAACCTGATGGAGGACTCCATCTCTACTTATGGAACCTGATGGAGGACTCATCTCTACTTATGGAACCTGATGGAGGAACCTGATGGAGGACTCATCTCTACTTATGGAACCTGATGGAGGACTCCATCTCTATCCCGATGGAGGACTATCTCTATGGAACCTGATGGAGGACTCATCTCTACTTATGGAACCTGATGGAGGACTCCATCTCTACTTATGGAACCTGATGGAGGACTCATCTCTACTTATGGAACCTGATGGAGGACTCCATCTCTACTTATGGAACCTGATGGAGGACTCCATCTCTACTTATGGAACCTGATGGAGGACTCATCTCTACTTATGGAACCTGATGGAGGACTCATCTCTACTTATGGAACCTGATGGAGGACTCCATCTCTACTTATGGAACCTGATGGAGGACTCCATCTCTACTTATGGAACCTGATGGAGGACTCCATCTCTACTTATGGAACCTGATGGAGGACTCATCTCTACTTATGAACCCGATGGAGGACTCCATCTCTACTTATGGAACCTGATGGAGGACTCCATCTCTACTTATGGAACCTGATAGAGGACTCTCCCTCTACTTATGGAACCTGATGGAGGACTCATCTCTACTTATGGAACCTGATGGAGGACTCATCTCTACTTATGGAACCTGATGGAGGACTCCATCTCTACTTATGGAACCTGATGGAGGACTCATCTCTACTTATGGAACCTGATGGAGGACTCATCTCTACTTATGGAACCTGATGGAGGACTCCATCTCTACTTATGGAACCTGATGGAGGACTCCATCTCTACTTATGGAACCTGATGGAGGACTCCATCTCTACTTATGGAACCTGATGGAGGACTCCATCTCTACTTATGGAACCTGATGGAGGACTCCATCTCTACTTATGGAACCTGATGGAGGACTCCATCTCTACTTATGGAACCTGATGGAGGACTCCATCTCTACTTATGGAACCTGATGGAGGACTCATCTCTACTTATGGAACCTGATGAACTCATCTCTACTTATGGAACCTGATGGAGGACTCATCTCTACTTATGGAACCTGATGGAGGACTCATCTCTACTTATGGAACCTGATGGAGGACTCCATCTCTACTTATGGAACCTGATGGAGGACTCCTCTCTACTTACTTATGGAACCTGATGGAGGACTCCATCTCTACTTATGGAACCTGATGGAGGACTCCATCTCTACTTATGGAACCTGATGGAGGACTCCATCTCTACTTATAGAACCCGATGGAGGACTCATCTCTACTTATGGAACCTGATGGAGGACTCATCTCTACTTATGGAACCTGATGGAGGACTCCATCTCTATCCTGATGGAGGACTCCATCTCTACTTATGGAACCTGATGGAGGACTCCATCTCTACTTATGGAACCTGATGGAGGACTCATCTCTACTTATGGAACCTGATGGAGGACTCCATCTCTACTTATGGAACCTGATGGAGGACTCCATCTCTGGAACCTGATGGAGGACTCATCTCTACTTATGGAACCTGATGGAGGACTCCATCTCTACTTATGGAACCTGATGGAGGACTCCATCTCTACTTATGGAACCTGATGGAGGACTCCATCTTATGGAACCTGATGGAGGACTCATCTCTACTATGGAACCTGATGGAGGACTCATCTCTACTTATGGAACCTGATGGAGGACTCCATCTCTACTTATGGAACCTGATGGAGGACTCCATCTCTACTTATGGAACCTGATGGAGGACTCCATCTCTACTTATGGAACCTGATGGAGGACTCCATCCTCTATCTTATGGAACCTGATGGAGGACTCCATCTCTACTTATGGAACCTGATGGAGGACTCTCTATCTCTACTTATGGAACCTGATGGAGGACTCATCTCTACTTATGGAACCTCTATCTTATTATGGAACCTGATGGAGGACTCCATCTCTACTTATGGAACCTGATGGAGGACTCATCTCTATCCTGATGGAGGACTCATCTCTACTTATGGAACCTGATGGAGGACTCATCTCTACTTATGGAACCTGATGGAGGACTCCATCTCTACTTATGGAACCTGATGGAGGACTCATCTCTACTTATGGAACCTGATGGAGGACTCCATCTCTACTTATGGAACCTGATGGAGGACTCATCTCTACTTATGGAACCTGATGGAGGACTCCATCTCTACTTATGGAACCCGATGGAGGACTGGAACCTGGACTCCATCTCTACTTATGGAACCTGATGGAGGACTCCATCTCTACTTATGGAACCTGATGGAGGACTCCATCTCTACTTATGGAACCTGGATGGAGGACTCCATCTCTACTTATGGAACCTGATGGAGGACTCCATCTCTACTTATGGAACCTGATGGAGGACTCCATCTCTACTTATGGAACCTGATGGGAGGACTCATGGAACCTCTCTCTACTTATGGAACCTGGAACCTGATGGAGGACTCATCTCTACTTATGGAACCTGATGGAGGACTCCATCTCTACTTATGGAACCTGATGGAGGACTCATCTCTACTTATGGAACCTGATGGAGGACTCCATCTCTACTTATGGAACCTGATGGAGGACTCTCACTCTCTACTTATGGAACCTGATGGAGGACTCCATCTCTATCCTGATGGAGGACTCATCTCTATTATGGAACCTGATGGAGGACTCCATCTCTACTTATGGAACCTGATGGAGGACTCCATCTCTACTTATGGAACCTGATGGAGGACTCCATCTCTACTTATGGAACCTGATGGAGGACTCCATCTCTACTTATGGAACCTGATGGAGGACTCCATCTCTACTTATGGAACCTGATGGAGGACTCATCTCTACTTATGGAACCTGATGGAGGACTCATCTCTACTTATGGAACCTGATGGAGGACTCCATCTCTACTTATATGGAACCTGATGGAGGACTCCATCTCTACTTATGGAACCTGATGGAACCTGATGGACTCATCTCTACTTATGGAACCTGATGGAGGACTCCTCTATCTCTACTTATGGAACCTGATGGAGGACTCCATCTCTACTTATGGAACCCGATGGAGGACTCCATCTCTACTTATGGAACCTGATGAACCTGAGGACTCCATCTCTACTTATAGAACCTGGGAGGACCTGATGGAACCTGATGGAGGACTCATCTCTACTTATGGAACCTGATGGAGGACTCCATCTCTACTTATGGAACCTGATGGAGGACTCCATCTCTGATGGAGGACTTATGGAACCTGATGGAGGACTCATCTCTACTTATGGAACCTGATGGAGGACTCCATCTCTACTTATGGAACCTGATGGAGGACTCCATCTCTACTTATGGAACCTGATGGAGGACTCATCTCTACTTATGAACCTGATGGAGGACTCATCTCTACTTATGGAACCTGATGGAGGACTCATCTCTACTTATGGAACCTGATGGAGGACTCCATCTCTACTTATGGAACCTGATGGAGGACTCCATCTCTACTTATAGAACCCGATGGAGGACTCATCTCTACTTATGGAACCTGATGGAGGACTCCATCTCTACTTATGGAACCTGATGGAGGACTCCATCTCTACTTATGGAACCTGATGGAGGACTCATCTCTACTTATGGAACCTGATGGAGGACTGGAACCTGGACTCCATCTCTATCTCTCCATCTCTATGGAACCTGATGGAGGACTCCATCTCTACTTATGGAACCTGATGGAGGACTCATCTCTACTTATGGAACCTGATGGAGGACTCATCTCTACTTATGGAACCTGATGGAGGACTCATCTCTACTTATGGAACCTGATGGAGGACTCCATCTCTACTTATGGAACCTGATGGAGGACTCCATCTCTACTTATGGAACCTGATGGAGGACTCATCTCTACTTATGGAACCTGATGGAGGACTCATCTCTACTTATGAACCTGATGAGGACTCCATCTCTACTTATGGAACCTGATGGAGGACTCATCTCTACTTATGGAACCTGATGGAGGACTCCATCTCTACTTATGGAACCTGATGGAGGACTGGAGGACTCATCTCTACTTATGGAACCTGATGGAGGACTCCATCTCTACTTATGGAACCTGATGGAGGACTCCATCTCTACTTATGGAACCTGATGGAGGACTCCATCTCTACTTATGGAACCTGATGGAGGACTCCATCTCTACTTATGGAACCTGATGGAGGACTCATCTCTACTTATGGAACCTGATGGAGGACTCCATCTCTACTTATGGAACCTGATGGAGGACTCCATCTCTACTTATGGAACCTGATGGAGGACTCCATCTCTACTTATGGAACCTGATGGAGGACTCATCTCTACTTATGGAACCTGATGGAGGACTCCATCTCTACTTATGGAACCTGATGGAGGACTCTCTCTCTCTACTTATGGAACCTGATGGAGGACTCCATCTCTACTTATGGAACCTGATGGAGGACTCCATCTCTACTTATGGAACCTGATGGAGGACTCCATCCTCTATCTCTTATGGAACCTGATGGAGGACTCATCTCTACTTATGGAACCTGAACCTGATGGAGGACTCCATCTCTACTTATGGAACCTGATGGAGGACTCATCTCTACTTATGGAACCTGATGGAGGACTCATCTCTCCTGATGGAGGACTCCATCTCTACTTATGGAACCTGATGGAGGACTCCATCTCTACTTATGGAACCTGATGGAGGACTCATCTCTACTTATGGAACCTGATGGAGGACTCATCTCTACTTAGGAACCTGATGGAGGACTCATCTCTACTTATGGAACCTGATGGAGGACTCATCTCTACTTATGGAACCTGATGGAGGACTCCATCTCTACTTATGGAACCTGATGGAGGACTCCATCTCTACTTATGGAACCTGATGGAGGACTCATCTCTACTTATGGAACCTGATGGAGGACTCCATCTCTACTTATGGAACCTGATGGAGGACTCTCTCTACTTATGGAACCTGATGGAGGACTCATCTCTACTTATGGAACCTGATGGAGGACTCCATCTCTACTTATGGAACCTGAACCTGGGAGGACTCATCTCTACTTATGGAACCTGATGGAGGACTCCATCTCTACTCTACTATGGAACCTGATGGAGGACTCCATCTCTACTTATGGAACCTGATGGAGGACTCATCTCTACTTATGGAACCTGATGGAGGACTCCATCTCTACTTATGGAACCTGATGGAGGACTCCATCTCTACTTATGGAACCCGATGGAGGACTCATCTCTACTTATGGAACCTGATGGAGGACTCCATCTCTACTTATGGAACCTGATGGAGGACTCATCTCTACTTATGGAACCTGATGGAGGACTCCATCTCTACTTATGGAACCTGATGGAGGACTCCATCTCTACTTATGGAACCTTATGGAACCTGATGGAGGACTCATCTCTACTTATGGAACCTGATGGAGGACTCATCTCTACTTATGGAACCTGATGGAGGACTCATCTCTACTTATGGAACCTGATGGAGGACTCATCTCTACTTATGGAACCTGATGGAGGACTCCATCTCTACTTATGGAACCTGATGGAGGACTCATCTCTACTTATGGAACCTGATGGAGGACTCCATCTCTACTTATGAACCTGATGGAGGACTCATCTCTACTTATGGAACCTGATGGAGGACTCCATCTCTACTTATGGAACCTGATGGAGGACTCCATCTCTACTTATGGAACCTGATGGAGGACTCCATCTCTACTTATGGAACCTGATGGAGGACTCATCTCTACTTATGGAACCTGATGGAGGACTCCATCTCTACTTATGGAACCTGATGGAGGACTCATCTCTACTTATGGAACCTGATGGAGGACTCCATCTCTACTTATGGAACCTGATGGAGGACTCCATCTCTACTTATGGAACCTGATGGAGGACTCCATCTCTACTTATGGAACCTGATGGAGGACTCCATCTCTACTTATGGAACCTGATGGAGGACTCCATCTCTACTTATGGAACCTCTCTACTTATGGAGGAGGACTCCATCTCTACTTATGGAACCTGATGGAGGACTCATCTCTACTTATGGAACTCTCATCTCTACTTATGGAACCTGATGGAGGACTCATCTCTACTTATGGAACCTGATGGAGGACTCATCTCTACTTATGGAACCTGATGGAGGACTCATCTCTACTTAACCTGATGGAACCTCTCTACTTATGGAACCTGATGAGGACTCCATCTCTACTTATGGAACCTGATGGAGGACTCATCTCTATCTTATGGAACCTGATGGAGGACTCATCTCTACTTATGGAACCTGATGGAGGACTCATCTCTACTTATGGAACCTGATGGAGGACTCCATCTCTACTTATGGAACCTGATGGAGGACTCCATCTCTACTTATGGAACCTGATGGAGGACTCCATCTCTACTTATGGAACCTCCATCTCTACTTATGGAACCTGGGAGGACTCATCTCTACTTATGGAACCTGATGGAGGACTCCATCTCTACTTATGGAACCTGATGGAGGACTCCATCTCTACTTATGGAACCTGATGGAGGACTCATCTCTACTTATGGAACCTGATGGAGGACTCTACTTATCTCTCATCTTATTATGGAACCTGATGGAGGACTCCATCTCTACTTATGGAACCTGATGGAGGACTCATCTCTACTTATGGAACCTGATGGAGGACTCCATCTCTACTTATGGAACTCTGATGGAGGACTCCATCTCTACTTATGGAACCTGATGGAGGACTCCATCTCTACTTATGGAACCTGATGGAGGGACTCCATCTCTACTTATGGAACCTGATGGAGGACTCATCTCTACTTATGGAACCTGATGGAGGACTCATCTCTACTTATGGAACCTGATGAGGACTCCATCTCTACTTATGGAACCTGATGGAGGACTCCATCTCTACTTATGGAACCTGATGGAGGACTCATCTCTACTTATGGAACCTGATGGAGGACTCATCTCTACTTATGGAACCTGATGGAGGACTCATCTCTACTTGGATGGAACCTGATGGAGGACTCATCTCTACTTATGGAACCTGATGGAGGACTCCATCTCTACTTATGGAACCTGATGGAGGACTCCATCTCTACTTATGGAACCTGATGGAGGACTCATCTCTACTTATGGAACCTGATGGAGGACTCCATCTCTACTTATGGAACCTGATGGAGGAGGACTCCATCTCTACTTATGGAACCTGATGGAGGACTCATCTCTACTTATGGAACCTGATGGAGGACTCATCTCTACTTATGGAACCTGGATGGAGGGAGGACTCCATCTCTACTTATGGAACCCGATGGAGGACTCATCTCTACTTATGGAACCTGATGGAGGACTCCATCTCTACTTATGGAACCTGATGGAGGACTCATCTCTACTTATGGAACCTGATGGAGGACTCATCTCTACTTATGGAACCTGATGGAGGACTCCATCTCTACTTATGGAACCTGATGGAGGACTCCATCTCTACTTATGGAACCTGATGGAGGACTCATCTCTACTTATGGAACCTGATGGAGGACTCATCTCTACTTATGGAACCTGATGGAGGACTCTCTATCTGGAACTTATCTCTACTTATGGAACCTGATGGAGGACTCCATCTCTACTTATGGAACCTGATGGAGGACTCCATCTCTACTTATGGAACCTGATGGAGGACTCCATCTCTACTTATGGAACCTGATGGAGGACTCCATCTCTACTTATAGAACCCGATGGAGGACTCATCTCTACTTATGGAACCTGATGGAGGACTCCATCTCTACTTATGGAACCTGATGGAGGACTCATCTCTACTTATGGAACCTGATGGAGGACTCCATCTCTACTTATGGAACCTGGAACCTGGAGGACTCATCTCTACTTATGGAACCTGATGGAGGACTCATCTCTACTTATGGAACCTGATGGAGGACTCCATCTCTACTTATGGAACCCGATGGAGGACTCATCTCTACTTATGGAACCTGATGGAGGACTCCATCTCTACTTATGGAACCTGATGGAGGACTCCATCTCTACTTATGGAACCTGATGGAGGACTCCATCTCTACTTATGGAACCTGATGGAGGACTCATCTCTACTTATGGAACCTGATGGAGGACTCCATCTCTACTTATGGAACCTGATGGAGGACTCCATCTCTACTTATGGAACCTGATGGAGGACTCATCTCTACTTATGGAACCTGATGGAGGACTCCATCTCTACTTATGGAACCTGATGGAGGACTCTCTCTCTCTACTTATGGAACCTGATGGAGGACTCATCTCTACTTATGGAACCTTATGGAACCTGATGGAGGACTCCATCTCTACTTATGGAACCTGATGGAGGACTCCATCTCTACTTATGGAACCTGATGGAGGACTCCATCTCTACTTATGGAACCTGATGGAGGACTCCATCTCTACTTATGGAACCTGATGGAGGACTCCATCTCTACTTATGGAACCTGATGGAGGACTCCATCTCTATCTCTCCATCTTATGGAACCTGATGGAGGACTCCATCTCTACTTATGGAACCTGATGGAGGACTCATCTCTACTTATGGAACCTGATGGAGGACTCATCTCTACTTATGGAACCTGATGGAGGACTCATCTCTACTTATGGAACCTGATGGAGGACTCCATCTCTACTTATGGAACCTGATGGAGGACTCATCTCTACTTATGGAACCTGATGGAGGACTCCATCTCTACTTATGGAACCTGATGGAGGACTCATCTCTACTTATGGAACCTGATGGAGGACTCATCTCTACTTATGGAACCTGATGGAGGACTCCATCTCTACTTATGGAACCTCTACTTATGGAACCTGATGGAGGACTCCATCTCTACTTATGGAACCTGATGGAGGACTCCATCTCTACTATGGAGGACTGATGGAGGACTCCATCTCTACTTATGAACCTGATGGAGGACTCCATCTCTACTTATGGAACCTGATGGAGGACTCATCTCTACCTATGGAACCTGATGGAGGACTCCATCTCTACTTATGGAACCTGATGGAGGACTCATCTCTACTTATGGAACCTGATGGAGGACTCATCTCATCTCTATCTCATCTCTATGGAACCTGATGGAGGACTCATCTCTACTTATGGAACCTGATGGAGGACTCCATCTCTATCTCTACTTATGGAACCTGATGGAGGACTCATCTCTACTTATGGAACCTGATGGAGGAGGACTCCATCTCTACTTATGGAACCTGATGGAGGACTCCATCTCTACTTATGGAACCTGATGGAGGACTCCATCTCTACTTATGGAACCTGATGGAGGACTCATCTCTACTTATGGAACCTGATGGAGGACTCATCTCTACTTATGGAACCTGAACCTGATGGAGGACTCCATCTCTACTTATGGAACCTGATGGAGGACTCCATCTCTACTTATGGAACCTGATGGAGGACTCATCTCTACTTATGGAACCTGATGGAGGACTCATCTCTACTTATGGAACCTGATGGAGGACTCATCTCTACTTATGGAACCTGATGGAGGACTCATCTCTACTTATGGAACCTGATGGAGGACTCATCTCTACTTATGGAACCTGATGGAGGACTCATCTCTACTTATGGAACCTGATGGAGGACTCCATCTCTTATGGAACCTGATGGAGGACTCATCTCTACTTATGGAACCTGATGGAGGACTCCATCTCTACTTATGGAACCTGATGGAGGACTCCATCTCTACTTATGGAACCTGATGGAGGACTCATCTCTATGGAACCTGATGGAGGACTCCATCTCTAACCTGATGGAGGACTCATCTCTACTTATGGAACCTGATGGAGGACTCATCTCTACTTATGGAACCTGATGGAGGACTCATCTCTACTTATGGAACCTGATGGAGGACTCATCTCTACTTATGGAACCTGATGGAGGACTCCATCTCTACTTATGGAACCTCATCTCTACTTGGATGGAGGATGGAGGACTCCATCTCTACTTATGGAACCTGATGGAGGACTCCATCTCTACTTATGGAACCTGATGGAGGACTCCATCTCTACTTATGGAACCTACTTATGAACCTGATGGAGGACTCCATCTCTACTTATGGAACCTGATGGAGGACTCCATCTCTACTTATGGAACCTGATGGAGGACTCATCTCTACTTATGGAACCTGATGGAGGACTCATCTCTACTTATGGAACCTGATGGAGGACTCCATCTCTACTTATGGAACCTGATGGAGGACTCCATCTCTACTTATGGAACCTGATGGAGGACTCATCTCTCTACTTATGGAACCTGACTTATGATGGAGGACTCCATCTCTACTTATGGAACCTGATGGAGGACTCATCTCTACTTATGGAACCTGATGGAGGACTCCATCTCTACTTATGGAACCTGATGGAGGACTCCATCTCTACTGGAACCTGGATGGAGGACTCCATCTCTACTTATGGAACCTGATGGAGGACTCCATCTCTACTTATGGAACCTGATGGAGGACTCATCTCTACTTATGGAACCTGATGGAGGACTCCATCTCTACTTATGGAACCTGATGGAGGACTCATCTCTACTTATGGAACCTGATGGAGGACTCATCTCTACTTATGGAACCTGATGGAGGACTCATCTCTACTTATGGAACCTGATGGAGGACTCCATCTCTACTTATGGAACCTGATGGAGGACTCATCTCTACTTATGGATGGAGGACTCATCTCTACTTATGGAACCTGATGGAGGACTCATCTCTACTTATGGAACCTGATGGAGGACTCCATCTCTACTTATGGAACCTGATGGAGGACTCATCTCTACTTATGGAACCTGATGGAGGACTCATCTCTACTTATGGAACCTGATGGAGGACTCCATCTCTACTTATGGAACCTGATGGAGGACTCATCTCTACTTATGGAACCTGATGGAGGACTCATCTCTACTTATGGAACCCGATGGAGGACTCATCTCTACTTATGGAACCTGATGGAGGACTCATCTCTACTTATGGAACCTGATGGAGGACTCATCTCTACTTGGAACCTGGAACCTGGAACCTGATGGAGGACTCATCTCTACTTATGGAACCTGATGGAGGACTCATCTCTACTGGAACCTGATGGAACCTGATGGAGGACTCTATCTCTACTTATGGAACCTGATGGAGGACTCATCTCTACTTATGGAACCTGATGGAGGACTCTATCTCTACTTATGGAACCTGATGGAGGACTCATCTCTACTTATGGAACCCGATGGAGGACTCATCTCTACTTATGGAACCTGATGGAGGACTCATCTCTACTTATGGAACCTGATGGAGGACTCATCTCTACTTATGGAACCTGATGGAGGACTCATCTCTACTTATGGAACCTGATGGAGGACTCCATCTCTACTTATGGAACCTGATGGAGGACTCATCTCTACTTATGGAACCTGATGGAGGACTCCATCTCTACTTATGGAACCTGATGGAGGACTCCATCTCTACTTATGGAACCTGATGGAGGACTCCATCTCTACTTATGGAACCTGATGGAGGACTCATCTCTACTTATGGAACCTGATGGAGGACTCATCTCTACTTATGGAACCTGATGGAGGACTCCATCTCTACTTATGGAACCTGATGGAGGACTCCATCTCTACTTATGGAACCTGATGGAGGACTCCATCTCTACTTCTCTATTATGGAACCTGATGGAGGACTCCATCTCTACTTATGGAACCTGAACCTGAACCCGATGGAGGACTCATCTCTACTTATGGAACCTGATGGAGGACTCCATCTCTACTTATGGAACCTGATGGAGGACTCATCTCTACTTATGGAACCTGATGGAGGACTCCATCTCTACTTATGGAACCTCTCTACTTATGGAACCTGATGGAGGACTCCATCTCTACTTATGGAACCTGATGGAGGACTCATCTCTACTTATGGAACCTGATGGAGGACTCCATCTCTACTTATGGAACCTGATGGAGGACTCCATCCTGATGGAGGACTCTACTTATGGAACCTGATGGAGGACTCATCTCTACTTATGGAACCTGATGGAGGACTCCATCTCTACTTATGGAACCTGATGGAGGACTCATCTCTACTTATGGAACCTGATGGAGGACTCCATCTCTCTACTTATGGAACCTGAACCCGGAGGACTCATCTCTACTTATGGAACCTGGAACCTGATGGAGGACTCATCTCTACTTATGGAACCTGATGGGAGGATCTCTATCTCTATCTCTATGGAACCTGATGGAGGACTCCATCTCTACTTATGGAACCTGATGGAGGACTCATCTCTACTTATGGAACCTGAACCTCTCTATGAACCTGGGAGGACTCATCTCTACTTATGGAACCTGATGGAGGACTCATCTCTGCTTATGGAACCTGATGGAGGAACTCTCATCTCTACTTATGGAACCTGATGGATGGACTCCATCTCTACTTATGGAACCTGATGGAGGACTCATCTCTACTTATGGAACCTGATGGAGGACTCCATCTCTACTTATGGAACCTGATGGAGGACTCCATCTCTATCTTATGGAACCTGATGGAGGACTCATCTCTACTTATGGAACCTGATGGAGGACTCATCTCTACTTATGGAACCTGATGAACCTCTACTGGAACCTGATGGAGGACTCATCTCTACTTATGGAACCTGATGGAGGACTCCATCTCTAACTGGAGGACTATGGAACCTGATGGAGGACTCATCTCTACTTATGGAACCTGATGGAGGACTCATCTCTGGAGGACTCCATCTTATGGAACCTGATGGAGGACTCATCTCTACTTATGGAACCTGATGGAGGACTCATCTCTACTTATGGAACCTGATGGAGGACTCATCTCTACTTATGGAACCTGATGGAGGACTCCATCTCTACTTATGGAACCTGATGGAGGACTCCATCTCTACTTATAGAACCTGATGGAGGACTCCATCTCTACTTATGGAACCTGATGGAGGACTCCATCTCTACTTATGGAACCTGAGGACTCATCTCTACTTAGGACTCCATCTCTACTTATGGAACCTGATGGAGGACTCATCTCTACTATGGAACCTGATGGAGGAACCTCTCTACTTATGAACCTGATGGAGGACTCCATCTCTACTTATGGAACCTGATGGAGGACTCATCTCTACTTATGGAACCTGATGGAGGACTCATCTCTACTTATGGAAGGACTCCATCTCTACTTATGAACCTGATGGAGGACTCCATCTCTATCTCTCATCTTATGGAACCTGATGGAACCTGAACCTGATGGAGGACTCCATCTCTACTTATGGAACCTGATGGAGGACTCCATCTCTACTTATGGAACCTGATGGAGGACTCATCTCTACTTATGGAACCTGATGGAGGACTCATCTCTACTTATGGAACCTGATGGAGGACTCCATCTCTACTTATGGAACCTGATGGAGGACTCATCTCTACTTATGGAACCTGATGGAGGACTCCATCTCTACTTATGGAACCTGATGGAGGACTCTATCTCTACTTATGGAACCTGATGGAGGACTCATCTCTACTTATGGAACCTGATGGAGGACTCTATCTCTACTTATGGAACCTCTCTACTTATGAACCTGATGGAGGACTCATCTCTACTTATGGAACCTGATGGAGGACTCATCTCTACTTATGGAACCTGATGGAGGACTCCATCTCTACCTGATGGAGGACTCCATCTCTATGGAACCTGATGGAGGACTCATCTCTACTTATGGAACCTGATGGAGGACTCCATCTCTACTTATGGAACCTGATGGAGGACTCCATCTCTACTTATGGAACCTGATGGAGGACTCCATCTCTACTTATGGAACCTGATGGAGGACTCCATCTCTACTTATGGAACCTGATGGAGGACTCCATCTCTACTTATAGAACCCGATGGAGGACTCATCTCTACTTATGGAACCTGATGGAGGACTCATCTCTACTTATGGAACCTGATGGAGGACTCCATCTCTACTTATGGAACCTGATGGAGGACTCTCTCTCTCTACTTATGGAACCTGATGGAGGACTCTATCTGATGGAGGACTCATCTCTACTTATGGAACCTGATGGAGGACTCCATCTCTACTTATGGAACCTGATGGAGGACTCCATCTCTATCTCTCTCTACTTATGGAACCTGAACCTCCATCTCTACTTATGAACCTGGATGGAGGACTCCATCTCTACTTATGGAACCCGATGGAGGACTCATCTCTACTTATGGAACCTGATGGAGGACTCATCTCTACTTATGGAACCTGATGGAGGACTCCATCTCTACTTATGGAACCTGATGGAGGACTCCATCTCTACTTATGGAACCTGATGGAGGACTCCATCTCTACTTATGGAACCTGATGGAGGACTCCATCTCTACTTATGGAACCTGATGGAGGACTCATCTCTACTTATGGAACCTGATGGAGGACTCATCTCTATCTCTCATCTTATGGAACCTGATGGAGGACTCCATCTCTACTTATGGAACCTGATGGAGGACTCCATCTCTACTTATGGAACCTGATGGAGGACTCCATCTCTACTTATGGAACCTGATGGAGGACTCATCTCTACTTATGGAACCTGATGGAGGACTCCTCTATCTCTACTTATGGAACCTGATGGAGGACTCATCTCTGGAGGACTATCTTATGGAACCTGATGGAGGACTCCATCTCTACTTATGGAACCTGATGGAGGACTCCATCTCTACTTATGGAACCTGATGGAGGACTCCATCTCTACTTATGGAACCTGATGGAGGACTCCATCTCTACTTATGGAACCTGATGGAACCTGATGGACTCCATCTCTATCCTCTCATCTCTATGGAACCTGATGGACTCCATCTCTACTTATGGAACCTCTCATCTCTACTTATGGAACCTGATGGAGGACTCATCTCTACTTATGGAACCTGATGGAGGACTCATCTCTACTTATGGAACCTGATGGAGGACTCATCTCTACTTATGGAACCTGATGGAGGACTCCATCTCTACTTATGGAACCTGATGGAGGACTCCATCTCTACTTATGGAACCTGATGGAGGACTCCATCTCTACTTATGGAACCTGATGGAGGACTCCATCTCTACTTATGGAACCTGATGGAGGACTCCATCTCTATGGAACTTATGGAACCTGATGGAGGACTCCATCGCTACTTATGGAACCTGATGGAGGACTCATCTCTACTTATGGAACCTAATGGAGGACTCCATCGCTACCTATGGAACCTGATGGAGGACTCATCTCTACTTATGGAACCTGATGGAGGACTCATCTCTACTTATGGAACCTGATGGAGGACTCCATCTCTACTTATGGAACCTGATGGAGGACTCATCTCTACTTATGGAACCTGATGGAGGACTCTATCTCTACTTATGGAACCTGATGGAGGACTCATCTCTACTGGAGGACTCATGGAACCTGATGGAGGACTCCTCTACTTATGGAACCTGATGGAGGACATCTCTACTTATGGAACCTGATGGAGGACTCATCTCTGGAACCTGATGGAGGACTCTCTCTACTTATGGAACCTGATGGAGGACTCATCTCTACTTATGGAACCTGATGGAGGACTCATCTCTACTTATGGAACCTGATGGAGGACTCCATCTCTACTTATGGAACCTGATGGAGGACTCCATCTCTACTTATGGAACCTGATGGAGGACTCATCTCTACTTATGGAACCTGATGAGGACTCCATCTCTACTTATGGAACCTGATGGAGGACTCCATCTCTACTTATGGAACCTGATGGAGGACTCATCTCTACTTATGGAACCTGATGGAGGACTCATCTCTACTTATGGAACCTGATGGAGGACTCCATCTCTACTTATGGAACCTGATGGAGGACTCCATCTCTACTTATGGAACCTGATGGAGGACTCCATCTCTACTTATGGAACCTGATGGAGGACTCCATCTCTACTTATGGAACCTGATGGAGGACTCATCTCTACTTATGGAACCTGATGGAGGACTCCATCTCTACTTATGGAACCTGATGGAGGACTCTCTCTCTCTACTTATGGAACCTGATGGAGGACTCCATCTCTACTTATGGAACCTGATGGAGGACTTATGGAACCTGATCTCTACTTATGGAACCATCTCTACTTATGGAACCTGATGGAGGACTCATCTCTACTTATGGAACCTGATGGAGGACTCATCTCTAACCTGATGGAGGACTTACTTATGGAACCTGATGGAGGACTCATCTCTACTTATGGAACCTGATGGACTCCATCTCTACTTATGGAACCTGATGGAGGACTCCATCTCTACTTATGGAACCTGATGGAGGACTCATCTCTACTTATGGAACTCCATCTCTACTTATGAACCTGGAGGACTCATCTCTACTTATGGAACCTGATGGAGGACTCCATCTCTACTTATGGAACCTGATGGAGGACTCCATCTCTACTTATGGAACCTGATGGAGGACTCATCTCTACTTATGGAACCTGATGGAGGACTCATCTCTACTTATGGAACCTGATGGAGGACTCCATCTCTACTTATGGAACCTGATGGAGGACTCATCTCTACTTATGGAACCTGATGGAGGACTCCATCTCTACTTATGGAACCTGATGGAGGACTCATCTCTACTTATGGAACCTGATGGAGGACTCCATCTCTACTTATGGAACCTGATGGAGGACTCATCTCTACTTATGGAACCTGATGGAGGACTCCATCTCTACTTATGGAACCTGATGGAGGACTCATCTCTACTTATGGAACCTGAACCTCTCTATGGATGGAGGACTCCATCTCTACTTATGGAACCTGATGGAGGACTCCATCTCTACTTATGGAACCTGATGGAGGACTCCTCTATCTCTATCTCTACTGGAACCTGATGGAGGACTCCATCTCTACTTATGGAACCTGATGGAGGACTCCATCTCTACTTATGGAACCTGATGGAGGACTCCATCTCTACTTATGGAACCTGATGGAGGACTCATCTCTACTTATGGAACCTGATGGAGGACTCATCTCTACTTATGGAACCTGATGGAGGACTCATCTCTACTTATGGAACCTGATGGAGGACTCCATCTCTACTTATGGAACCTGAACCTGGGAGGACTCCATCTCTACTTATGGAACCTGATGGAGGACTCATCTCTACTTATGGAACCTCTCCATCTCTACTTATGGAACCTGATCATCTACTATGGAACCTGGGACTCCATCTCTACTTATGGAACCTGATGGAGGACTCATCTCTACTTATGGAACCTGATGGAGGACTCCATCTCTACTTATGGAACCTGATGGAGGACTCCATCTCTACTTATGGAACCTGATGGAACCTCTACTTATGGAACCTGGAGGACTCATCTCTACTTATGGAACCTGATGGAGGACTCCATCTCTACTTATGGAACCTGATGGAGGACTCCATCTCTACTTATGGAACCTGATGGAGGACTCATCTCTACTTATGGAACCTGATGGAGGACTCCATCTCTACTTATGGAACCTGATGGAGGACTCCATCTCTACTTATGGAACCTGATGGAGGACTCCATCTCTACTTATGGAACCTGATGGAGGACTCCTCTACTTATCTCTGATGGAGGACTTCTCTATGGAACCTGATGGAGGACTCCATCTCTACTTATGGAACCTGATGGAGGACTCCATCTCTACTTATGGAACCTGATGGAGGACCTGATCTCTACTTATGGAACCTGATGGAGGACTCCATCTCTACTTAACCTGATGGAACCTGATGGAGGACTCCATCTCTCTATGGAACCTGATGGAGGACTCATCTCTACTTATGGAACCTGATGGAGGACTCATCTCTACTTATGGAACCTGATGGAGGACTCCATCTCTACTTATGGAACCTGATGGAGGACTCATCTCTACTTATGGAACCTGGTGGAGGACTCATCTCTACTTATGGAACCTGATGGAGGACTCCATCTCTACTTATGGAACCTGATGGAGGACTCATCTCTACTTATGGAACCTGATGGAGGACTCCATCTCTACTTATGGAACCTGATGGAGGACTCCATCTCTACTTATGGAACCTGATGGAGGACTCCATCTCTACTTATGGAACCTGATGGAGGACTCATCTCTACTTATGGAACCTGATGGAGGACTCCATCTCTACTTATGGAACCTGATGGAGGACTCATCTCTACTTATGGAACCTGATGGAGGACTCATCTCTACTTATGGAACCTGATGGAGGACTCCATCTCTACTTATGGAACCTGATGGAGGACTCCATCTCTACTTATGGAACCTGATGGAGGACTCCATCTCTACTTATGGAACCTGATGGAGGACTCATCTCTACTTATGGAACCTGATGGAGGACTCCATCTCTACTTATGGAACCTGATGGAGGACTCCATCTCTACTTATAGAACCTCTCTCTCTACTTATGGAACCTGGATGGAGGGACTCCATCTCTACTTATGGAACCTGATGGAGGACTCATCTCTACTTATGGAACCTGATGGGACTCATCTCTACTTATGGACTCTCATCTCTACTTATGGAACCTGATGGAGGACTCATCTCTAACTGATGGAGGACTCCATCTCTACTTATGGAACCTGATGGAGGACTCCATCTCTACTTATGGAACCTGATGGAGGACTCATCTCTACTTATGGAACCCGATGGAGGACTCATCTCTACTTATGGAACCTGATGGAGGACTCCATCTCTACTTATGGAACCTGATGGAGGACTCATCTCTACTTATGGAACCCGATGGAGGACTCATCTCTACTTATGGAACCTGATGGAGGACTCATCTCTACTTATGGAACCTGATGGAGGACTCATCTCTACTTATGGAACCTGATGGAGGACTCATCTCTACTTATGGAACCTGATGGAGGACTCCATCTCTACTTATGGAACCTGATGGAGGACTCCATCTCTACTTATGGAACCTGATGGAGGACTCCATCTCTACTTATGGAACCTGATGGAGGACTCCATCTCTACTTATGGAACCTGATGGAGGACTCCATCTCTACCCGATGGAGGACTGGAACCTGATGGAGGACTCCATCTCTACCTGATGGAACCTGATGGAACCTGATGGAGGACTCCATCTCTACTTATGGAACCTGATGGAGGACTCCATCTCTACTTATGGAACCTGATGGAGGACTCCATCTCTACTTATGGAACCTGATGGAGGACTCATCTCTACTTACTTATGGAACCTGATGGAGGACTCATCTCTTATGGAACCTGATGGAGGACTCCATCTCTACTTATGGAACCTGATGGAGGACTCCATCTCTACTTATGGAACCTGATGGAGGACTCATCTCTACTTATGGAACCTGATGGAGGACTCCATCTCTACTTATGGAACCTGATGGAGGACTCATCTCTACTTATGGAACCTGATGGAGGACTCCATCTCTACTTATGGAACCTGGGAACTCCATCTCTACTTATAGGAGGAGGACTCATCTCTACTTATGGAACCTGATGGAGGACTCATCTCTACTTATGGAACCTGATGGAGGACTCCATCTCTACTTATGGAACCTGATGGAGGACTCCATCTCTACTTATGGAACCTGATGGAGGACTCCATCTCTACTTATGGAACCTGATGGAGGACTCCATCTCTACTTATGGAACCTGATGGAGAACCTGGAACCTGGAGGACTCCATCTCTACTTATGGAACCTGATGGAGGACTCCATCTCTACTTATGGAACCTGATGGAGGACTCCATCTCTACTTATGGAACCTGATGGAGGACTCCATCTCTACTTATGGAACCTGATGGAGGACTCTACTTATCCTGATGGAGGACTCATCTCTACTTATGAACCTGATGGAGGACTCATCTCTACTTATGGAACCTGATGGAGGACTCATCTCTACTTATGGAACCTGATGGAGGACTCCATCTCTACTTATGGAACCTGATGGAGGACTCTCTCTACTTATGGAACCTGATGGAGGACTCATCTCTACTTATGGAACCTGATGGAGGACTCCATCTCTACTTATGGAACCTGATGGAGGACTCCATCTCTATGGAACCTGATGGAGGACTCCATCTCTACTTATGGAACCTGATGGAGGACTGGAGGACTCCATCTCTACTTATGGAACCTGATGGAGGACTCATCTCTACTTATGGAACCTGATGGAGGACTCATCTCTACTTATGGAACCTGATGGAGGACTCCATCTCTACTTATGGAGAACCTTATGGAACCTGATGGAGGACTCCATCTCTACTTATGGAACCTGATGGAGGACTCATCTCTACTT
Source organism: Oncorhynchus nerka (assembly GCF_034236695.1). Taxonomy (NCBI): domain Eukaryota; kingdom Metazoa; phylum Chordata; class Actinopteri; order Salmoniformes; family Salmonidae; genus Oncorhynchus; species Oncorhynchus nerka. The sequence goes on along the minus strand of NC_088419.1, from coordinate 10,567,461 downwards.
ATGGAACCTGATGGAGGACTCCATCTCTACTTATGGAACCTGATGGAGGACTCCATCTCTACTTATGGAACCATCTCTACTTATGGAGGACTCATCTCTACTTATGGAACCTGATGGAGGACTCCATCTCTACTTATGGAACCTGATGGAGACTCCATCTCTACTGGAACCTGAGGAGACTCCATCTCTACTTATGGAACCTGATGGAGGACTCATCTCTCTTATGGAACCTGATGAACCTCTACTTATGGAACCTGATGGAGGACTCATCTCTACTTATGGAACCTGATGGAGGACTCATCTCTACTTATGGAACCTGATGGAGGACTCCATCTCTACTTATGGAACCTGATGGAGGACTCCATCTCTACTTATGGAACCTGATGGAGGACTCCATCTCTACTTATGGAACCTGATGGAGGACTCCATCTCTACTTATGGAACCTGATGGAGGACTCATCTCTACTTATGGAACCTGATGGAGGACTCATCTCTACTTATGGAACCTGATGGAGGACTCCATCTCTACTTATGGAACCTGAAGGACCATCTCTACTTATGGAACCTGGATGGAGGACTCCATCTCTACTTATGGAACCTGATGGAGGACTCCATCTCTACTTATGGAACCCGATGAACCATCTCTACTTATGGAACCTGATGGAGGACTCCATCTCTACTCTATGGAACCTGATGGAGGACTCCATCTCTACTTATGGAACCTGATGGAGGACTCATCTCTACTTATGGAACCTGATGGAGGACTCCATCTCTACTTATGGAACCTGATGGAGGACTCATCTCTACTTATGGAACCTGATGGAGGACTCATCTCTACTTATGGAACCTGATGGAGGACTCCATCTCTACTTATGGAACCTGATGGAGGACTCTGATGGAACCTGATGGAGGACTCCATCTCTACTTATGGAACCTGATGGAGGACTCATCTCTACTTATGGAACCTGATGGAGGACTCATCTCTACTTATGGAACCTGATGGAGGACTCCATCTCTACTTATGGAACCTGAACCTGGAGGACTCCATCTCTACTTATAGAACCTGATGGAGGACTCCATCTCTACTTATGGAACCTGATGGAGGACTCATCTCTACTTATGGAACCTGATGGAGGACTCCATCTCTACTTAACCTGGAACCTGATGGAGGACTCCATCTCTACTTATGGAACCTGATGGAGGACTCATCTCTACTTATGGAACCTGATGGAGGACTCATCTCTACTTATGGAACCTGATGGAGGACTCCATCTCTACTTATGAACTCTCATCTCTACTTATGGAACCTGATGGAGGACTCCATCTCTACTTATGGAACCTGATGGAGGACTCCATCTCTACTTATGGAACCTGATGGAGGACTCCATCTCTACTTATGGAACCTGATGGAGGACTCCATCTCTACTTATGGAACCTGATGAACTCTACTTATGGAACCTGATGAGGACTCATCTCTACTTATGGAACCTGATGGAGGACTCATCTCTACTTATGGAACCTGATGGAGGACTCATCTCTACTTATGGAACCTGATGGAGGACTCATCTCTACTTATGGAACTGATGGAGGACTCATCTCTACTTATGGAACCTGATGGAGGACTCCATCTCTACTTATGAACCTGATGGAGGACTCCATCTCTATGGAACCTGATGGAGGACTCCATCTCTACTTATGGAACCTCTCTACTTATGGAACCTGATGAGGACTCCATCTCTACTTATGGAACCTGATGGAGGACTCCATCTCTAGGACTTATGGAACCTGATGGAGGACTCATCTCTACTTATGGAACCTGATGGAGGACTCCATCTCTACTTATGGAACCTGATGGAGGACTCCATCTCTACTTATGGAACCTGATGGAGGACTCATCTCTACTTATGGAACCTGATGGAGGACTCATCTCTACTTATGGAACCTGATGGAGGACTCCATCTCTACTTATGGAACCTGATGGAGGACTCTCATCTCTACTTATGGAACCTGATGGAGGACTCCATCTCTACTTATGGAACCTGATGGAGGACTCCATCTCTACTTATGGAACCTGATGGAGGACTCATCTCTACTTGGAACCTGATGGAACTCCATCTCTATGGAGGGAGGACTCCATCTCTACTTATGGAACCTGATGGAGGACTCCATCTCTACTTATGGAACCTGATGGAGATGGACTCATCTCTACTTATGGAACCTGATGGAGGACTCATCTCTACTTATGGAACCTGATGGAGGACTCCATCTCTACTTATGGAACCTGATGGAGGACTCCATCTCTACTTATGGAACCTGATGGAGGACTCCATCTCTACTTATGGAACCTGATGGAGGACTCCATCTCTACTTATGGAACCTGATGGAGGACTCCATCTCTACTTATGGAACCTGATAGAGGACTCTCTCTCTACTTATGGAACCTGATGGAGGACTCCATCTCTACTTATGGAACCTGATGGAGGACTCATCTCTACTTATGGAACCTGATGGAGGACTCATCTCTACTTATGGAACCTGATGGAGGACTCCATCTCTACTTATGGAACCTGATGGAGGACTCATCTCTACTTATGGAACCTGATGGAGGACTCCATCTCTACTTATGGAACCTGATGGAGGACTCCATCTCTACTTATGGAACCTGATGGAGGACTCATCTCTACTTATGGAACCTGATGGAGGACTCCATCTCTACTTATGGAACCTGATGGAGGACTCCATCTCTACTTATGGAACCTGATGGAGGACTCCATCTCTTATGGAACCTGATGGAACTCCATCTCTACTTATGGAACCTGATGGAGGACTCCATCTCTACTTATGGAACCTGATGGAGGACTCCATCTCTACTTATGGAACCTGATGGAGGACTCATCTCTACTTATGGAACCTGATGGAGGACTCATCTCTACTTATGGAACCTGATGGAGGACTCCATCTCTACTTATGGAACCTGATGGAGGACTCCATCTCTACTTATGGAACCTGATGGAGGACTCCTCTACTTTATGATGGAGGACTCATCTCTACTTATGGAACCTGATGGAGGACTCCATCTCTACTTATGGAACTCTACTTATGGAACCTAATGATGGGAACCTGATGACTCATCTCTACTTATGGAACCTGATGGAGGACTCCATCTCTACTTATGGAACCTGATGGAGGACTCCATCTCTACTTATGGAACCTGATGGAGGACTCCATCTCTACTTATGGAACCTGATGGAGGACTCATCTCTACTTATGGAACCTGATGGAGGACTCCATCTCTACTTATGGAACCTGATGGAGGACTCATCTCTACTTATGGAACCTGATGGAGGACTCATCTCTACTTATGGAACCTGATGGAGGACTCATCTCTACTTATGGAACCTGATGGAGGACTCATCTCTACTTATGGAACCTGATGGAGGACTCATCTCTACTTATGGAACCTGATGGAGGACTCCATCTCTACTCCTCTCTACTTATGGAACCTCATCTCTCTACATGGAGGACTCCATCTCTACTTATGGAACCTGATGGAGGACTCATCTCTACTTATGGAACCTGATGGAGGACTCATCTCTACTTATGGAACCTGATGGAGGACTCCATCTCTACTTATGGAACCTGATGGAGGACTCCATCTCTACTTATGGAACCTGATGGAGGACTCCATCTCTACTTATGGAACCTGATGGAGGACTCCATCTCTACTTATGGAACCTGATGGAGGACTCCATCTCTACTTATGGAACTCTACTTATGGAACCTGATGGAGGACTCCATCTCTACTTATGGAACCTGATGGAGGACTCCATCTCTACTTATGGAACCTGATGGAGGACTCCATCTCTACTTATGGAACCTGATGGAGGACTCATCTCTACTTATGGAACCTGATGGAGGACTCATCTCTACTTATGGAACCTGATGGAGGACTCATCTCTACTTATGGAACCTGAACCTGGGAGGACTCATCTCTACTTATGGAACCTGATGGAGGACTCCATCTCTACTTATGGAACCTGATGGAGGACTCATCTCTACTTATGGAACCTGATGGAGGACTCATCTCTACTTATGGAACCTGATGGAGGACTCCATCTCTACTTATGGAACCTGATGGAGGACTCCATCTCTACTTATGGAACCTGATGGAGGACTCATCTCTACTTATGGAACCTGATGGAGGACTCCATCTCTACTTATGGAACCTGATGGAGGACTCATCTCTACTTATGGAACCTGATGGAGGACTCCATCTCTACTTATGGAACCTCTCTACTTATGGAACCTGGGAGGACTCCATCTCTACTTATGGAACCTGATGGAGGACTCATCTCTACTTATGGAACCTGATGGAGGACTCCATCTCTACTTATGGAACCTGATGGAGGACTCCATCTCTACTTATGGAACCTGATGGAGGACTCATCTCTACTTATGGAACCTGATGGAGGACTCCATCTCTACTTATGGAACCTGATGGAGGACTCATCTCTACTTATGGAACCTGATGGAGGACTCCATCTCTACTTATGGAACCTGATGGAGGACTCATCTCTACTTATGGAACCTGATGGAGGACTCCATCTCTACTTATGGAACCTGGATGGAGGACTCCATCTCTACTTATGGAACCTGATGGAGGACTCTCTACTCCTGATGGAGGACTCATCTCTACTTATGGAACCTGATGGAGGACTCATCTCTACTTATGGAACCTGATGGAGGACTCCATCTCTACTTATAGAACCTGATGGAGGACTCATCTCTACTTATGGAACCTGATGGAGGACTCATCTCTACTTATGGAACCTGATGGATGGAGGACTCCATCTCTACTTATGGAACCTGATGGAGGACTCCATCTCTACTTATGGAACCTGATGGAGGACTCTCTCTCTCTACTTATGGAACCTGATGGAGGACTCATCTCTACTTATGGAACCTGATGGAGGACTCCATCTCTACTTATGGAACCTGATGGAGGACTCATCTCTACTTATGGAACCTGATGGAGGACTCATCTCTACTTATGGAACCTGATGGAGGACTCATCTCTACTTATGGAACCTGATGGAGGACTCCATCTCTACTTATGGAACCTGATGGAGGACTCATCTCTACTTATGGAACCTGATGGAGGACTCCATCTCTACTTATGGAACCTGATGGAGGACTCATCTCTACTTATGGAACCTGATGGAGGACTCCATCTCTACTTATGGAACCTGATGGAGGACTCATCTCTACTTATGGAACCTGATGGAGGACTCATCTCTACTTATGGAACCTGATGGAGGACTCCATCTCTACTTATGGAACCTGATGGAGGACTCATCTCTACTTATGGAACCTCTCTATGGAGGACTCCATCTCTACTTATGGAACCTGATGGAGGACTCCATCTCTACTTATGGAACCTGATGGACTCATCTCTACTTATGGACTCTCATCTCTACTTATGGAACCTGATGGAACCTCTCTACTTATGATGGAGGACTCATCTCTACTTATGGAACCTGATGGAGGACTCCATCTCTAACCTGATGGAGGACTCCATCTCTACTTATGAACCTGATGGAGGACTCATCTCTACTTATGGAACCTGATGGAGGACTCCATCTCTACTTATCTATCTCTACTTATGGAACCTGATGGAGGACTCCATCTCTATGGAACCTGATGGAGGACTCTACTTATGGAACCTGATGGAGGACTCATCTCTACTTATGGAACCTGATGGAGGACTCCATCTCTACTTATGGAACCTGATGGAGGACTCCATCTCTACTTATGGAACCTGATGGAGGACTCATCTCTACTTATGGAACCTGATGGAGGACTCATCTCTACTTATGGAACCTGATGGAGGACTCCATCTCTACTTATGGAACCTGATGGAGGACTCCATCTCTACTTATGGAACCTGATGGAGGACTCCATCTCTACTTATGGAACCTGATGGAGGACTCATCTCTACTTATGGAACCTGATGGAGGACTCATCTCTACTTATGGAACCTGATGGAGGACTCCTACTTATCTGATGGAGGACTACTTATGGAACCTGATGGAGGACTCATCTCTACTTATGGAACCTGATGGAGGACTCCATCTCTACTTATGGAACCTGATGGAGGACTCTACTTATGGAACCTGATGGAGGACTCTCTCTACTTATGGAACCTGATGGAGGACTCATCTCTACTTATGGAACCTGATGGAGGACTCCTATCCTGATGGAGGACTCATCTCTACTTATGGAACCTGATGGAGGACTCCATCTCTACTTATGGAACCTGATGGAGGACTCCATCTCTACTTATGGAACCTGATGGAGGACTCATCTCTACTTATGGAACCTGATGGAGGACTCCATCTCTACTTATGGAACCTGATGGAGGACTCTCTCTCTCTACTTATGGAACCTGATGGAGGACTCATCTCTACTTATGGAACCTGATGGAGGACTCCATCTCTACTTATGGAACCTGATGGAGGACTCCATCTCTATTATGGAACCTGATGGAGGACTCCATCTCTACTTATGGAACCTGATGGAGGACTCCATCTCTACTTATGGAACCTGATGGAGGACTCATCTCTACTTATGGAACCTGATGGAGGACTCCATCTCTACTTATGGAACCTGATGGAGGACTCATCTCTACTTATGGAACCTGATGGAGGACTCCATCTCTACTTATGGAACCTGATGGAGGACTCCATCTCTACTTATGGAACCTGATGGAGGACTCCATCTCTACTTATGGAACCTGATGGAGGACTCCATCTCTACTTATGGAACCTGACTTATGGAACCTGATGGAGGACTCCATCTCTACTTATGGAACCTGATGGAGGACTCATCTCTACTTATGGAACCTGATGGAGGACTCCATCTCTACTTATGGAACCTGATGGAGGACTCCATCTCTACTTATGGAACCTGATGGAGGACTCATCTCTACTTATGGAACCTGATGGAGGACTCATCTCTACTTATGGAACCTGATGGAGGACTCATCTCTACTTATGGAACCTGATGGAGGACTCCATCTCTACTTATGGAACCTGATGGAGGACTCATCTCTACTTATGGAACCTGATGGAGGACTCATCTCTACTGGAACCTGATGGAGGACTCATCTCTACTTATGGAACCTGATGGAGGACTCATCTCTACTTATGGAACCTGATGGAGGACTCATCTCTACTTATGGAACCTGATGGAGGACTCATCTCTACTTATGGAACCTGATGGAGGACTCATCTCTACTTATGGAACCTGATGGAGGACTCCATCTCTATTATGGAACCTCTCATCTCTACTTATGGAACCTGATGGAGGACTCATCTCTACTTATGGAACCTGATGGAGGACTCATCTCTACTTATGGAACCTGATGGAGGACTCCATCTCTACTTATGGAACCTGATGGAGGACTCCATCTCTACTTATGGAACCTGATGGAGGACTCATCTCTACTTATGGAACCTGATGGAGGACTCATCTCTACTTATGGAACCTGATGGAGGACTCCATCTCTACTTATGGAACCTGATGGAGGACTCCATCTCTACTTATGAACCTGATGGAGGACTCATCTCTACTTATGGAACCTGATGGAGGACTCATCTCTACTTATGGAACTCATCTCTACTTATGGAACCTGATGGAGGACTCCATCTCTACTTATGGAACCTGATGGAGGACTCATCTCTACTTATGGAACCTGATGGAGGACTCCATCTCTACTTATGGAACCTGATGGAGGACTCCATCTCTACTTATGGAACCTGATGGAGGACTCATCTCTACTTATGGAACCTGATGGAGGAACCTGACTCCATCTCTACTTATGGAACCTGATGGAGGACTCCATCTCTACTTATGGAACCTGATGGAGGACTCCATCTCTACTTATGGAACCTGATGGAGGACTCATCTCTACTTATGGAACCTGATGGAGGACTCCATCTCTACTTATGGAACCTGAACCTCTCTACTTATGGAACCTGATGGAGGACTCCATCTCTACTTATGGAACCTGATGGAGGACTCATCTCTACTTATGGAACCTGATGGAGGACTCATCTCTACTTATGGAACCTGATGGAGGACTCATCTCTACTTATGGAACCTGATGGAGGACTCATCTCTACTTATGGAACCTGATGGAGGACTCTCTCTATGGAACCTGATGGAGGACTCCATCTCTACTTATGGAACCTGATGGAGGACTCCATCTCTACTTATGGAACCTGATGGAGGACTCCCATCTCTACTTATGGAACCTGATGGAGGACTCCATCTCTACTTATGGAACCTGATGGAGGACTCCATCTCTACTTATGGAACCTGATGGAGGACTCCATCTCTACTTATGGAACCTGATGGAGGACTCCATCTCTACTTATGGAACCTGATGGAGGACTCATCTCTACTTATGGAACCTGATGGAGGACTCCATCTCTACTTATGGAACCTGATGGAGGACTCATCTCTACTTATGGAACCTGATGGAGGACTCCATCTCTACTTATGGAACCTGATGGAGGACTCATCTCTACTTATGGAACCTGATGGAGGACTCCATCTCTACTTATGGGAACTCTCTCTACTTATGGATGGAGGACTCCATCTCTACTTATGGAACCTGATGGAGGACTCATCTCTACTTATGGAACCTGATGGAGGACTCATCTCTACTTATGGAACCTGATGGAGGACTCATCTCTACTTATGGAACCTGATGGAGGACTCCATCTCTACTTATGGAACCTGATGGAGGACTCATCTCTACTTAACCTGATGGAACTCCATCTCTACTTATGGAACCTGGAGGACTCCATCTCTACTTATGGAACCTGGATGGAGGACTCTCATCTCTACTTATGGAACCTGATGGAGGACTCCATCTCTACTTATGGAACCTGATGGAGGACTCATCTCTACTTATGGAACCTGATGGAGGACTCCATCTCTACTTATGGAACCTGATGGAGGACTCATCTCTACTTATGGAACCTGATGGAGGACTCATCTCTACTTATGGAACCTGATGGAGGACTCCATCTCTACTTATGGAACCCGATGGAGGACTCATCTCTACTTATGGAACCTGATGGAGGACTCATCTCTATCTCTCTATCTCTACTTATGGAACCTGATGGAGGACTCCATCTCTATGGAACCTGATGGAGGACTCCATCTCTACTTATGGAACCTGATGGAACCTGGACTCATCTCTACTTATGGAACCTGATGGAGGACTCATCTCTACTTATGGAACCTGATGGAGGACTCCATCTCTACTTATGGAACCTGATGGAGGACTCCATCTCTACTTATGGAACCTGATGGAGGACTCATCTCTACTTATGGAACCTGATGGAGGACTCATCTCTACTTATGGAACCTGATGGAGGACTCCATCTCTACTTATGGAACCTGATGGAGGACTCATCTCTACTTATGGAACCTGATGGAGGACTCATCTCTACTTATGGAACCTGATGGAGGACTCATCTCTACTTATGGAACCTGATGGAGGACTCATCTCTACTTATGGAACCTGATGGAGGACTCATCTCTACTTATGGAACCTGATGGAGGACTCCATCTCTACTTATGGAACCTGATGGAGGACTCATCTCTACTTATGGAACCTGATGGAACTCATCTCTACTTATGGAACCTGATGGAGGACTCCATCTCTACTTATGGAACCTGATGGAGGACTCTCATCTCTACTTATGGAACCTGATGGAGGACTCCATCTCTACTTATGGAACCTGATGGAGGACTCCATCTCTACTTATGGAACCTGATGGAGGACTCATCTCTACTTATGGAACCTGATGGAGGACTCCATCTCTACTTATGGAGGACTCATCTCTACTTATGGAACCTGATGGAGGACTCCATCTCTACTTATGGAACCCGATGGAGGACTCATCTCTACTTATGGAACCTGATGGAGGACTCATCTCTACTTATGGAACCTGATGGAGGACTCATCTCTACTTATGGAACCTGATGGAGGACTCATCTCTACTTATGGAACCTGATGGAGGACTCATCTCTACTTATGGAACCTGATGGAGGACTCATCTCTACTTATGGAACCTGATGGAGGACTCCATCTCTACTTATGGAACCTGATGGAGGACTCCATCTCTACTTATGGAACCTGATGGAGGACTCCATCTCTACTTATGGAACCTGATGGAGGACTCCATCTCTACTTATGGAACCTGATGGAGGACTCATCTCTACTTATGGAACCTGATGGAGGACTCCATCTCTACTTATGGAACCTGATGGAGGACTCATCTCTACTTATGGAACCTGATGGAGGACTCATCTCTATCCTGATGGAGGACTCATCTCTACTTATGGAACCTGATGGAGGACTCATCTCTACTTATGGAACCTGATGGAGGACTCATCTCTACTTATGGAACCTGATGGAGGACTCCATCTCTACTTATGGAACCTGATGGAGGACTCCATCTCTACTTATGGAACCTGATGGAGGACTCCATCTCTACTTATGGAACCTGATGGAGGACTCATCTCTACTTATGGAACCTGATGGAGGACTCCATCTCTACTTATGGAACCTGATGGAGGACTCCATCTCTACTTATGGAACCTGATGGAGGAGGAACCTGATGGAGGACTCCATCTCTACTTATGGAACCTGATGGAGGACTCATCTCTACTTATGGAACCTGATGGAGGACTCCATCTCTACTTATGGAACCTGATGGAGGACTCCATCTCTACTTATGGAACCTGATGGAGGACTCATCTCTACTTATGGAACCTGATGGAGGACTCATCTCTACTTATGGAACCTGATGGAGGACTCATCTCTACTTATGGAACCTGATGGAGGACTCATCTCTACTTATGGAACCTGATGGAGGACTCATCTCTACTTATGGAACCTGATGGAGGACTTATGGAACCTGATCTCTCTACTTATGGAACCTGATGGAGGACTCTATCTCTACTTATGGAACCTGATGGAGGACTCATCTCTACTTATGGAACCTGATGGAGGACTCTATCTCTACTTATGGAACCTGATGGAGGACTCATCTCTACTTATGGAACCTGATGGAGGACTCATCTCTACTTATGGAACCTGATGGAGGACTCCATCTCTACTTATGGAACCTGATGGAGGACTCTCTCTACTTATGGAACCTGATGGAGGACTCATCTCTACTTATGGAACCTGATGGAGGACTCCATCTCTACTTATGGAACCTGATGGAGGACTCATCTCTACTTATGGAACCTGATGGAGGACTCATCTCTACTTATGGAACCTGATGGAGGACTCATCTCTACTTATGGAACCTGATGGAGGACTCATCTCTACTTATGGAACCTGATGGAGGACTCATCTCTACTTATGGAACCTGATGGAGGACTCATCTCTACTTATGGAACCTGATGGAGGACTCATCTCTACTTATGGAACCTGATGGAGGACTCCATCTCTACTTATGGAACCTGATGGAGGACTCCATCTCTACTTATGGAACCTGATGGAGGACTCATCTCTACTTATGGAACCTGATGGAGGACTCATCTCTACTTATGGAACCTGATGGAGGACTCATCTCTACTTATGGAACCTGATGGAGGACTCATCTCTACTTATGGAACCTGATGGAGGACTCATCTCTACTTATGGAACCTGATGGAGGTCTCATCTCTACTTATGGAACCTGATGGAGGACTCATCTCTACTTATGGAACCTGATGGAGGACTCATCTCTACTTATGGAACCTGATGGTGGAAAAACCTGAAAGGCATAACATGGTTTATTTCAATACACACACGCAGCACCTCACACGCAGCCACACTCAAACACAAGCTTCACAATACTGGACAGAGCAGGGTCTTTTGAGGACTACTATAGACCGGGACCAGGCCTTAAAGGTTTAGACAGCGCAGGCTCTTTTGAGGACTGCTGGAGACTGGGACCTGGCCAAGAGGGGTTAGACGAGGGCTTGAGGCCCGGAGGTCTCTTTCTGCTGGACTCCCACACACACACGCTGCCATTCTGCTGGGTGATCAGTGCCATGTTCTCAGGCATAAACTACATAGGCTTATCTCCTGCCCTGCTCTGCTTGGCACAGACACAGCCCAGCTTCTCTCTCTGGGTTCACCTCATACAGCCCTGGCTCTGCTGCTCACTGCTTACTGCTCAGGCCACCCACAACACACAGAGGAACAAAACCCAGTCTGTTAGTTAGACGCAGGAAGCAACATCCAGTCTGTCAGCTAGATGCAGGTAGCAACAACCAGTCTGCCAGCTAGACACAGATAGCAACAACCAGACTGTCTGTCAGTTAGACGCAGATAGCAATACCCAGTCTGTCTGTCAGCTAGACGCAGATAGCGACACCCAGACTGTCTGTCAGCTAGACACAGATAGCAACAACCAGTCTGTCAGCTAGACACAGATAGCAACAACCAGTCTGTCAGCTAGACGCAGATAGCAACAACCAGTCTGTCAGCTAGACGCAGATAGCAACAACCAGTCTGTCAGCTAGACACAGATAGCAACACCCAGTCTGTCTGTCAGCTAGACACAGATAGCAACACCCAGTCTGTCTGTCAGCTAGACACAGATAGCAACACCCAGTCTGTCTATCAGCTAGATGCAGGAGGCAACATCCAGTCTGTCAGCTAGACGCAGGAGGCAACATCCAGTCTGTCAGCTAGACGCAGGAGGCAACATCCAGTCTGTCAGCTAGACACAGATAGCAACATCCACTGTCAGCTAGACGCAGGAGGCAACATCCAGTCTGTCAGCTAGATGCAGGAGGCTACATCCAGTCTGTCAGCTAGACACAGATAGCAACATCCAGTCTGTCAGCTAGACACAGGAGGCAACATCCAGTCTGTCAGCTAGACGCAGATAGCAACATCCAGTCTGTCAGCTAGACGCAGGAGGCAACATCCAGTCTGTCAGCTAGATGCAGGAGGCAACATCCAGTCTGTCAGCTAGACACAGATAGCAACATCCAGTCTGTCAGCTAGATGCAGGAGGCAACATCCAGTCTGTCAGCTAGATGCAGGAGGCAACATCCAGTCTGTCAGCTAGATGCAGGTGGCAACATCCAGTCTGTCAGCTAGATGCAGGAGGCAACATCCAGTCTGTCAGCTAGATGCAGGAGGCAACATCCAGTCTGTCAGCTAGATGCAGGAGGCAACATCCAGTCTGTCAGCTAGATGCAGGAGGCAACATCCAGTCTGTCAGCTAGATGCAGGTGGCAACATCCAGTCTGTCAGCTAGACACTGGAGGAAACATCCAGTCTGTCAGCTAGATGCAGGTGGCAACATCCAGTCTGTCAGCTAGACACAGGAGGCAACATCCAGTCTGTCAGCTAGATGCAGGAGGCAACATCCAGTCTGTCAGCTAGATGCAGGTGGCAACATCCAGTCTGTCAGCTAGACACAGGAGGAAACATCCAGTCTGTCAGCTAGATGCAGGTAGTAAATGGCAAGTCTGCATTACACGTTACTATCAGACCTGGGTTTTCTTTCAAATACTTTCAGCCTGTCTGTATTTAGCAAAGATGATAACACATAATCACTCTGGACAGACACAAGCAAAAACTCATGACGAGCCTAGGCTCCACCTAAACATTAGAAATCTGACATGCTGTATGGGATGAAAACAAGAGGATTTTTCAGTCTGATCAACTGTTAAAAAAGCCCCACCACTCTGGGACCTGAACCAGTCTGCTTGCAGTTGTCAGTTCCCTTCAGGTATGTGGATGATCAGGGATTTATTCAGGAACGTTTCTTGGAATACTTGATGTGTCCAGTGGGCGAGATGCGCAGTCTGTGTTTGACTTTATGAATTTTGAGATGTCTGAGTTTAAGGTCATAGAGAAACTCGTTGCCCAAACCTACGATGGCGCAGCTGTAATGGAATGTATCTGCTATTTGTATTTACAGCTAAGTCCCCTCCTGTTCCCTGATTAAGAGGTGATGACTACTCCACTCCACTACCATTGGCAACTTTCTCCTGACATGAACTGAAGCCACGTCTCATGTGCCCCGCTTATCCACTGGCACATTGAATGTTTCCTCTCCGAGCACTGTGAGCACCCCTATCCATTTTCTCTCATTACTAAATGTAGAGTCAATCACAAACACAATCACATTATTACACATCAATGATTGGACTAACTCATTATTAGCTCTTTTGTCAATCTGTGTAGTTTTTGTCTTCCCAGTCAAATCCTGTCCTGCACATGTCAAGCCTCTGAACAACCCAACTCATGCCTCATACTCTCATTCAATCACTGTTGTGATCCCTTTCCAGCATGGTGTAAGTAGCCCTCTCATTCCCATTCCCAATAATATTGTACATTGAATGTATTTATTAAATGCTTTAGGTTAGAAGAATGAGTCTTTGACGACTTTTGGAAATACACTTTGTCGTCTCTGTGCTTTCCGCGGCTATTGTCAGGAGGTCTATGTGTAGCTGGTGTATAGGAGTCAGGCGTAGGACAGCCGATATGAGTAAATAAACTTATTTTACTCAACATATAATAAATGCAATACAAAAACAAGAGCCCACAATAACGGCCCTTCCTACATAGAAACAATCACTCACAAACAAACATGGGGGAACCAGAGGGTTAAATAATGAACAGGTAATTGGGGGATTGAAACCAGGTGTGTAAGACAAAGACAAAACAAATGGAAAATGAAAAGTGGATCGGCTATGGCTAGAAGGCCGGTGACGTCGAACGCCGCCCGAACAAGGAGAGGGACCGACTTCGGCGGAAGTCGTGACAGCTATACCGTGGGTCTCCCATCCTCCTCAATGTTTCAGGTCACCAGCCTCCACTGAGCCTCTAGATATGCACGGTTCTATTTTGAGATCTATTCCATTGGTTTCACTGCGCCAGACAAGCTCAGAAAACAAATGGTATTTGACCCTAGGTCTGTACTTCACATCAGTCTTGTATTATCTAGTCTCTACACTGGTGCCTTTCAGATCAAAGCCAACGTGTGCCTACTGTATCAGTACACCAAGTACATAATGTACCAGAGATGATTAATCTCACTGTGCTGCATGTTCAGAACAGACAGAAAATGACAGTAATAAATCATGACAAGCAAACTTCTACCTTATTATTATGTACCTCCTAAGGGCATCCGTGATGGTGATTCATTTTGAAATAGAAAAGGTAGGCTACTTTTATGGTAATGCTCGCTATGTGTGGAATGTACTGTATGAGTAAATATTCATCATTACATAACTTCTGAAATGGCAGTTATTTGGTGTTCTGGCTCTAACTTTAGATGTTCCAAACGTAATCCATGTTTTCTCCAGCAGCTGTAATGATGTGCTACAGAGGGACTTGATGTACAGGGCATTCAGAAAGTATTCAGACCCCTTCTCCACATTTTGTTACATTACAGCCTTATTCTAAATTGGATGAAGAAAAATCCTCATCAATCAACACACAATACAAAATAATGACAAAGAGAAAACAATTATTGCAACAAAAAAAAAAAAAACTGTAATGAACACGAGGGGAGACAGAGAGCTGGTTTCAAGTGCAGGGCGCAGCAGGTGTTTATTGCAAATGATCACAGGAGGAGGCAGGTAGCTGGGTCCAGGGGCAGGCAGAAAAAAGGCTGTAATGTCGTCCTGGAGATCCAATAGGCTAGAGTACAGGCCGGGAATAGGCAAAAGGCGTTGTTAGTGAGGCAGGCAAAAACTGTCACATATAGGAGGAGTAACTCACGGGGAAACCCAGCGCTCTGAAAGACGTGTCACAAAACAAACAATACCTCACAGTGACGGGGTGCAAAGAACTGAACTAAATAGTGTGTTAATAATGACATACAGGTGTGTGAACAGGTGATTAGAATTCAGGTGATTGGGATCTGGAGAGTGAGCTGCGTTCAGGGGATCTACGTGTTTGAGGGTGTGAGTTGGAAGCAGAAGTTACAAATACCTTATTTACATAAGTATTCTGACCCTTTACTATGAGACTCCCAAGTTTACAGTGTCAAGAAAAAGTATGTGAAACCTTTGGAATTACCTGGATTTCTGCATGAATTTAATCAAATCTTCGTCTAAGTCACAACAATAGACAAACAGTCCGCTTAAACTAATAACACACAAACAATTATATGTTTTCATGTCTTTATTGAGCACACCGTGTAAACATTCACAGTGCAGGGTGTGAAACGTATGTGAACCCTTGGATTTAATAACTGGTTGACCCTCCTTTGTCAGCAATATCCTCAGATCAGACCTGCACAATGTTCAGGAGGAAATTTGGACCATTGCTCTTTACAAAACTGTTTCAGTTCACCTTCTCCAGAACATAAATGTTGTTCGGACCTCAAGTTCTGTGAGGTGGAAGAAATTCCTTTGTTCTCTATGAAAATTCACTCTGTCTCTATACTGTGAGGAGATCATCTACTCCAGGAATTTACCTCTCTCTGACCACAGCAGCCTGGGTGTAGGATACAGGGAGAGGGGGATGGGGCTTGCTGTACCCAAAGAGGGCAACGTCATGACAATGTGATTGTCTATTGAAGTGATTTAGATGACGATCAGATCAAATGTTAATACCACACACCTCTCTTTATAAGGTCCCACAGTTGACAGTGCATGTCCGAATAAAAACCAAGCCATGACGTCTAAGGAATTGTTCGTAGAGCTCCGTGACAGGATTGTGTCGAGGCACAGATCTGGGGAAGGATACCAAAAGGTCCCCAAGAACACAGTGGCCTCCATCATTCTTACATGGAAGAAGTTTGGAACCACCAAGAATTTTCCAAGAGCTGGCCGCCTGGCCAAACTGAGCAATCGGGGGAGAAGGAACTTGGTCAGGGAGGTGACCAAGAACCCGATGGTCACTCTGACAGACCTCCAGAGTTAATCTGTGGAGATGGGAGAACCTTCCAGAAGGACAGCCATCTCTGCAGCACTCCACCAATCAGGCCTTTATGGTAGAGTGGCCAGAAGGAAGCAATTCCTCAGTAAAAAGCACATGACAGCCCGCTTGGAGTTTGCCAAAACGCACCTAAAGACTCTCATACTATGAGAAGCAAGATTCTCTGGTCTGATGAAACCATGAGAGGATAGCAGACTGGGATAGGGAGAGATTGAATCTGTCTGTAAACACTCCAGCCAGCTGGTCTTCGCATGCTCTGAGGGCTCGGCTAGGGATGTCGTCTGGGCCGGCAGCCTTGCGAATGTTAACACACTTAAATGTCTTACTCGGCCATGGAGAATGAGAGCCCACAGTCCTTGGGAGTGGGCCGTGTCAGTGGCACTGTGTTATCCTCAATGCAGGCGAAGAAGGTGTTTAGATTGTCCGGGAGAAAGACGTCGGGGTCCGCGACTCCACTTTGTCTCTCTACTGACATTTTGCCTGTTTGATTGCGTATGATTGCGGAGGGAATAACTACACTGTTTGTATTCTGCCATATTCCCAGTCACCTTGCCATTGTTAAATGTGGTGGTTTGCGCTTTCAGTTTTGCGTGAATGCTGCAATCTATCCACGGTTTCTGGTTAGGGTAGGTTTTAATAGTCACAATGGGAACAGCATCCCCATTTCCTAATGTACTCAGTCACCGTGTCCGTGTATACGTCAATCTTATTCTCAGAGGCTACCTGGAACATATCCCAGTCCGCCTGATCAAAACAATGTTGAAGCATGGATTCCGATTGGTCAGACCAGCATTGAATAGACCTTAGCACGAGTACTTCCTGTTTGAGTTTCTGCCTATAGGAAGGGAGGAGCAGAATGGAGTCGTGATCTGATTTGCCGAAGTGAGGGCGGAGGAGGGCCTTGTAGGCATCCCGGAAGGGGGAGTAGCAGTGGTCGAGTGTTTTTCCAGAGCGAGTACTACAGTCAATGTGTTGCTATACCTTCGGTTGGTTTTCCTCAAATTAGCTTTGTTAAAATCCCCAGCAACAATAAATGTGGCCTCAGGATATGTGGTTTCCAGTTTGCATAAAGTCCAGTGTAGTTCCTTGGTGGCTGTTGTGGTATCTGCTTGAGGGGGAATATACACGGCTGTGACTATAACCGAAGATAATTCTCTTGAGATCTATTACGGTTGGCATTTGATTGTGATGTTTTCTAGGTTGGGTGAACAAAAGGACTTTAGTTTCTGTACATTATCACAATCACACCATGAGTAGTTAATCATAAAACATACTCCACAGCCTTTCTTCTTCCCGGAGAGTTCTTTATTCCTGTCTGCGCGATGTACTGAGAACCCAGCCGGCTGTATGGACCGGGACCGTATATCCGGAGAGAGACATGATTCTGTGAAACGGAGTATGTTACAGTCTGGGCTAATGTTCAAAATAACACACAAAAAAACAAAATACTGCAAAGTTGCTTAGAAGCTAGAAGCAGAGCTGCCATGTCAGTCGGCACCATCTTCTTCCAACAAAGCACTGAGTAAAGGGTCTGAATACTTATGTAAATGTGATATTTACGTTTTTTAAATTTTAATACATTTGCAAAAATTTCTAAACCTGTTTTTGCTTCCTATATTTCTATATTGTGCGTAGATTGATGAGGGGGGAAAACAATGTAATCCATTGCAGAACAAGGCTGTAACGTAACAAAATGTGTACTGTATTTGTCTGTCTGATATTCTGTCTGTCTGATATACTGCCTGTCAGATATTCTGTCTGTCTGATATTCTGTCTGTCTGATATACTGCCTGTCAGATATTCTGTCTGTCTGATATGCTGTCTGTCTGATATACTGTCTGTCTGATATACTCTCTGTCTGATATACTGTCTGTCTGATATGCTGTCTGTCTGATATACTGTCTGTCTGATATGCTGTCTGTCTGATATACTGTCTTTGTGAAGTACTCTCTGTCTGATATGCTGTCTTTGTCTGTCTGATATTCTGGGTTCCCCTCCTCTTTGTGTTAAGCAGTGCTGAAAAACAATCTCACACACGCAATGCAAAAACTGACATTTATCCAAAAGATGCAAACGTAGTTAGTCAGACAGTCAGATCAACAGACAGTCAGACAGTGAGACAGTCAGTCAGACAGTGAGACAGTCAGTCAGACAGTCAGATAGACGGTCAGATCAACAGACAGTCAGACAGTCAGACAGTGAGACAGTCAGTCAGACAGTCAGATCAACAGACAGTCAGTCAGACAGTCAGTCAGACAGTCAGATAGTCAGTCAGATAGACAGTCAGATCGTCAGACAGTCAGACAGTGAGACAGTCAGTCAGACAGTGAGACAGTCAGTCAGACAGTCAGATCAACAGACATTCAGACAGTCAGACAGTCAGTCAGACAGTGAGACAGTCAGCCAGACAGTCAGATAGACAGTCAGACAGTCAGTCAGACAGTCAGATAGACAGTCAGATCAACAGACAGTCAGTCAGTCAGTCAGATAGACAGTCAGATCAACAGACAGTCAGACAGTGAGACAGTCAGTCAGACAGTGAGACAGTCAGTCAGACAGTCAGATAGACAGTCAGACAGTCAGTCAGATAGACAGTCAGATAGACAGTCAGATCAACAGACAGTGAGTCAGACAGTCAGATAGTCAGTCAGACAGAAGCTGACAGTATTCCAAAAGATCATCTTTTCGTCTTGTCTCGTCTGGAACATTTGTTACTGTAATTTACCGGCAGCTATTCCTTAAAGGACGACAGCCAGATGGAGGGAGGGAGGGATGGTGGGATAGAGGGAAGGTGAGATGGAGGGAGGATGACACAGAGAGAAATAGTTCTGGGGTGTGCAACAGGAAGCCCGGATGTCCCGGAGATCTTTAATACAGAGTCCATATGAGAAAGCATGTGCGTTTTGTGAATCTAGTCTGAAAATGTTATTTTAGTCTTCTCAACTCCATTTACATTTACATTTAAGTCATTTAGCAGACGCTCTTATCCAGAGCGACTTACAAATTGGTGCTTTCACCTTATGACATCCAGTGGAACAGCCACTTTACAATAGTGCATCTAAGTCTTTTAAGGGGGGTGAGAAGGATTACTTTATCCTATCCTAGGTATTCCTTAAAGAGGTGGGGTTTCAGGTGTCTCCGGAAGGTGGTGATTGACTCCGCTGTCCTGGCGTCGTGAGGGAGTTTGTTCCACCATTGGGGGGCCAGAGCAGCGAACAGTTTTGACTGGGCTGAGCGGGAACTGTACTTCCTCAGTGGTAGGGAGGCGAGCAGGCCAGAGGTGGATGAACGCAGTGCCCTTGTTTGGGTGTAGGGCCTGATCAGAGCCTGGAGGTACTGAGGTGCCGTTCCCCTCACAGCTCCGTAGGCAAGCACCATGGTCTTGTAGCGGATGCGAGCTTCAACTGGAAGCCAGTGGAGAGAGCGGAGGAGCGGGGTGACGTGAGAGAACTTGGGAAGGTTGAACACCAGACGGGCTGCGGCGTTCTGGATGAGTTGTAGGGGTTTAATGGCACAGGCAGGGAGCCCAGCCAACAGCGAGTTGCAGTAATCCAGACGGGAGATGACAAGTGCCTGGATTAGGACCTGCGCCGCTTCCTGTGTGAGGCAGGGTCGTACTCTGCGGATGTTGTAGAGCATGAACCTACAGGAACGGGCCACCGCCTTGATGTTAGTTGAGAACGACAGGGTGTGGTCCAGGATCACGCCAAGGTTCTTAGCGCTCTGGGAGGAGGACACGATGGAGTTGTCAACCGTGATGGCGAGATCATGGAACGGGCAGTCCTTCCCCAGGAGGAAGAGCAGCTCCGTCTTGCCGAGGTTCAGCTTGAGGTGGTGATCCGTCATCCACACTGATATGTCTGCCAGACATGCAGAGATGCGATTCGCCACCTGGTCATCAGAGGGGGGAAAGGAGAAGATTAATTGTATGTCGTCTGCATAGCAATGATAGGAGAGACCATGTGAGGTTATGACAGAGCCAAGTGACTTGGTGTATAGCGAGAATAGGAGAGGGCCTAGAACAGAGGGGGAGGAGGATTCAGGAGGGAGGAGAAGGTGGCGAAGAGCTTCCTAGGGTTAGAGGCAGATGCTTGGAATTTAGAGTGGTAGAAAGTGGCTTTAGCAGCAGAGACAGAAGAGGAAAATGTAGAGAGGAGGGAGTGAAAGGATGCCAGGTCCGCAGGGAGGCGAGTTTTCCTCCATTTCCGCTCGGCTGCCCGGAGCCCTGTTCTGTGAGCTCGCAATGAGTCGTCGAGCCACGGAGCGGGAGGGGAGGACCGAGCCGGCCTGGAGGATAGGGGACATAGAGAGTCAAAGGATGCAGAAAGGGAGGAGAGGAGGGTTGAGGAGGCAGAATCAGGAGATAGGTTGGAGAAGGTTTGAGCAGAGGAAGAGATGATAGGATGGAAGAGGAGAGAGTAGCGGGGAGAGAGAGCGAAGGTTGGGACGGCGCGATACCATCCGAGTAGGGGCAGTGTGGGAAGTGTTGGATGAGAGCGAGAGGAAAAGTATACAAGGTAGTGGTCGGAGACTTGGAGGAGTTGCAATGAGGTTAGTGGAAGAACAGCATCTAGTAAAGATGAGGTCGAGCGTATTGCCTGCCTTGTGAGTAGGGGGAAGGTGAGAGGTGAGGTCAAAAGAGGAGAGGAGTGGAAAGAAGGAGGCAGAGAGGAATGAGTCAAAGGTAGACGTGGGGAGGTTAAAGTCGCCCAGAACTGTGAGAGGTGAGCCGTCCTCAGGAAAGGAGCTTATCAAGGCATCAAGCTCATTGATGAACTCTCCGAGGAACCTGGAGGGCGATAAATGATAAGGATGTTAAGCTTGAAAGGGCTGGTAACTGTGACAGCATGGAATTCAAAGGAGGCGATAGACAGATGGGTAAGGGGAGAAAGAGAGAATGACCACTTGGGAGAGATGAGGATCCCGGTGCCACCACCCCGCTGACCAGAAGCTCTCGGGGTGTGCGAGAACACGTGGGCGGACGAAGAGAGAGCAGTAGGAGTAGCGGTGTTGTCTGTGGTGATCCATGTTTCCGTCAGTGCCAAGAAGTCGAGGGACTGGAGGGAGGCATAGGCTGAGATGAACTCTGCCTTGTTGGCCGCAGATCGGCAGTTCCAGAGGCTACCGGAGACCTGGAACTCCACATGGGTCGTGCGCGCTGGGACCACCAGATTAGGGTGGCCGCGGCCACGCGGTGTGGAGCGTTTGTATGGTCTGTGCAGAGAGGAGAGAACAGGGATAGACAGACACATAGTTGACAGGCTACAGAAGAGGCTACGCTAATGCAAAGGAGATTGGAATGACAAGTGGACTACACGTCTCGAATGTTCAGAAAGTTAAGCTTACGTAGCAAGAATCTAATTGACTAAAATGATTAAAATGATACAGTACTGCTGAGGTAGGCTAGCTGGCAGTGGCTGCGTTGTTGACTCCGTATGGTTCTGTCTGTGTGACTGAGTAACGGCACAGTTGAGTCCCATTGGAGATGTGTGTAGGTGTTTTTGATAATACCTGATGGTAGAGGAATGGTACAGAGAGAGAGGAAGCTGGCTACCAGCAGACTCTTAGGGTTGGGGTTAGGCAGGGTCTTTACCAAAGACAGATGTGAAGGCTGGGCACATAGCGTGGGATGTGCCTTGTGCCCAAACAACAAAACAACGAGGCATTTGGAAAATAAAAGACAAAATAACGCACAGTATTTGACTCTATTTCAAACAACAACCAAAAAGATCACTCCACCACCCTAGGAATGTTTTTGACATCCTTGAGAGAAAAACCTTGTGGGTGACAGCTGCGTTTTGGTAACGAGGAATGTAAATAAAACCCAAACAAAAGCATTTTGCTGAATCGGATGCCGGACACCAATTTATTAATTGCGTGTGAAAATAAAACAACAACCAACAAGCAGGTATTTAGACAATGGAAACATTCCTCTCTATGTATCGATATTTACTGAACACTAAGAATCATAGCTAAACTCTCTTTTACAGCATTTCATTCCATTTCACCAAGCCTCCTTACAACCTAGACTCAGGTACTGTTTTAATCCTTTATTCTTGTTCATAAACAGTATTAACACAATAAGTCTGACCTATAGTTCATTAACAGGTATTAACACTGTAAGTCTGACTTATAGTTCATTGAAACAGGTATTAACACAATAAGTCTGACTTATAGTTCATTAACAGGTATTAACACTGTAAGTCTGACTTATAGTTCATTGAAACAGGTATTAACACTGTAAGTCTGACTTATAGTTCATTAACAGGTATTAACACAAGTCTGACTTACAGCTTGGCTAATAAATTAATGTGAAAAAGGAAAAGCACATCCTAAACCAGTCCAACTGTTGATGAATTATGTAACAGGTTATTTTCTGTCTTTCTTTTGTTGTAGTAAACACCAGAGGAGTTGACGCCAGGCCAGGGGTCCATATGTCACCTTGTCTGCTCTGAGAGATGACTAATAGAACTCTCTGACCTGAGATGTGTTAGGTGCTCTAGTTATCTCTCTCTCGCTCTCTCTCTCTCTACACTCTCTCTCTCTCTCTCTCTCTACACTCTCTCTCTCTCGCTACTCTCTCTATCTCTCTACACTCTCTCTCTCACTCTCTCTCTCTCTCTCTACACTCTCTCTTTCTCTCTCTACACTCTCTCTCTCTACACTCTCTCTCTCTCGCTACTCTCTCTATCTTTCTACACTCTCTCTCTCTCTCTCTCTCTCTCTCTCTCTCTCTCTCTGGGTTTGTTTTCGAATTCTTTGTGGATCTGTGTATTCTGAGGGAAATATGTGTCTCTAATATGGTCATACATTGGGCAGGAGGTTAGGAAGTACAGCTCAGTTTCCAACTCATTTTGTGGGCAGTGTGCATTTTGTGGGCAGCCTGTCTTCTCTTGAGAGCCATGTCTGTCTACGGCGGCCTTTCTCAATAGCAAGGCTATGCTCACTGAGTCTGTACATAGTCAAAGCTTTCCTTAATTTTGGGTCAGTCACAGTGGTCAGGTATTCTGCCACTGTGTACTCTCTGTTTAAGGCCAAATAGCATTCTAGTTCGCTCTGTTGTTTTGTTAATTCTTTCCAATGTGTCAAATAATTATCTTTTTATTTTCTCATGATTTGGTTGGGTCTAATTGTGTTGCTGTCCTGGGGCTCTATGGGGTGTGTTTGTGAACAGAGCCCCAGGACCAGCTTGCTTAGGGGACTCTTCTCCAGGTTCATCTCTCTGTAGGTGATGGCTTTGTTATGGAAGGTCTTTTCTGGATTCAGATAATTAGGGGGTATCGGCCTAATTCTGCTTTGCATGATTTGGTGTTCTACGTTGTACACGGCGGATATTTTTACAGAAGCCTGCCTGCCTGCCCCCCCCCCCCCCCCTCCTCTCTCTCTCTCTCTCTCTCCTGTTCCTCTGTAAGGAGTGATGTCTAATGATGTGGCACATACAGGATCAAGCAATGTTGTATGGGGTGGAGGTTTGTGGTAGATAAGCCCTGAGCTTACATGCTTCCTGCCTTTGTCTGTCAGACAGCTGCTTCAAAGACTTACTGTGCAGGCATTGATGACACACACACACACACACACACACACACACACACACACACACACACACACACACACACACACACACACACACACACACACACACACACACAAAGAACAGACCCCACACAGCACACACACATGTTCCAATTGGTCTGTCTGTAAACCATTAGCGAGATGTTTTTGAAAGGTATGCTACCAGCCTGCCACAACTAGTGGTGGTATGCTTTTTAATGTATGCCCTATCACAACAATATGTTTAAACTGACCTGGCAGACAGGTTGTTATTTTCCATTAGATAAAGAATGAAGAATTTTGTTGCTTCGACAGGAGTAAGTAGACAGGCCTAGAAGCAAACCAGTCGTCTTTATGTAATAGTTATGAGTCATTTAAACTAGTCATAGCTCTTGACTGGTGTGACAGGAAGGTAGTGCCCCTAACTACAACTACCCACTGGGTTTTCAACTTTTCAATCTTCTTTTGACAGTGGGAAGAATCCTAAGATTCATTGCTGCATCGGTTTCGTAGGTTATGTAAGTGCAGAGTGTTTTTTTTCAGTGGAGGCACCTCAGAGGAGGAAGGGGAGGACCATCCTCCTCAGTGAATTTAAGAAAAATACCTTTTCTGATAAAATAACACTAAATATATTCACGTCAATTGATAATTGATTTAAAACACTGTTTTGCGATGAAGGTGTACAGTAGCCTCAACATCACTCTGTAGGGTAGCACCATGGTCTACAGTAGCCTCAACATCACTCTGTAGGGTAGCACCATGGTCTACAGTAGCCTCAACATCACTCTGTAGGGTAGCACCATGGTCTACAGTAGCCTCAACATCCCTCTGTAGGGTAGCACCATGGTCTACAGTAGCCTCAACATCACTCTGTAGGGTAGCACCATGGTGTACAGTAGCCTCAACATCACTCTGTAGGGTAGCACCATGGTGTACAGTAGCCTCAACATCACTCTGTAGGGTAGCACCATGGTCTACAGTAGCCTCAACATCACTCTGTAGGGTAGCACCACGGTCTACAGTAGCCTCAACATCCCTCTGTAGGGTAGCACCATGGTCTACAGTAGCCTCAACATCACTCTGTAGGGTAGCACCATGGTCTACAGTAGCCTCAACATCACTCTGTAGGGTAGCACCATGGTCTACAGTAGCCTCAACATCACTCTGTAGGGTAGCACCATGGTCTACAGTAGCCTCAACATCCCTCTGTAGGGTAGCACCATGGTCTACAGTAGCCTCAACATCACTCTGTAGGGTAGCACCATGGTCTACAGTAGCCTCAACATCCCTCTGTAGGGTAGCACCATGGTCTACAGTAGCCTCAACATCCCTCTGTAGGGTAGCACCATGGTCTACAGTAGCCTCAACATCACTCTGTAGGGTAGCACCATGGTCTACAGTAGCCTCAACATCACTCTGTAGGGTAGCACCATGGTCTACAGTAGCCTCAACATCACTCTGTAGGGTAGCACCATGGTCTACAGTAGCCTCAACATCACTCTGTAGGGTAGCACCATGGTCTACAGTAGCCTCAACATCACTCTGTAGGGTAGCACCATGGTCTACAGTAGCCTCAACATCACTCTGTAGGGTAGCACCATGGTCTACAGTAGCCTCAACATCACTCTGTAGGGTAGCACCATGGTCTACAGTAGCCTCAACATCACTCCGTAGGGTAGCACCATGGTCTACAGTAGCCTCAACATCCCTCTGTAGGGTAGCACCATGGTCTACAGTAGCCTCAACATCACTCTGTAGGGTAGCACCATGGTCTACAGTAGCCTCAACATCACTCTGTAGGGTAGCACCACGGTCTACAGTAGCCTCAACATCACTCTGTAGGGTAGCACCATGGTCTACAGTAGCCTCAACATCACTCTGTAGGGTAGCACCATGGTCTACAGTAGCCTCAACATCCCTCTGTAGGGTAGCACCATGGTCTACAGTAGCCTCAACATCACTCTGTAGGGTAGCACCATGGTCTACAGTAGCCTCAACATCACTCTGTAGGGTAGCACCATGGTCTACAGTAGCCTCAACATCACTCTGTAGGGTAGCACCATGGTCTACAGTAGCCTCAACATCACTCTGTAGGGTAGCACCATGGTCTACAGTAGCCTCAACATCCCTCTGTAGGGTAGCACCATGGTCTACAGTAGCCTCAACATCACTCTGTAGGGTAGCACCATGGTGTACAGTAGCCTCAACATCACTCTGTAGGGTAGCACCATGGTGTACAGTAGCCTCAACATCACTCTGTAGGGTAGCACCATGGTCTACAGTAGCCTCAACATCACTCTGTAGGGTAGCACCACGGTCTACAGTAGCCTCAACATCCCTCTGTAGGGTAGCACCATGGTCTACAGTAGCCTCAACATCACTCTGTAGGGTAGCACCATGGTCTACAGTAGCCTCAACATCACTCTGTAGGGTAGCACCATGGTCTACAGTAGCCTCAACATCACTCTGTAGGGTAGCACCATGGTCTACAGTAGCCTCAACATCCCTCTGTAGGGTAGCACCATGGTCTACAGTAGCCTCAACATCACTCTGTAGGGTAGCACCATGGTCTACAGTAGCCTCAACATCCCTCTGTAGGGTAGCACCATGGTCTACAGTAGCCTCAACATCCCTCTGTAGGGTAGCACCATGGTCTACAGTAGCCTCAACATCACTCTGTAGGGTAGCACCATGGTCTACAGTAGCCTCAACATCACTCTGTAGGGTAGCACCATGGTCTACAGTAGCCTCAACATCACTCTGTAGGGTAGCACCATGGTCTACAGTAGCCTCAACATCACTCTGTAGGGTAGCACCATGGTCTACAGTAGCCTCAACATCACTCTGTAGGGTAGCACCATGGTCTACAGTAGCCTCAACATCACTCTGTAGGGTAGCACCATGGTCTACAGTAGCCTCAACATCACTCTGTAGGGTAGCACCATGGTCTACAGTAGCCTCAACATCACTCTGTAGGGTAGCACCATGGTCTACAGTAGCCTCAACATCCCTCTGTAGGGTAGCACCATGGTCTACAGTAGCCTCAACATCACTCTGTAGGGTAGCACCATGGTCTACAGTAGCCTCAACATCCCTCTGTAGGGTAGCACCATGGTCTACAGTAGCCTCAACATCACTCTGTAGGGTAGCACCATGGTCTACAGTAGCCTCAACATCACTCTGTAGGGTAGCACCATGGTCTACAGTAGCCTCAACATCACTCTGTAGGGTAGCACCATGGTCTACAGTAGCCTCAACATCACTCTGTAGGGTAGCACCATGGTCTACAGTAGCCTCAACATCACTCTGTAGGGTAGCACCATGGTCTACAGTAGCCTCAACATCACTCTGTAGGGTAGCACCATGGTCTACAGTAGCCTCAACATCACTCTGTAGGGTAGCACCATGGTCTACAGTAGCCTCAACATCACTCTGTAGGGTAGCACCATGGTCTACAGTAGCCTCAACATCACTCTGTAGGGTAGCACCATGGTCTACAGTAGCCTCAACATCACTCTGTGGGGTAGCACCATGATCTACAGTAGCCTCAACATCACTCTGTAGGGTAGCACCATGGTCTACAGTAGCCTCAACATCACTCTGTAGGGTAGCACCATGGTCTACAGTAGCCTCAACATCACTCTGTAGGGTAGCACCATGGTCTACAGTAGCCTCAACATCCCTCTGTAGGGTAGCACCATGGTCTACAGTAGCCTCAACATCACTCTGTAGGGTAGCACCATGGTCTACAGTAGCCTCAACATCACTCTGTAGGGTAGCACCATGGTCTACAGTAGCCTCAACATCACTCTGTAGGGTAGCACCATGGTCTACAGTAGCCTCAACATCACTCTGTAGGGTAGCACCACGTTCTACAGTAGCCTCAACATCACTCTGTAGGGTAGCACCATGGTCTACAGTAGCCTCAACATCACTCTGTAGGGTAGAACCATGGTCTACAGTAGCCTCAACATCACTCTGTAGGGTAGCACCATGGTCTACAGTAGCCTCAACATCACTCTGTAGGGTAGCACCATGGTCTACAGTAGCCTCAACATCACTCTGTAGGGTAGCACCATGGTCTACAGTAGCCTCAACATCCCTCTGTAGGGTAGCACCATGGTCTACAGTAGCCTCAACATCCCTCTGTAGGGTAGCACCATGGTCTACAGTAGCCTCAACATCACTCTGTAGGGTATCACCATGGTCTACAGTAGCTTCAACATCACTCTGTAGGGTAGCACCACGGTGTATCCGAAGGACAGCTAGCTTCCGTAGTCCTCTGGCTACATTGAAGAGAGACGGAGAGAGTTACTTAACTAGTGAATGCAGCTAGCTAGTTTAGCCTACGCAAACACCCGGCTCAAACAGAGAAGGATGCTTTGTTAGCTGGCTACTGGAAATATTCCAAGTCTCGGTAAGCTTTTGGTTTTATTAATTTATTGCCAACCGGGCACGCTAATGTAACTGCTAAACTGCTTGCTGTACACTGTACTGCATAATTGTAATGGGTATCTAACGTGTTCATTCTAAAAGCCATGTTGACTATGACGTGGTGCTAATATGGTGACCATGATATAGGCTGTGTGTAGTGGTTAGCAGTTATAATATGAAGGTTTGGCTTGTGAAAATGTTTTCGCTTGGTCACAGACAGCTGTTATGTTGCGCAATGAAGTTCACAAGCGAAGGGAAAAGGTGAGAGCGCGTAGACGCGAGAAGTAATTATACAACAAGCAAAGTGATACATGTGGTTTTATCTGGCTGCTATGAAAGTGAACTGTCTAGGTGATCAGGGGTGTATTCATTCCACCGATTCTGTAGAAAAAGTTTTCTTATATGGAAGCAAATGGAACTAAACGGGGATAAAACAGGGATAGCTAGATGCAGGCAAGAGTGTGCAAGGCGGTATTGAATGTGTCACTGTCTGTCACTTTGATTAGGCACATG
Organism: Oncorhynchus nerka; assembly: GCF_034236695.1. NCBI lineage: Eukaryota > Metazoa > Chordata > Actinopteri > Salmoniformes > Salmonidae > Oncorhynchus > Oncorhynchus nerka. The sequence continues at coordinate 10,537,976 of NC_088419.1, read as the reverse complement.
TTTTTCTCTACCTCTGCACATGCGTTGTAACGGTACTCGTCCTCGTCTGATGACGAGTTTGAAAGATCGGACCAATGTGCAGCGTGGTAAGTGTTAATTTTAATGAAATACAACTGAACACTGAATGACAAAACAACAAAAAGAGAATGAACCAGACTAAAACAGTTCTGTATGGTAAAACACAGACACAGAAAACAACTACCCACAACCCAAAGTGGGAAAACAGGCTGCCTAAGTATGGTTCTCAATCAGAGACAACGACCGACAGCTGCCTCTGATTGGGAACCATACCAGGTCACACACAGAAATGCAAAACATAAAATGCCCACCCCAACTCATGCCCTGACCAAACTAAAACAGAGACATAAAAAAGGTCAGGACGTGTTCAGGACGTGACATGTGTTGCTAACTTTCATTCATAGGCTAGGTTGTAGCAACCACATGATGGGTATAGGAAAGCCTAAACCTATTAATGCCTATACCCATCAATGTTACAATAAGCTGGCTGAATGCAATATGAATGACAGTCAGCATTCTATTATTCATATTTTTGCAATTATGATCTTGTCTCGTCGCTGCAACTCCCCAATGGACTCGGGAGGTTGAATATCAAATCATACGTTCTCCGAAACATGACCCGCAAGACCGTGCTCCTTAAACACCCGCCCGCTTAACCCTGCACCGATGTGTCGGAGGACAATACCTTTCAATTGACAACCAAAGTCAACCTGCTGGCGTCCGGCCCACCACACGGAGTCGCTAGAGTGGGATGAGGCAAGTAAGGTAGATGTGAGGTAGATAACAGCCCAGTCAGTGGCTCCATATCAGCTCCAGCCTGAAGGTGTATTAGTGTCTGAACAATAACTGCTGCATCAGGGGACACGAGTTTGTGATGAAACTAGGCTGCTTTGCACCACTCATTAGATCTGGTTGTGTCAACATCTATACCTAGAACAACTGGCTAATTTCCTCAGACAGCTTAGATGAGATTTTCTTAGCTTTGGCTAAATTCCTAGGGTTCGCATCTGCTAGAAATAGGGGTTATGGTGTGTGGTTGTGGTGTTGGGTTTGGGTATGTGAGAACAGTAAAATCAAGATGAGACAGAAGTGTCCGAATGTTTCTTTTTAGTGTATACCCAGGAATAGCTCTTCCTGTAGGTTTTTACTTGATTTAGTCTGGATTTTCTATCTGTAGATGCTCTAGATATTATCAACAAAATAACCCTAACCTACTTGCTAAGGTTAGGGTTAGAGCTAGGGTTAGTAGATAGTTAGTTGAAATGTTACTGATAGTCTGTAGAGCATCTGCAGATGCACTATCCAAATAAAGTGTTACCTAGGGTTTCCATCCTGAGTCAGATTTTCAAGCATAACATTTGAACTCATCCGAGGCCTACTTTGATTAAAGACAAATCAGCTTTCGCTGTTTAGACGATAGTGGTTTAACATAAGTGTTTAGACTCCTGATTGGGTGTGAGTAAAACAGTGTTGTAGTCTAATATAATCATTGTAATCATTCAGATGAATCAACGAATCACTGTATTTACTGTCCAGAGTGGCACAGGTGTAGAGTTCATTTCCCAAACTGTCACACCCTGACCTTAGTTATCTTTGTTTTCTTTATTATTTTGGTTAGGTCAGGGTGTGACGAGGGTGGTGTATGTGTTTTGGCTTGTCTAGGGTTTTTTGTATATCTATGGGGTTTTGGTATTGTCTAGGTAAATGTAGGTCTATGGTGGCCTGAATTGGTTCCCAATTAGAGACAGCTGTTTAACGTTGTCTCTGATTGGGGATCCTATTTAGGTTGCAATTTTCCATTTAGGTTTTTGTGGGTTAGTGTCTATGTGTAGTTGCATGGCAGCACTCGTTATTATTAGCTTCACGCTCGTTTTGTTAGTTTGTTTAGTGTTTCTTCGTAAATAAAGAAGAATGTATTCCAATCACGCTGCGCCTTGGTCTCATCGTTACGACGACCGTGACACAAACGCCTAAATACACACATTTTTTTCACATTACATTTTGTTTTCACTAGAAATGAGTGCTTATAGTACCTTTTGTGTGTGTCAAACATCGCTCCGATTTTTAATTAATAGATGTTACGTGTGTATTAAAATGTAGTTTTTTTTTGTTGCTAAAAGCTATATATCCATTGTTAATCTGGAATGGAAAGTTTGTATATTTAACTGTGATATGTGTCTCATCTAGCTATGTTAAGATTAATACACCTGTAAGTCCCTCTGGATAAGAGCTAAATTACTTAAATGTCAACTGAAAAATGCTTTACATACTAATCTCATATTCCTGTATTGATACATTTTTGTTTTAAAAAGAATATTAAAATATGGATGTTGTAAATGTAACATTTGTATATTCTTTATTAAAAATGTAGTTATTCGTTGCATTTGACTGTGTAACACCTAGCAAAGCGACTTATTTCTCTGAAAGGGTGGTGGGTATACAGTATAGCGTTGTGCAAAAAAAAAAAAAAAGAAGAAGCATTATTTGTCAGAATTGTTACCATCAAGTGATGTCTGTCATTGAAAAATACATGTCTGTCATTGAAAAATACATGTCTGTCATTGAAAAATACATGTCTGTCATTGAAGAATACATGTCTGTCATTGAAAAATACATGTCTGTCATTGAAGAATACATGTCTGTCATTGAAAAACCCCATGTCTGTCATTGAAAAATACATGTCTGTCATTGAAAAATACATGTCTGTCATTGAAGAATACATGTCTGTCATTGAAAAACCCCATGTCTGTCATTGAAAAATACATGTCTGTCATTGAAAAACCCCATGTCTGTCATTGAAAAACCCCATGTCATGATTAGATAGTGAAGAAAAAAAAACAGACCAATCTCTTTCGTAAAGTTATTTTAACAATAAAAGCTAATCTAACATTTCTGAACATGGATATGTAGCATTTTAGAAAGAAACTCCTCAAGTAATTCTGGCACTTAGAAGAATGTTGAATGTAGCACCAGGGACAGTCTGCCTGATCCGGACTAATTATAAAACACTTAGAGGGAGATTTCCACTCCCGTTAAGACTGTTGTTGAGAAACTAATAACTAACCTACTGATATTGCTGCACTCGGTTCAGACGAGAGAAGCGAGACGAGGCAATTTTATTCAGCTTTCGATCGAAGTTTGGTTGTTCTGACCAGTCTAGTATTAGAACGCCTCTGCTGGAGTTTCCAAGATTTAACATGTAAATTCTTAGCTAAAGAGTTGAGATGAGAAGGGTCCGTTTAGCCAATCAGAGAACAGCTAGCTAGCTATTTTGCTGTAGTTATCTAGTCTAGTTTTCTGATATTTATCTGTCTGGGTAGAATAATGATGCCAGGGGGGCCAGGAAGGTAAAATAATGATGCCAGGGGGGCCAGGAAGGTAAAATAATGATGCCAGGGGGACCAGGAAGGTAAAATAATGATGCCAGGGGGGCCAGGAAGGTAAAATAATGATGCCAGGGGGGCCAGGAAGGTAAAATAATGATGCCAGGGGGGCCAGGAAGGTAAAATAATGATGCCAGGGGGGCCAGGAAGGTAAAATAATGATGCCAGGGGGGCCAGGAAGGTAAAATAATGATGCCAGGGGGGGCCAGGAAGGTCATGTCAGAGAGAGAGCAATGGAGAAAGAGAGAGAGAGAGGGAAACAGACACAAAGGGAGAGAGAGAGAAATAGAACCCATTGTTCTTTATGGCTGTGAGGTCTGGGGTCTGCTCGCGACCAAGAATTCACAAAACGGGATAAACACCAAATTGGGACTCAGAATTCTCAAAAAATATCCTCAGTGTAAAACGTAAAACACCAAATCATGCATTAAGAGCAGAATTAGGCTGATACACGTTAATTATCAAAATCCAGCCATTAAATTCTACAACCACCTAAAAGGAAGATATTCCCAAAACTTCCATAATGAAGCCATCACCTACAGAGAGAACCTGGAGAAGAGTCCCCTAAGCAAGCTGGTCCTGGGGCTCTGTTCACCAACACAAACACACCCCACAGAGCCCCAGGACAGCAACACAATTAGACCCAACCAAATCATGAGAAAACAAAAAGATAATTACTTGACCAAATGGAAAGAATATTTTAAAAAACAGAGCAAACTAGAATGCTATTTGGCCCTAAACAGAGAGTGCACAGTGAAAGAATACCTGACCACTGTGACTGACCCAAAATTAAAGAAAGCTTTGACTATGTAGAGACTCAGTGAGCATAGCCTTGCTACTGACAAAGGCTGACGTAGGCAGACCTGGCTCTCAAGAGAAGACAGGATATGTGCACACTGCCCACAAAATGAGTTGGAAACTGAGCTGTACTTCCTAACCTCCTACCAAATGCATGACCATACCAGAGACATATTTCCCTCAGATTATACAGATCCACAAAGAATTTGAAAACCAATCCAATTTTGATAAACTCCCATATCTATTGGGTGAAATACCACAGTGTGCAATCACAGCAGCAATATTTGTGACCTGATGCCACAAGAAAAGGGCAACCTGTGAAGAACAAACACCATTGTAATATATAAGTAATATGCTTATTTATTTTCCCTTTTGTTCAAGCAACAAGTGTTTATTGCAAAGGATCACAGGAGGCAGGCAGAAGGTCATACACAGGCAACAGTACGGGCAGGGAAAAGGCTAGTAACGTCATCCGGGAGATCAGGCAATAGGTAGATAACAGGAAATCTGATAGGCTAAAGTACAGGCAGGGAATAGGCATAAGGCGTTGTTAGTGAGGCAGGTAAAAACTATCATACACAGGAGGATTAAATCCCCAGGAAAACCTGCGATCCGAACAGAAGTGTGTCACAAAACAAACAATATCTCATAGTGATGGGGTGCAAAGAAATGAACTAAATAGTGTGTGATAATGACATACATGTGTGTGAACAGGTGATCAGAATTCAGGTGATTGGGATCTGGAGCGTGAGCTGCACTCACGAGATCTACGTGTTGGAAGCAGACGTTACAACATGAAGCAAGGATACTGCAATGGGTGCGTGTTGGTGGCAGGGAAGTCAGGCGCAGGAGAACGAACTTGGTAAAAACTGAGTTGTTTAATAAATGCTGATAAAACTACAAAAACCAAAATGTACAAAATAACAAAAGTGGGAACAAAACCCATCGCACACCAACATAATACATGCACATCACATACAATCAAACAATCGCTGATAAGGACATGAGGGGAAACCGAGGGTTAAATACACAACATGTAATTGATGGGATTGGAACCAGGTGTGAAGGAAGACAAGACAAAACCAATGGAAAATGACAAATGGATCAGTGATGGCTAGAAGGCCGGTGACGTCGACCGCTGAACACCGCCCGAACAAGGAGAGGGACTGACTTTGGCGGAAGTCGTGACAGATATGAATATTCTTGATACCATTTGAAAGGAAACACTTTGAAGTTTGTGGTACATTTTTTTTGTACCATCATCTTTGATGCAAGAGATGCAAGAGAGGCCATAATGTATTATTCCAGCCTAGGCACAATTGAGATTTTGGCCACTAGATGGCAGCAGTGTATGTGCAAAGTTTTAGACTGATCCAATGTTCAAAATGTTGTATCAAATCTGCCCAAATGTGCCTAATTGGATAATTAATAACTTTTCAAGTTCATAACTGTGCACTTTCCTTAAACAATAGCATGGTATTCTTTCATTGTAATAGCTACTGTAAATTGGACAGTGCAGTTAGATTAACAAGAATTTAAGCTTTCTGCCAATATCAGATGTGTCTATGTCCTGGGAAATTTTCTTGTTACTTACAACCTCATGCTAATCGCATTAGCGCACATTAGCTCAACCGTCCCAGTCCTGTAGTGTAGCATCCGCATAATCTGACCACTTCTGTATTGAGCGAGTCACTGGTACTTCCTGCTTTAGTTTTAGCTTGTAAGCAGGAATCAGTAGGATAGAATTATGGTCAGATTTGTCCAATGGAGGGCTCAGGGAGTAAAGGTGGTCTAGGATTGTTTTTTCTCTGGTTGCACATGTGACATGCTGGTAAAAATTAGGTAAAACTGATTTAAGTTTGCCTGTAATAAAGTCCCCGGCCACTAGGATCGCCATTTATGGGTGAGCATTTTCTTGTTTGCTTATGGCCTTGTGGAGTTGGTTGAGAGCGGTCTTAGTGCCAGCTTCGTTCTGTGATGGTAAATAGAAGGCTACGAATTGGCTTCACTCTGAGAGAAGGGCAGCCTGACAAAAGGAGAGGAAGGTGGTTCAAGCACTTTCTGTTTTTGATTAAACTGTGTCACCTCCCAGAAGTACAAACAAAACATATAGTGCATGCTTCCACTGAAATGGTAGCGTGCTACTCAGCAGCTGAAGAGGAGGAGAGGAGAGAGGAGAGGAGAGGAGAGGAGGAGAGAGGAGAGGAGAGGAGAGGAGAGGAGAGGAGAGGAGAGGAGAGGAGAGAGGAGAGGAGAGGAGAGGAGAGGAGAGGAGAGGAGAGGAGAGGAGAGGAGAGGAGAGGAGGAGAGAAGAGGATAGAAGAGAAGAGGAGAGAAGAGGAGGAGAGAGGAAAGGAAGGGAGGAGAGAGGAAAGGAAGGGAGGAGAGGAGAGAAGAGGAGGAGAGAGGAGAGGAGGGGAGGAGAGGGGTGAGGAGAGGAGAGAAGAGGAGGGGAGGGAAGAGGAGAGGAGAGAAGAGGAGGCAGGAGAGGGGAGAAGAGGGGAGGAAAGAGAAGAGAAGAGGAGGGGAGAGAAGAGAAGGGGAGAGAAGAGAAGAGTTGGGGAGAGGAGGGGAGAGGAGAGGAGAGAAGAGGAGGCAGGAGAGAGGAGAGGAGGGGAGGAAAGAGAAGAGGAGGGGAGAGAAGAGAAGAGGAGGGGAGAGAAGAGAAAAGGAGGTGAGAGGCGCATTCAGTGTTGACCTGGTTTGACTTCTGCTCCATCCACCTCATAAACAAACCTGTCATGATCTCAAGGGTAGCAGACTGAGCTGTTAGAACTGGCAACCCAGTGACCGCCCAGGCTTCGTTCGTGCTGTAGCCCTGGAGCCACTCTGCATGGGGAATGAGGGAACAAAAGAAAGGAGGAGAGGAGGGAGGGAGAGGGAAGAAACCCAAAGACAGCCCAGGGAGGGCCAGCCAAATTACAAATCACTTCATTGTAACTAGAAAGGATGGATGGACGCAGTCTAGGCACACAGCTGCTTCGCAGCTTTTCAACTCTTCAATGGACAGGAGTTTAGTTCCACTTCAAAACAATATAGTGGGATGACGGTGGTGGATGAAGGTTACGTCAAACCTCCAGTGCCTACTGGTGGAAAATCCCATGGAATAGCTGTGATTTTACACACATTTCAACTTGGTTATTATACCTTCAACACATGTCCTCTCCAGCCATAGGATATGAGACCACAGTGCCATTGTGGAGGCAAATTGGTAATTACCAGATGGCCATGTCAGCAGAAGCTTTATACAGGTACAATAACTGTTTTCTGTTTGATCAATGGCTAGGGTTCAAGTTATGGTTCAATAGTCCCAACCAAAGGACACGTGTGGCTAGAAAGGGGCCTTTCTAGAATGACCAGATAGTGACACCAGAGACAGAATGTTCCCATGCAGGTGGAGTCCCAGACTACAGGACTCCAGAACACTAAGCCTGGATGACAGTGATGACTAAACAGCGCCAGTCAGTCTGAACGGCAGGACAGGGCAATGCCCTCTCATCTGGTACCCGCTAAGAGATTACCATGTGTGTCAGACTCGCATAGTCACCAAGTCATGATACGGTCACCAAGTTAGACAGAGATGGACACACACACACACACACAAACACACCACACAGATGCTGGACACTTACAAAACACCAAGAAATATTTACACAATCAATTAAATGGATGTGTTATTGGAAGTACGGTAAGGTATGGGACCAGAGGTTATCTGGACAGTTTAGCGGTGGACAGGAAGAGATGCCAGAGAGAACAACTGTTGGCTGCTTCCACCCAGTACTCCTTTGGTTTATTGTGTCTCATAAAAGGCCTCCACGTGATGACAGCACATGTGGGCCAGACCACATTAAGGTATGGCCAGAGTAGAGGTAAGGGAGAGGGGAGAGTGTGAAGTTTGATCTTGTCCTGTTCCTAAAGTGAAAACATTCTCAGAATATCATTCTGAGCCAATGGCTTCATCCAGCCTGGTCTCATAGACTAGACGTAAATCCGGGACAGTAAACGTAAGTCCGGGACACTCAAACTAGTATGATATGTTATTTTTGTCATGGTTACATAAGACAGGTGGTTACTTAAGGCAATGGGTTGCGCGTTTGAATCTCATCATGGACAAGTTTAAAATTGTAGCTAATTAGCTACTTTTCAACTACTTACTATTTTTGAGCTACTTTGCAACTACTTAGCGTATCAGCTAACTCTTCGCCTAACCCTAGCCGTAACAATTTGAGCTAACCCTTCCCCTTCCCCTAATTCCATGACATATTGTACATTTTACAAATTCGTAACATATAAAACAAACTGTAATTCGTAACATATCATATGAAATGGGTAAAGGACATCCACAAATTAAATATACAATACAAAACGTAAAATATCCTCCTAAATTTAGTGTGTCGGATTAACGTACAGAATAATACGAAATGCTCTGAGACCGGGTTGAAGAAGAATGTCAAAACATTAAAGAACCCATTTATGGCATTTACTTTCTTGAATAGATATTGGAATAATATTATTACGCAACAGTATTTTCCATACTTTATTGAAATATTTTAAAAGCTGGTCATTCGTGGGCTTCCTCCACATTTCCTAGATGTTGAAAATGTACAGTGTGCGCCAAGGACATTTGAGTGATAAAGGGAGATTTGGGTTTTACAGTGTGATCTCTACTGTTACCTAGGAAAGTCCTCTAGCTCCAGGAGAGATAAAGGGGGTACTAGGAGATGTTTCTCCAACATATTCAACATGTCTTCATTCAAGACTGAAGGTTATTTAAATTATACTTCCCACTGCGTACCACAACACTGGAAAGTCGTCCGTATTTTCATTTCAGCTCTATAAAATGTGAATGAAATTCCAAGGATAGGTCATGTACAGGGTTAACACATGACGTGAAAGTTTTCAGGACAAACTCCTGGCTGTATGCCATGCATTCACACACAGTCTCAGGTACCCCAGTGATAAAGCCATTATCCGTTTCCTAAAATCAATTGCTGTCTCAGTGTAGGTATCTTGAGGGACACGGCAGACAGAGAGACCTGTGGTGGAATTCAGCAGTGAATCTATTTTAGGTCTTTACGGGTGGCCTGTCGGGGCAGCCTCTGGGTTTTATAACAACTGACCCTGTCCAGGGAATGCTGACGTAACAAGTCAATATTATAAGCCCCTGTTTCCACAATGAGTGGCTCTAGCAAGTGTTATGCACTGTTTGTCTAGACACACACCCACACACGCTCACACACATAAGATGGAGAGAGAAAGAAAGAGAGAGAGAGAGCGAGAAAGTGAGAGAGAGATAGAAGAGAGTAGAGAGAGAGAGAGAGAGAGAGAGAAAGAGACCATTTATTTATATATAAATATATATTTTTTATATGTATACTTTTACAATGTAAGTAATAATGAACTTGCCATGTCAATAAAGTCAATTGAATTGAATTGAATTGAGAGAGAGACAGAAAGAAGAGAAGTAGAGAGAGAGGCAGAGAGAGATAGAGAAGGAGAGAGAGAGAGAGAGAGAGACAGAGAGAGAGAGACAGAGAGAAAGAGAGAAAGAGAGAGATAGAGAGAGACAGACAGACAGAGAGAGATAGAGAGATAGAGAGACAGAGAGCGATAGAGAGAAAGAGACAGACAGAGAGAGATAGAGAGATAGAGAGACAGAGAGAGATAGAGAGAGAGAGAGAGAGAGAGAGAGAGACAGAGAGACAGAGAGAGAGAGAAGAGAGAGAGAGAGAGAGAGAGAGAGAGAGAGAGAGAGAGAGAGAGAGAAGAGAGAGAGAGAGAGAGAGAGAGAGAGAGAGAGAGAGAGAAAGAGACAGAGAGACAGAGAGAGATAGAGAAGGAGAGAGAGAGAGAGAGAGAGAGAGAGAGAGAGAGAGAGAAAGAGAGAGAGAGAGAGAGAGAGAGAGAGAGAGAGAAAGAGAGAGAGAGAGAGAGACAGAGGGCTGTGGCCAGATACTGGCAGGTCATTTAAACCCAGCAGACTCTTGAAAGGCCCAGTGCAGTGAAAATGATGTTGATAAAACACTGTGAATAAATGATCAGTGTTATATCCTGATAGTTTCTGGTTGAAAATGCAATCTACACAGGACCATCTAATCAGCAGGTTTGCATGGGCTGGAATTTAGGCTTTCCACGGAAAACATCGCCATTTGATAAATAACACTGATCAAATGTATTCACACGTTTTACAATGTTACTGGCAATAACAGATAGTTTTCACTTGAGAAATAGTTTTTTTTTGTTGCTAAAAAGCCACTGTTGCCCATTTTAATGTAAATCTATTACGTAAGGTACTTAATAATTGTTACCCAGAAATGATTTGATATTGATATGAAAACACATTTAAACATAAATAGCAGGTTAAGATGAAGACATCTACCTATCCTGTGAGACGCACCTGGATGCAAAGCTTGTAAAATATGAACTTTGAAAAACCTCAGACACTGTAGCGGCAGGATGAGGGAGTCAGAGTCACACTGAGAGAGGTTACCTAATCCAAGATGTTCTCCAGGTTACCTAATCCAAGATGTCCTCCAAGTTACCAAATCCAAGATGTCCTCCAGGTTACCTAATCCAAGATGTCCTCCAGGTTACCTAATCCAAGATGTCCTCCAGGTTACCTAATCCAAGATGTTCTCCAGGTTACCTAATCCAAGATGTTCTCCAGGTTACCTAATCCAAGATGTCCTCCAGGTTACCTAATCCAAGATGTCCTCCAGGTTACCTAATCCAAGATGTTCTCCAGGTTACCTAATCCAAGATGTCCTCCAGGTTACCTAATCCAAGATGTTCTCCAGGTTACCCAATCCAAGATGTTCTCCAGGTTACCTAATCCAAGATGTTCTCCAGGTTACCTAATCCAAGATGTTCTCCATTCCCTCTCTCACTCTGACTCGACTCACTCCAAGCCTGTCAGTCACTCCTAACATGTTCCTCCAGGTTGACCTAACGACTCACTCCAAGCCTGTCAGTCACTCCTAACATGTTCCTCCAGGTTGACCTAATAACTCACTCCAAGCCTGTCAGTCACTCCTGTAGCAATACATCAATAAAAGAAAGACATTATAGCCTGACAGCATAACCACTCTCACACAGTGATGTAATCAAGTCACTAAACCTCAAGTCTGAATTGAGTTCCAAGTCCCTATAGTTCCAGTCTGAGTCCAAGTCCTTTATTATCAGGTCATGAGTCCATTGGGAGCTTAAAAATGTTGTCTAACCATTTTTAAGTTGAATTATGCAGAATAGAGAATTTCTGACAACAAAGTCAGAAATGGTGGTGTCCAAGTCATGAAAATTGTGACTTAAGTCCGAGTTAAGTCCGAGTCAATTCCAAGTCAAGTCCGATTCAAGTCCGAGTCCTGGACTCGAGTACTACAACACTGAACAGTGCCACAACGCCGGGTGTACTGCCGGCCTGGGAGTACCGAGATCTCTCTTCCTGTGGTTGTATCAGAGCACATTGTGCTTTCAGACTCGGGGTCAAATGCTATCTGAAATGTTTTAAATACTTTGAGCGTTTGCTTTAGCCTGCCTCGAGTGCCAGGTGGGCGGGGTTGGATTTTTGGTCCCAACAGGCAAGCTCAATCAAGCACAACAAAAGTATTTTAAATGATTTTATATAGAATTTGAACCCAGGTCTGGTGTGCTTTCCCATGTGGATGATAATCACTGCTAGCTAGTCTATGCCTAACTCCTCATACTAAATTACCTTCAGCTGCTCCCTAACTGCCTGCCTGTCTGTCTGTTTGCCTGCCTGTCTGCCTGTCTGTTTGCCTGCCTGTCTATCTGTCTGTTTGTCTGCCTGTCTGTCTGTTTGCCTGCCTGTCTGCCTGTCTGTTTGCCTGCCTGTCTATCTGTCTGTTTGTCTGCCAGTCTGCCTGTCTGTGTTTGCCTGCCTGTCTGCCTGTCTGTTTGCCTGCCTGTCTATCTGTCTGTTTGTCTGCTTGTTTGTCTGTCTGCCTGTCTGTTTGCCTGGTTAAACCTTTATTTAACCAGGAAGGGCTCATAGAGATTTGAAATCTATTTTTCAGCATTCTGGCAACACCAAGTCATTACACAATTGCAGACAGACAACATGAACAACTACAAGTAATCTAGTAAAATCCATAGAATTCACGAGAGTATAACAAAATCATAAAACAGCTAATTAAAAACATTGACGGGTCAGGGAATCAGTCTCAAGATCCTTCATCAGTGATTTAAAAATACCAATCGGGACAAGTTCTTCCAGTTTAAAAGTATTTTGTAAGGTGTTCCAAGACGATAGCGCAGAGTACATAAAAGCACTTTTACCAAATTCATTTCAGACATTTGGAACAGTTAACAGGATAAAGTCCTGCGAATGAAGAGAGTACCCACCACATTTCTGAACAATAAAAATGCCATAAAATAAAATGGTAGTAGACACAAATGGCTTTGTAAATAAAAGCATACAAGTGACTGAGCCTACGAGTGACTAGAGAAGGCCAGCCAACCCTGGTATACAAAGTGCAGTGGTGCGTAAGGGTTTTTTCAGATTAAAATAAATCTCAAAGTGCCATGGTAAAGGGTGTCAATTGACCTCAAACACTGAGTGGAAGCATTCATATATAAAATACCCCCATAGTCTAGTAAAGGCATAAATGTAGCTGATACTAGCTTCCTTCTGGCTTCAAAGGAAAAACAGGCCTTATTCCTAACATAAAATCCCAACTTAAGCTTCAATTCTTTTGTACATGGATGAATATGCAATTTAAAAGAGAGGCCGTCATCAATTAAAATTCCAAGATATTTATATGAGGTTAAAGTCTCAATCTCATTGCCCTGATAGGTTGTAATAGGTGAAAGGTTCAGAGGTTGATTTTCTGCTTTAGAAAACACCATTAGTTTAGTTTTGTCAGTACTGAGGATAAGCTCCAATTGACACAAGGTATGTTGAACAGTATAAAAAGCAGTTTGCATGTTCTGGAAAGCTTTTGTGAAGGACGAGGCACAACAATAAATAACAGCATCATCAGCATAAAAGTGAAGTTGCGCATTTTGCACATTTTTGTCTAAATTATTTATATAAATAGTGAATAAGAGAGGACCAAGTACAGAGCCCTGGGGCACACCATTACAGACAGACAATTTAACAGACATCTATCAGAGTCACATCTATCAGAGTTCTATCAGACAGATAGTTAGCAAACCATGCAACTGCATGCTCCGAAAGACCTACACTCAACAATCTCTGCCCCAGTATAGCATGATCAACTGTATCAAAAGCCTTAGAGAGATCAATAAAAAGTGAGACACAGTGCTGTTTTTAGTCAAGGGCTTCAGTGATATCATTTAAAACCTTCATGGCTGCTGTAATTGTCCTATGCTTCTTCCTGAAGCCTGATTGGTACATTGATAAAATAGAGTTTTAGCTGTTCACTCATAAGGGTTTCAAGTATTTTCAGCAGGAGTGACAGTTTTGAGATTGGCCTATATGTATTTAAAAGAGTTGGATATACTGTATGCTATCAATCAACCAATAAATCACATCTTCTAATATGGTGTGCAAGTGGCAGGAAATCGGTAAGAGAGTGTAGAGGGGCTGAAGATGCTCCACACACATCACACTGGTGTTCAGGAGAATCAATACAGCTCAATCAATACAGCACAATAGCACAGCTCAATCAATAAAGCACAATCAATACAACACAATCTATCATGATCAATCAAATCAAGGAATCAAGCAATCAATATCTTTATTCCAGAAATATCTGTGAAAATTCATTTTGTAGCCAGAAACAGAACATTTTTGGAGCTTATCAATGAATCATTCAATTAACCAATCAGTGAATATCTTGTCACATTCTGGAAATTAATTATGGAGCCCGAAATTCACATCACATTGTACAACATAAATCACCAGACAAAAACATTTGACAAAACACTCAGCCTTAGAGAGAGGTGAGAGCTCTCCAGAACTGTCTGGATGAATGTCAGCTTACCGATCATTGCACCTGTACATAGCCCATCTGTAAATAGCCCACCCAACTACCTCATCCCCATATTGTTATTTCTTTATTTTTGCTTCTTAGCACCCCAGTATCTCCACTTGCACATTCATCTTCTGCACATGTATCACTCCAGTGTTAAATCTAAATTGTAACTAGTTCGCCACTATGGCCTATTTATTGCCTTACCTCCCTAATCTTACTACATTTGCACACACTGTATATAGACTTTTCTATTGTGTTATTGACTGTACGTTTGTTTATTCCATAAGTAATTCTGTGTTGTTTGTGTTGCACCGCTTTGCTTTATCTTGGACAGGTAACAGTTGTAAATGAGAACTTGTTCTCAACTGGCCTACCTGGTTAAATAAAGTTTTTTTTTTTTTTTTTTTTTTTAAATAAAAAATTGAAACCACACAGCCCCTGTGGACAGTGATAGATGGAACCTGCTCTCACCCGGGTGACTGAGCCAGTAAAGCCTGTGTGTTTCCAAACCAGGTGTGTGTGTGTTTACCAAACCTAATGCACCCACCATCTAATCTCAACATCCACCAAATCAATAATCATACTTCAGATTAAATTGCTTTTTTTCATTCAATCTTTCTTAATGATTTATAGTATTATTATTTTTTCTTCCAGATTGTCAATTTTTAACAGACATTTAACATGAAACAGTTTGTTGATTTGAAATGGAACAGTTTGTTGAAATGGAACAGATTGTTGATTTAAAATGGAACAGTTTGTTGAATTGGAACAGATTGTTGATTTAAAATGGAACATATTGTTGATTTAAAATGGAACATTTTGTTGGTTGTTGTGTCCATTAAGATACAAATTGTATCCTTTTCATATCGTGTTGTGATTATTTCAATCACCTGATTTAAGAAACAGCCCTACAACCTTTGAAACATTAAGGAAGAATTATGTTTTGATTTGATTTGATGTGTAATATTCTATAGGCAAGAGTCTTTAATTTAATGTCTGAGTGACTAATTGACATGTTTACACCTCCCCTTTAATACCCATTAAGTCCTTATGATTTACAAATACTGAATTTAGACAAAATCCCGGATCAGACCATTCTATCCCTGAGAGGAAATGTGGGTTCAAAGACCCTGTTTATATGATGAATGAACGCATGAATACATAAAGGCAATCTCTCTAGCATCCGGGGGTTAAGGGTAATTTGCAGCCCAGCTTGGCAGGGACTTCCAGCATGTCGGCAGATGTCTGAGAATCATTGTTCTTTTTTAATGATAGGTGGAGGTTTGGGTGGGAATGGAAGCAAAAACATAATTCTGTTTGAAGGACACCAGCACACTGAACTATACTCACAGAAAGTGATTTTCCATTCCAACAAAGTGAGTGTAGCATGTATGACTACTATTTGACCCTTTGACGTGGTATTTTCCAGGTGTCCTAGCAACAGATATGACTGAAAACTCCAACAGAAACACATAAATACAACAAATACAAACAATGAAGTTCGATTGAACGCTACGAATTATGGGACTGTGACCAATGGGAGGGGAGCAGTGGCGTTAGCCTGGATCTCAATGGGAGGGGAGCAGTGGCATTAGCCTGGATCTCAATGGGAGGGGAGCAGTGGCGTTAGCCTGGATCTCAATGGGAGGGGAGCAGTGGCGTTAGCCTGGATCTCAATGGGAGGGGAGCAGTGGCGTTAGCCTGGATCTCAATGGGAGGGGAGCAGTGGCGTTAGCCTGGATCTCAATGGGAGGGGAGCAGTGGCGTTAGCCTGGATCTCAATGGCAGGGGAGCAGTGGCGTTAGCCTGGATCTCAATGGGAGGGGAGCAGTGGCATTAGCCTGGATCTCAATGGGAGGGGAGCAGTGGCATTAGCCTGGATCTCAATGGGAGGGGAGCAGTGGCATTAACCTGGATCTCAATGGGAGGGGAGCAGTGGCATTAGCCTGGATCTCAATGGGAGGGGAGCAGTGGCATTAGCCTGGATCTCAATGGGAGGGGAGCAGTGGCATTAGCCTGGATCTCAATGGGAGGGGAGCAGTGGCATTAGCCTGGATCTCAATGGGAGGGGAGCAGTGGCATTAGCCTGGATCTCAATGGGAGGGGAGCAGTGGCGTTAGCCTGGATCTCAATGGGAGGGGAGCAGTGGCGTTAGCCTGGATCTCAATGGGACCTAACCCCTGAATAAATAGAATGATTTCATAAAATGTAAGTAATAAAATATTTATATAAAATATATATATAAAATATATATATATATATATTTAAAGTTATAATCTTCCCAAGCCAAGCAATGAGATCCCAGCTAGGTGTGTATTAGCAGTGGTTAAAGATGATAGAGTGGATTGCAGGAGTGAGTGAAGCAGCTACACACGTCAATATCACTCATTTAAAGATCCCTGACTCTTCATTAATAACGAACAGTCATGTTACCTTTTACCTAACCCACCACGGTACAGACGGATGAATCATGTGTTCCAAAGGGTGCATGCAAACAGACCGAGAGAGGTCACAGGATCAGTGCAGGAAACTCCATGAACGATAGATTTCCTTGGAGAAGTGGCTAACGGATCACCTTGTGATTTAGCGGATTTAAAAGAGAGAGAGGTTTTGATGCGGTTGCATGAAATTAGTCTT
Source organism: Oncorhynchus nerka (assembly GCF_034236695.1). Classification (NCBI taxonomy): domain Eukaryota; kingdom Metazoa; phylum Chordata; class Actinopteri; order Salmoniformes; family Salmonidae; genus Oncorhynchus; species Oncorhynchus nerka. The sequence goes on along the minus strand of NC_088419.1, from coordinate 10,521,184 downwards.
TGAGTGATATAGATGACAGCTAGGGGGCCGCAAGAGGATTTTATTACTCAGCACACTGTGTGTGTGTGTGTGTGTGTGTGTGTGTGTGTGTGTGTGTGTGTGTGTGTGTGTGTGTGTGTGTGTGTGTGTGTGTGTGTGTGTGTGTGTGTGTGGATGTCTGTGTGTGCATGTGTGCGTGTGTGTGTGTGTGTGTGTGTGTGTGTGTGTGTGTGTGTGTGTGTGTGTGTGTGTGTGTGTGTGTGTGTGTGTGTGTGTGTGTGTGTGTGTGTGTGTGTGTGTGTGTGGATGTCTGTGTGTGCACATATGTGATATTTGGCCTAAATATTCATGTCATGTACCTGGCATTATGCTGCTTAGATCAACTGAGTGACACACAGCCCACTGGGCAAAACCTGGTTGCATTTCCACGTCACAGACTAATATTCAGTCTGACATATATAGACACAATTCTAAATCTAAATCTCTATCATGAAAGAGCATCAGCCATCAAACAGGAGAACAACTAAAATGGGGATCTGCTTTGAAGGTCTCTTTGGAAGGGTCTCAGGTCTGGGTAGAGCACGTGCCAGGGTTAGATGCACAAGCACACGCACACACATGCACACGCGCACACACATGCACACACAGACGCACACGCACACACATGCACACACAGACGCACACACACACGCGCACACACAGACGCACACACACACGCACACGCGCACACACAGATGTTTGACATTCCTGCCTGTCCCAGTCACAGGTCCCCTCGGAATAGGCACCTTCACATGGCAGCCTGGATGTCTTAGAGAGATCCTGTTCCCAAAGCACATTCTCCCTCCTCCATCCTCCTCCATCCTCATCCCATCACAACATGCCTTTTTTCAGTCAGCTCTTTACTCAATGGATGTTTTATGGTCTATTTTCATCACACAAAACCAAGTTTTGTCCACACACACCGCAACGTGTTTGCTGGGAGAGTCAGATAAACATTTGCAGAGAGATCTTTGATGCTTGGAATGTCTCTCTCTCTCTCCCTCTCTTTCTGCGAGCCTGTTCATGTTTGTAATCTTCATCTGACTATCAGTGCAGTAAGATTTAAAGGGCACCCCAATCTTTCTTTCTTTAATCAAATCAAATCAAAGTGAGATAATATCTGTTTAAGTAATATGTACCTACAACCAACCAGTTACAATGTCATTCATGTGAAAGAACAAAGCAACCCTCAACCTGTTAGACCCCACCATAACCATAAGCAATACCATCATAACCATAACCACCATAACCATAACCACCATAACCATAACCACCATAACCATAAGCAATACCATCATAACCATAACCACCATAACCATAACCACCATAACCATAACCACCATAACCATAACCACCATAACCATAACCACCATAACCATAACCACCATAACCATAACCACCATAACCATAAGCAATACCATCATAACCATAACCACCATAACCATAACCACCATAACCATAAGCAATACCATCATAACCATAACCACCATAACCATAACCACCATAACCATAACCACCATAACCATAACCACCATAACCATAAGCAATACCATCATAACCATAACCACCATAACCATAACCACCATAACCATAACCACCATAACCATAAGCAATACCATCATAACCATAACCACCATAACCATAACCATCATATAACCATAACCACCATAACCATAAGCAATACCATCATAACCATAACCGCCATAACCATAACCACCATAACCATAAGCAATACCATCATAACCATAACCACCATAACCAAAACCACCATAACCATAACCACCATAACCATAACCACCATAACCATAAGCAATACCATCATAACCATAACCACCATAACCATAACCACCATAACCATAAGCAATACCATCATAACCATAACCACCATAACCATAACCACCATAACCATAACCACCATAACCATAACCACCATAACCATAAGCAATACCATCATAACCATAACCACCATAACCATAACCACCATAACCATAAGCAATACCATCATAACCATAACCACCATAACCAAAACCACCATAACCATAACCACCATAACCATAACCACCATAACCATAACCAATACCATCATAACCAATACCACCATAACCAATACATCCATAACCATAAGCAATACCATCATAACCATAACCACCATAACCATAACCATCATATAACCATAACCACCATAACCATAAGCAATACCATCATAACCATAACCGCCATAACCATAACCACCATAACCATAAGCAATACCATCATAACCATAACCACCATAACCAAAACCACCATAACCATAACCACCATAACCATAACCACCATAACCATAAGCAATACCATCATAACCATAACCACCATAACCATAACCACCATAACCATAAGCAATACCATCATAACCATAACCACCATAACCATAACCACCATAACCATAACCACCATAACCATAACCACCATAACCATAAGCAATACCATCATAACCATAACCACCATAACCATAACCACCATAACCATAAGCAATACCATCATAACCAATACCACCATAACCATAACCAATACCACCATAAACAATACCACCATAACCATAACCACCATAACCATAACCAATACCACCATAAACAATACCACCATAACCATAACCACCATAACCATAAGCAATACCATCATAACCAATACCACCATAACAAATACCATCATAACCAACACCACCATAACCAATACCACCATAACCATAACCAATACCATCATAACCAACACCACCATAACCATAACCACCATAATCATAAGCAATACCATCATAACCAATACCACCAAAACCAAAACCACCATAACCAATACCAACATAACCAATACCACCACAACCAATACCACCAAAACCATAACCAATACCACCATAACCAATACCACCATACCCAACACCACCATTACCAACCCCACCACAACCAATACCACCAAAACCATAACCTATACCACCACAACCAGTACCACCATAACCAATACCACCATAACCAATACCACCATAACCAATACCACCATAACCATAACCAATACCACCATAACCATAACCACCATAACCATAAGCAATAACATCATAACCATAAGCAATACCATCATAACCAATACCACTATAACCACCATAACCATAACCAATACCATCATAACCAATACCACCATAACCAATACCACCATTACCATAACCACCATAACCATAAGCAATACCATCATAACCAATACCACCATAACCACCATAACCAATACCATCATAACCAATACGACCATTACCAATAGCACCATAACCATAACCAATACCACCATAACCATAACCACCATAACCATAAGCAATACCATCATAACCAATACCACCATAACCAATACCACCATAACCAATACCACCATAACCATAACCAATACCATCATAACCAACACCACCATAACCAATACCACCATAACCATAACCAATACCATCATATCCAACACCACCATAACCATAACCACCATAATCATAAGCAATACCATCATAACCAATACCACCACAACCAAAACCACCATGACCAATACCAACATAACCAATACCACCACAACCAATACCACCATAACCTATACCACCATAACCATAAGCAATACCATCATAACCATAACCAATACCACCATAACCATAACCAATACCACCATAACCATAACCAATACCATCATAACCAATACCACCATAACCATAACCAATACCACCATAACCATAACCAATACCACCATAACCATAACCACCATAACCAATACCATCATAACCAATACCACCATAACCATAACCACCATAACCATAACCACCATAACCATAAGCAATACCACCATAACCATAACCACCATAACCATAACCACCATAACCATAACCACAATATAACCATAACCAATACCATCATAACCAATACCACCAAACCATAACCACCATAACCATAACCAATACCACCATAACCATAACCACCATAGCCATAAGCAATACCACCATAACCAATACCACCATAACCATAACCAATACCACCATAACCATAACCACCATAGCCATAAGCAATACCACCATAACCAATACCACCATGACCAATACCACCATAACCAATACCACCATGACCAATACCACCATAACCAATACCACCATAACCAATACCACCATAACCTATACCACCATAACCATAACCAATATCACCATAACCATAACCACCATAACCATAACCAATACCATCATAACCAATACCACCATAACCAATACCACCATAACCATAACCACCATAACCATAAGCAATACCATCATAACCAATACCACCATAACCACCATAACCAATACCATCCAAACCAATACCACCATAACCAATACCACCATAACCATAACCAATACCACCATAACCATAACCACCATAACCATAAGCAATACCATCATAATCAATACCACCATAACCAATACCATCATAACCAACACCACCATAACCAATACCACCATAACCATAACCAATACCATCATAACCAATACCACCAAAACCATAACCAATACCATCATAACCAATACCACCACAACCAAAACCACCATAACCAATACCACCACAACCAATACCACCAAAACCATAACCAATACCACCATAACCAATACCACCATACCCAACACCACCATTACCAAACCCACCACAACCAATACCACCAAAACCATAACCAATACCAAATCAAATCAAATCAAATCAAATTTATTTATATAGCCCTTCGTACATCAGCTGATATCTCAAAGTGCTATAGAGAAACCCAGCCTAAAACCCCAAACAGCAAACAATGCAGGTGTAAAAGCACGGTGGCTAGGAAAAACTCCCTAGAAAGGCCAAAACCTAGGAAGAAACCTAGAGAGGAACCAGGCTATGTGGGTTGGCCAGTCCTCTTCTGGCTGTGCCGGGTAGAGATTATAACAGAACATGACCAAGATGTTCAAATGTTCATAAATGACCAGCATGGTCGAATAATAATAAGGCAGAACAGTTGAAACTGGAGCAGCAGCACAGTCAGGTGGACTGGGGACAGCAAGGAGTCATCATGTCAGGTAGTCCTGGGGCACGGTCCGAGAGGCCCAGGCCAGTTGAAACTGGAGCAGCAGCATGGCCAGGTGGACTGGGGACAGCAAGGAGTCATCATGTCAGGTAGTCCTGGGGCATGGTCCTAGGGCTCGGGTCCTCCGAGAGAGAGAAAGAAAGAGAGAAGGAGAGAATTAGAGAACGCACACTTAGATTCACACAGGACACCGAATAGGACAGGAGAAGTACTCCAGATATAACAAACTGACCCTAGTCCCCCGACACATAAACTACTGCAGCATAAATACTGGAGGCTGAGACAGGAGGGGTCAGGAGACACTGTGGCCCCATCCGAGGACACCCCCGGACAGGGCCAAACAGGAAGGACCAAAACCATAACCAATACCACCATACCCAACACCACCATTACCAAACCCACCACAACCAATACCACCATAACCATAACCAATACCACCATAACCATAACCACTATAACCAATACCACCATAACCAATACCACCATAACCAATACCACCATAACCATAACCAATACCACCATAACCATAACCACCATAACCATAAGCAATACCATCATAACCATAAGCAATACCATCATAAGCAATACCACCATAACCACCATAACCATAACCAATACCATCATAACCAATACCACCATAACCAATACCACCATAACCAATACCACCATAACCATAAGCAATACCATCATAACCAATACCACCATAACCACCATAACCAATACCACCATAACCAATACCACCATAACCAATACCTCCATAACCAATACCACCATAACCAATACCATCATAACCATAAGCAATACCATCATAACCAATACCACCATAACCACCATAACCAATACCATCATAACCAATACCACCATAACCAATACCACCATAACCATAGCAAATACCACCATAACCATAACCACCATAAACATAAGCAATACCATCATAACCAATACCACCATAACCAATACCACCATAACCAATACCACCATAACCATAACCAATACCATCATAACCAACACCACCATAACCATAACCACCATAATCATAAGCAATACCATCATAACCAATACCACCACAACCAAAACCACCATGACCAATACCACCATAACCTATACCAACACAACCAATACCACCATAACCAATACCACCATAACCAATACCACCACAACCAATACCACCAAAACCATAACCAATACCACCATAACCAATACCACCATAACCAACACCACCATAACCAATACCACCATAACCAATACCACCATAACCAATACCACCACAACCAACACCAACATTACCAATACCACCACAACCAATACCACCATAACCAATACCACCATAACCAAAACCACCACAACCAACACCACCACAACCAATACCACCATTACCATTACCACCATAACCAATACCACCATAACCAATACCACCATAACCAATACCACCATAACCAATACCACCATAAACAAAACCACCACAACCAACACCATCATAGCCAATACCACCATAACCAATACCCACATTACCAGCACCACCATAACCATAACCAATACCACCATAACCAATACCACCACAACCAATCACAACATAACCAATACCACCATAACCAACACCACCATAACCAATACCACCATAACCAATACCACCATAACCAACACCACCATTACCAACACCACCATAACCAATACCACCATAACCAACACCACCATTACCAACACCACCATTACCGATACCACCTTAACCAATACCACCATAACCAATACCACCATAACCAATACCACCACTACCAATACCACCATAACCAATACCACCATAACCAATACCACCATAACCAATACCACCACAACCAATACCACCAAAACCATAACCAATACCACCATAACCAATGAGGACACAAACGTCAACCTGTTCTCTTAGACCCCACCATAACCAATCAGGTCACAACCCTGTTCTCTTAGACCCCACTGTAACCAATCAGGTCACAACCCTGTTCTCTTAGACCCCACTGTAACCAATCAGGTCACAACCCTGTTCTCTTAAACCCCACTGTAACCAATCAGGTCACAACCCTGTTCTCTTAAACCCCACTGTAACCAATCAGGTCACAACCCTGTTCTCTTAGACCCCACCGTAACCAATCAGGTCACAACCCTGTTCTCTTAGACCCCACCGTAACCAATCAGGTCACAACCCTGTTCTCTTAGACCCCACCGTAACCAATCAGGTCACAACCCTGTTCTCTTAGACCCCACCGTAACCAATCAGGTCACAACCCTGTTCTCTTAGACCCCACCGTAACCAATCAGGTCACAACCCTGTTCTCTTAGACCCCACCGTAACCAATCAGGTCACAACCCTGTTCTCTTAGACCCCACCGTAACCAATCAGGTCACAACCCTGTTCTCTTAGACCCCACCGTAACCAATCAGGTCACAACCCTGTTCTCTTAGACCCCACCGTAACCAATCAGGTCACAACCCTGTTCTCTTAGACCCCACCGTAACCAATCAGGTCACAACCCTGTTCTCTTAGACCCCACCGTAACCAATCAGGTCACAACCCTGTTCTTTTAGACCCCACCGTAACCAATCAAAGAAAACATTATCACATAAATTACCACTGGACAATAAAACAAGTGTTTAAAGGGCCAATCTGCAATTGCTTCATACAATTTTGGACTTATACATCGATGGTATGTACCCATTGATTATTGAAGAACTTAACTCATAAATGCCTTATGAACCCGTAGACAAAGCATATGTATACAAACACTGTATAGCTTCAAAACATGTTTAAAACAATAATGTTGATGTCATGGATGTGGGGTCAATCCCTGCATCCATAGCTCTGTCTATGAATTTGAGAGTGGGTACATTTCTCCCACACCATCCCTCAGCTTTTTTACCGAAACAAGGGCATGTAGAATGCTTTTTTTAAAAAATGTTTCAACTGCGGATTGCCCCTTTAAGCTTGACATTGAACATTTAGCTCAGACTGTCCCCCTGTCATTGAGTCTAGTGGGTTAGCATGGAGTCTGCTGTGTAGATGAGTTAAACAGACAGCCAGGCAAGAGGACCCACCACAGTCAAGTCGTTTAATGTTACGTCGTTTGAAAACCAGAAGCAGGGAATGGGAGGCTCAATAAACCTTAAAACCTAAAAAAAGTAGGGCTGGTTGAGACAGCGCCCAGAGGATAGATGAGTAGATAAAACAATCTCTTTAAACTCCAGATTGACATACAACGAGATATTAAAATACACCCAGGTGCATGGGGCTGGCCGGAACAATCTTCCCTTGAAATGATCCTCTCTCCGCCTCAGTGACGGAGCTACGGCCCTAAAGCTATGGCCCTAAAGCTACGGCCCTAAAGCTACGGCCCTAAAGCTCCGGCCCTAAAGCTACGGCCCTAAAATATTTTAGAGCTACGGCCCTAAAGCTACGGCCCTAAAATGTTTTAGAGCTACGGCCCTAAAGCTATGGCCCTAAAGCTACGGCCCTAAAGCTACGGCCCTAAAATGTTTTAGAGCTACGGCCCTAAAATAAAAATAAAATGACTACCAAGATGCGCTACTTAGGGAAGGAGGGTAAAGTTGTGTCACTTTGTTCTTGTCCAGTCCAGCAGTGCATGCTGTGCTTCATTCATCAGCCTGTTAAATACCTCCCTCTCTCATTCAGGACCAGAGACATTAGTGTTGTCTTTGTAACATCCTGGTCAGGCTACTGATAAATAACTGGTCAGAACTAGAGCAAGAGCTTCCTCTCTAACACTGGTGGTAGCGTGTACCCTACCAGCTGTGTTGGTGGATGGAAAGTACAGTATCAGCTGTGTTTGGGGATGGGGAGTAGCGGAGTACAGTACCAGCTGTGTTGGGAGACAGGCAGTACAGTGCCAGCTGTGTTGGGGGATGAGGAGCACTGTACCAGCTGTGTTGGGAGACAGGCAGTACAGTATCAGCTGTGTTGGGGAATGAGGAGCACTGTACCAGCTGTGTTGGGAGACAGGCAGTACAGTACCACCTGTGTTGGGGGATGAGGAGCACTGTACCAGCTGTGTTGGGAGACAGGCAGTACAGTACCAGCTGTGTTGGGGGATGAGGAGCACTGTACCAGCTGTGTTGGGAGACAGGCAGTACAGTACCAGCTGTGTTGGGAGATGAGGAGCACTGTACCAGCTGTGTTGGGAGACAGGCAGTACAGTACCAGCTGTGTTGGGAGACAGGCAGTACAGTACCAGCTGTGTTGGGGGATGAGGAGCACAGTACCCGCTGTGTTGGGGGATGGGGAGTAGCGGAGTACAGTACCAGCTGTGTTGGGAGACAGGCAGTACAGTACCAGCTGTGTTGGGGGATGAGGAGCACTGTACCAGCTGTGTTGGGAGACAGGCAGTACAGTACCAGCTGTGTTGGGGGATGAGGAGCACAGTACCAGTTGTGTTGGGGGATGGGGAGTAGCGGAGTACAGTACCAGCTGTGTTGGGGGATGAGGAGCACTGTACCAGCTGTGTTGGGAGACAGGCAGTACAGTACCAGCTGTGTTGGGGGATGAGGAGCACTGTACCAGCTGTGTTGGGAGACAGGCAGTACAGTACCAGCTGTGTTGGGGGATGAGGAGCACAGTACCAGTTGTGTTGGGGGATGGGGAGTAGCGGAGTACAGTACCAGCTGTGTTGGGAGACAGGCAGTACAGTACCAGCTGTGATGGGGAATGAGGAGCACTGTACCAGCTGTGTTGGGAGACAGGCAGTACAGTACCAGCTGTGTTGGGGGATGAGGAGCACAGTACCAGCTGTGTTGGGGGATGAGGAGCACAATACCAGCTGTGTTGGTGGATGGGGAGTGGTGGAGTACGGTAGCAGCAAGAGAAAGGAGGAGGGTAGCCTACACTACAGCACGTCTGGAAATCTGATAACCCCAGAGGGAAATATCTTTCTTCCTTACACGCAAAAGCCTCTCCACAAATCTTTCAGGTAGAGCAGTCCGCCGTACATATGCGGCTGGAAAAGAAAGAGAGAAAAAAAATAAGTTAATTAAAAAACCCATTCCTCACATAGCTGGGGGTTGAGGAGGGGTGGTGAGTCTATAGCCAGCCAGTCGGGTCTGTACTCCTTCTGATGTAAGCTAGCACCTGGGACCCGCTATGCACCGGTAGGTCAGGATCAGGTGTTTCAGGTTACTAACTCCACCTGTACATAGAGGAGCCGGACAATAACAAAACAGTAGATGCAACAACAAGTCTGTTTATTTCATCTGTTTCGGGCTGCTTGAAATAATGACATACTGTAAATCAATTAAGATTCTAATCAGGTTTGGACACTGTTAGTACAGTAAGGTCACGCTAAAGTTCGGGGGTACCCCGACTCACGTAACAGACAGCATTACGATGTCACTCTACAACCATTGTGGTCTAGTTGCCAGTGTGGCTTCTGTGAACTCCAGCTGTGCTGAAAAGCAAGGGAAGGGTTCAGATCGTAGTTTAAGTGGTCCACTGATCTCATCCTAACAGTAGAGTATTGGAGAGAGAAAAAAAAATCATATTGTTTTGCTTTCTCAATGCGTCAGATTGCGGTCTTTACACTCGGATGTGCACCCATTCCCCCAAGACTATTATTAAGTTACTGTAAACAACTATCATTGACTTACTGTAAACTACTATCATTGAGTTACTGTAAACAACTATCATTGAGTTACTGTAAACTACTATCATTGAGTTACTGTAAACTACTATCACTGAGTTATGTAAACAACTATCATTGAGTTACTATAAACTACTATCGTTGAGTTACTGTAAACTACTATCACTGAGTTACTGTAAACTACTATCATTGAGTTACTATAAACTACTATCGTTGAGTTACTGTAAACTACTATCACTGAGTTACTGTAAACTACTATCATTGAGTTACTATAAACTACTATCGTTGAGTTACTGTAAACTACTATCATTGAGTTACTGTAAACTACTATCGTTGAGTTACTGTAAACTACTATCGTTGAGTTACTGTAAACTACTATCATTGAGTTACTGTAAACTACTATCGTTGAGTTACTGTAAACAACTATCATTGAGTTACTGTAAACTACTACAGGATTCAAGGATTAATGGGGAATTAGATGTGGGTTTATTTTGGAAATATCCTACCATCTGTATTTACTGTTGTAAGATTTGAGAGTTGAAACAAGTTACTGTACCTGAACTCAACAACACAACGGTCGGCCTTGCATAACATTACGCATTCCGGTTGGGAATTCCCCATCCTAAAAAGTTCCTTCAAACGCTGAATCAGTTCCATTCAAGTTGTTCTTCCTGCATGTTCTAGGCCTAACTGGCAGATTACTGGGGAACAAACTCTTTATTTTTAGTTTATTTAAAGGGATAAACCCAGAAACACTGTGGAACAATGAAAAGCCCTGGAACAATGAAAAGCCCTTGAACAATGAAAAGCCCTTGAACAATGAAAAGCCCTTGAACAATGAAAAGCCCTTGAACAATGAAAAGCCCTGGAACAATGAAAAGCCCTTGAACAATGAAAAGCCCTTGAACAATGAAAAGCCCTTGAACAATGAAAAGCCCTTGAACAATGAAAAGCCCTGGAACAATGAAAAGCCCTGAACAATGAAAAGCCCTTGAACAATGAAAAGCCCTTGAACAATGAAAAGCCCTGGAACAATGAAAAGCCCTGGAACAATGAAAAGCCCTTGAACAATGAAAAGCCCTTGAACAATGAAAAGCCCTGGAACAATGAAAAGCCCTGGAACAATGAAAAGCCCTGGAACAATGAAAAGCCCTGGAACAATGAAAAGCCCTTGAACAATGAAAAGCCCTGGAACAATGAAAAGCCCTGGTTCACGGTGCACATAATCTCCCTATCATACTGGCAGATGAGCCAATAGGGCTTCATTGTTCTCAGAGAGAGAGGTGTTTGGAGGGGAGGGTGGGATGGGGTCGAAGGTGTGTGTGTGTGTGTGTATGGGGGGGGTTACCCGACAAGTTTCTACTTGTCGAAGTAAAACACGGCCCCTTCCATGTTTATTTCAACAAGGCTGAACAGAAAGAACAGAGTGCCAGAGAGAAAGAGAGAGAGAGAGAGCGAGAGAGAGAGAAACAGAGAAACAGAGAGAGAGAGAGAGAGAGAGAGAGAGAGAGATGATGATTAGCCTTTGCAAGTAAACGAGGTAATGAATGAATCGTGTGGGTGGCCCTGGGAATTAGCTGCAGCTTGGGCCTGATCCTATTGAGATACTATTGTACTGAGAAATTCAATTCATCTCTGCTCTGCTGGGAAGCTACAGGGTTTCTGTAACCTTTCTGTTGATTTCATTGGTACAGTGAAATACTAGCTACTGCTACTGCTGTATGCTTGGACCAGCTTGGAATAGAGGGATAAAGGGCACAGGAAAGAGAAAAGGGGGGACACCTAGTCAGTTGTACAACTGAATGCATTCAGCTGAAATGTGTCTTCCACATTTAACCCCTCTGACTCAGAGAGGTGCAGGGGGCGGGGGGCTTCCTTAATCGACATCCACGTCCACAGGGAACAGTGGGGCGGCAGGGTATCCTAGTGGTTAGAACGTTGGACTAGTAACCGGAAGGGGGGGGGGGGGGGACTGCCATCATCGACATCCACGTCCACAGGGAACAGTGGGGCGGCAGGGTATCCTAGTGGTTAGAGCGTTGGACTAGTAACCGGAAGGTTGCAAGTTCAAACCCCCGAGCTGACAATGTACAAATCTGTCGTTCTGCCCCTGAACAGGCAGTTAACCCACTGTTCCTAGGCCGTCATTGAAAATAAGAATTTGTTCTTAACTGACTTGCCTAGTTAAATAAAGGTCAAATAAATAAATAAATAAATTTACGGCCTTGCTCAGGGGCAGAACGACAGATGTTTTAACTTGTCAGCTTATAGTATGTATGTAACGAGTATGTAACGAGTATGTAACGTTCAATTTCAATGGTAAATTGTAAGGCATCCCTTTCTCTCTCTCTCCATAAGTTAATGGAGCCATAGTGCTTGAACATGCTCTTGTTCTTTTCCAGATTGCTTCTGAATGTATTCCAAAGTCCCCATGCCAAGTGTCGACAATTACAGTACGTAATGCAATATAATACTGCATATCTTCATAAAGAATACATTCTGTTGCTCCGAACCAAGAGGACATAACTCACCTGAAGTGCCCGCCTGTTTGTTGAATGTAGAAGCAGTCTGGTACCCAAGCTAGCTAGGATATCACTGGCCAGCACTGTGTTTGTAGCTGCACCTGGATTGGAAAGTGAGGTATCGACAGTCTTCCCTTTGAAGCAACTCTGAACAACTGAACTCAGCTGAGTCCATGTCCCACCCACACAGTTGACTTCCATCACAGTTGTCTCCCACCCCATGACTCCAGAGCAGTAACAACAAGGCTGTCTAAAATAATCAACATGTTTAAACTTAATCCCCCTAATGGACATTTCAAACAAAGGATCACCTTTTCTCCCTCTCCCTCCCCCTGCCTCACTTTCCCTTTCTAGTTCTCTCTTTCTCTCTCGCTCTCTGTCTCTCTCTCCTTTTCTCTTTGTCTCTGTCACCTTCTCTCTCTCTCTGTCTTTCTCTCTCTCTCTCTGTCTCTCTCTCTCTCGCTCTCTCTTTCTCTCTGCTTTTCTCTCTTTCTCTCTGTCACCTCTCTCGCTCTCTGTCGCTCTCTGTCTCTCTCGCTCTCTGTCTTTCTCTCTCTCTGTCTCTCTCTCTCGCTCTCTGTCTTTCTCTCTGCTTTTCTCTCTTTCACCTTCTCTCTCTCTCTCTGTCTCTCTCGCTCTCTGTCTTTCTCTCTCTCTCTGTCTCTCTCTCTCTCGCTCTCTGTCTTTCTCTCTGCTTTTCTCTCTTTCTCTCTGTCCCCTTCTGTCTCTCTCTGTCTCTCTCGCTCTCTGTCTTTCTCTCTCTCTCCCTCTCTCTCTCTCTCTCGCTCTCTGTCTTTCTCTCTGCTTTTCTCTCTTTCTCTCTATCTCTCTCTCTAACAGACCACTAGTTGACCTAAAGGCATCACCCTCTCTTAGTAGGAGGAACAAACTCAGATGACCTCTTAGACGTCAAAACAACCTCTGAGTGTTGAGTGGACCGTTCTGGTATTTAGCCATTGAAATCTAGGAGGAAGAATCAATCTCCTCTTCTCTCCTCTGTGGAATCTTCCTGCCCAGTGATGGAGCCAGTGTCTCTCAGTCCCATCTGTCATTATGGGCCAAACTTTCCCAGGCATGACTGTCATTGGTTGAATTTGGCTCAGTCGAACAACCAATCATGGCATTTCTAGCACTTGCCCTTGGTTACAGTGGTTGGCACGTCAACAGAGAGGAACTTCACCTAACTATCATTGTGTTCTAATCCTGCTCTGACCTCTTTTAAAGGAGGGAAAAGGGGGCTCTGAGGCTGCCTCTGTCTGTCTCTGTGTGTCAGGCAGGTCAGTGTCAGCCTCCACAACAGGTTTATTCTGTTCTGAAGTTCCATCCTGCTCTGTGTTCTATTCCGACCTCATAAACGCTTGGCCCAAAACCATTAAGCACTTTAACGACGTGTGTGGTGGATGGAAGAGATTTCAAAGAAAGGAGGAAAGTTCATTCCTTTGAATTAAAGTTTCTGAAATCTCTCAAAATACAGAATTTTAAGGTATTTTAAAAAATAAAAATAAAAACATTTTATGGACTAAAAATGGAAGTTATATTAAAGGTAAAAATGTATTAGCAATTTATAGCTGCTTTAAATGATCATTTAACAAGATCCAAAACATTTCACTGAATCGCTGTGGAAGGAAGGAAGGAAGGAAGGAAGGAAGGAAGGAAGGAAGGAAGGAAGGAAGGAAGGAAGGAAGGAAGGAAGGAAGGAAGGAAGGAAGGAAGGAAGGAAGGAAGGAAGGAAGGAAGGAAGTGGAAGGAAACATATCTAATTAAAGCTATAATTCCACTTCAAAATGTCAATCTTTTTGCTGTTAGGTTTTTATTAGACATGTATAGGGAAATAATCTGATATAGTGATATTGGGGAAACTTCGGGATCAGTGGAAGGAAAAACACACGGTACAATACACTATACTACTGGCAAAGAATACATGATGTCAGATGAAAACACATGACTATAATACACTATACTACTGGCAAAGAACACATGACTATAATACACTATACTACTGGCAAAGAACACATGACTATAATACACTATACTACTGGCAAAGAATACATGATGTCAGATGAAAACACATGACTATAATACACTATACTACTGGCAAAGAATACATGATGTCAGATGAAAACACATGACTATAATACACTATACTACTGGCAAAGAATACATGATGTCAGATGAAAACACATGACTATAATACACTATACTACTGGCAAAGAATACATGATGTCAGATGAAAACACATGACTATAATACACTATACTACTGGCAAAGAATACATGATGTCAAATGAAAACACATGACTATAATACACTATACTACTGGCAAAGAATACATGATGTCAGATGAAAACACATGACTATAATACACTATACTACTGGCAAAGAATACATGATGTCAGATGAAAACACATGACTATAGTCCGTCTGTTGTCAAAGACTAGAGAAAGGCTGGACAGACATGGAAAAAGGACAGAGATTTGATGTTGTGAGCAGTGATATCTTTTGTCTTCCTGAGAGATATTCCTATGAGCTGATTGATAAACTTTGGATAACGTTGTAATTAAGACTAAGAAAAGCAGAAGAAAAACTAAACTGAGAAATATAATACATATATATATAATACAAGCATTGATATGAAAAAATCGCTAGTAATAACAATACACGCTGCAGTTGCATACCTTTAGGACAGCGAAATATATTTATATGAAACTTGACATTCACTTTTAACCCAACCCCTTTGAATAAGAGAGGTGGGGGCGTCCGGGGAGTTGTTGTAGGGCGTAAACTGCCTTTCTCAAGGGCAGAATGACAGACGATTTTTCACCTTGTTGGCTCAGGGATTCAAACTGGCAACCTTATCTTTCACCTTGTTGGCTCAGAGATTCAAACTGGCAACCTTATCTTTCACCTTGTTGGCTCAGAGATTCAAACTGGCAACCTTATCTTTCACCTTGTTGGCTCAGAGATTCAAACTGGCAACCTTATCTTTCACCTTGTTGGCTCAGATATTCAAACTGGCAACCTTATCTTTCACCTTGTTGGCTCAGAGATTCAAACTGGCAACCTTATCTTTCACCTTGTTGGCTCAGATATTCAAACTGGCAACCTTATCTTTCACCTTGTTGGCTCAGATATTCAAACTGGCAACCTTATCGTACACCTTGTTGGCTCAGATATTCAAACTGGCAACCTTATCTTTCACCTTGTTGGCTCAGAGATTCAAACTGGCAACCTTATCTTTCACCTTGTTGGCTCAGGGATTCAAACTGGCAACCTTATCGTACACCTTGTTACATTTACATTTAAGTCATTTACATTTAAGTCATTTAGCAGACGCTCTTATCCAGAGCAACTTACAAATTGGTGCATTCACCTTATGACATCCAGTGGAACAGTAGTGCATCTAAATCTTTTAAGGGGGGTGAGAGGGATTACTTTATCCTATCCTAGGTATTCCTTAAAGAGGTGGGGTTTCAGGTGTCTCCGGAAGGTGGTGATTGACTCCGCTGTCCTGGCGTCGTGAGGGAGTTTGTTCCACCATTGGGGGGCCAGAGCAGCGAACAGTTTTGACTGGGCTGAGCGGGAACTGTACTTCCTCAGTGGTAGGGAGGCGAGCAGGCCAGAGGTGGATGAACGCAGTGCCCTTGTTTGGGTGTAGGGCCTGATCAGAGCCTGGAGGTACTGAGGTGCCGTTCCCCTCACAGCTCCGTAGGCAAGCACCATGGTCTTGTAGCGGATGCGAGCTTCAACTGGAAGCCAGTGGAGAGAGCGGAGGAGCGGGGTGACGTGAGAGAACTTGGGAAGGTTGAACACCAGACGGGCTGCGGCGTTCTGGATGAGTTGTAGGGGTTTAATGGCACAGGCAGGGAGCCCAGCCAACAGCGAGTTGCAGTAATCCAGACGGGAGATGACAAGTGCCTGGATTAGGACCTGCGCCGCTTCCTGTGTGAGGCAGGGTCGTACTCTGCGGATGTTGTAGAGCATGAACCTACAGGAACGGGCCACCGCCTTGATGTTAGTTGAGAACGACAGGGTGTTGTCCAGGATCACGCCAAGGTTCTTAGCGCTCTGGGAGGAGGACACAATGGAGTTGTCAACCGTGATGGCGAGATCATGGAGCGGGCAGTCCTTCCCGGGAGGAAGAGCAGCTCCGTCTTGCCGAGGTTCAGCTTGAGGTGGTGATCCGTCATCCACACTGATATGTCTGCCAGACATGCAGAGATGCGATTCGCCACCTGGTCATCAGAAGGGGGAAAGGAGAAGATTAATTGTGTGTCGTCTGCATAGCAATGATAGGAGAGACCATGTGAGGTTATGACAGAGCCAAGTGACTTGGTGTATAGCGAGAATAGGAGAGGGCCTAGAACAGAGCCCTGGGGACACCAGTGGTGAGAGCACGTGGTGTGGAGACGTTCTCGCCACGCCACCTGGTAGGAGCGACCTGTCAGGTAGGACGCAATCAAGCGTGGGCCGGGCCGGAGATGCCCAACTCGGAGAGGGTGGAGAGGAGGATCTGATGGTTCACAGTATCGAAGGCAGCCGATAGGTCTAGAAGGATGAGAGCAGAGGAGAGAGAGTTAGCTTTAGCAGTGCGGAGTGCCTCCGTGATATAGAGAAGAGCAGTCTCAGTTGAATGACTAGTCTTGAAACCTGACTGATTTGGATCAAGAAGGTCATTCTGAGAGAGATAGCGGGAGAGCTGGCCAAGGACGGCACGTTCAAGAGTTTTGGAGAGAAAAGAAAGAAGGGATACTGGTCTGTAGTTGTTGACATCGGAGGGATCGAGTGTAGGTTCTTTCAGAAGGGGTGCAACTCTCGCTCTCTTGAAGACGGAAGGGACGTAGCCAGCGGTCAGGGATGAGTTGATGAGCGAGGTGAGGTAAGGGAGAAGGTCTCCGGAAATGGTCTGGAGAAGAGAGGAGGGGATAGGGTCAAGCGGGCAGGTTGTTGGGCGGCCGGCCGTCACAAGACGCGAGATTTCATCTGGAGAGAGAGGGGAGAAAGAGGTCAGGGCTCAGGGATTCAAACTGGCAACCTTATCTTTCTCCTTGTTGGCTCAGGGATTCAAACTGGCAACCTTATCTTTCACCTTGTTGGCTCAGAGATTCAAACTGGCAACCTTATCGTACACTTTGTTGGCTCAGGGATTCAAACTGGCAACCTTATCTTTCACCTTGTTGGCTCAGAGATTCAATCTGGCAACCGTATCTTTCTCCGTAATGATTACAAGGTAATGGTTACAAGGTAATGATTACAAGGTAATGGTTACATGGTAGTGGTTACAAGGTAATGGTTACAAGGTAATGGTTACATGGTAGTGGTTACAAGGTAATGGTTACAAAGGATTGGTTACAAGGTAATGAGTACATGGTAATGGTTACAAGGTAATGATTACAAAGGATTGGTTACAAGGTAATGAGTACATGGTAATGGTTACAAGGTAATGATTACAGGGTAATAATTACAAGGTAATGGTTACAAAGGATTGGTTACAAAGGATTGGTTACAAAGGATTGGTTGCAAGGTAATGGTTACAAGGTAATGGTTACAAGGTAATGGTTAAAAGGCAGTGGTTTCAAGGTAATGGTTACAAAGGATTGGTTACACGGTAATGGTTACAAGGCATCGATTACAAGGTAATGGTTTCAAGGTAATGGTTACAAGGCATTGATTACAAGGTAATTGTTACAAGGCAGTGGTTTCAAGGTCAGGGTTGACCCTGTCTGTCATCAACAGAGCAGTTGGCCTTAGACGCTGACCTAAGGTCAGTTGTGTTGTATCCCCCTCAAACTTAAGGTTAGCACTCGGGAGAGAAAGCTGATTGTAGAACTGTGGCTGTGGGAAATTATTTCCGCAAAACTGTCAGTTGACCCTGACTTTTAAAAAGGTCAAAGGTGAATAGACACTCAGGAGAGGTCAGGGCTCAAGAGACAAGGATTAACTCGTCAGCTGTCAGCTCCCGACGACAGCACCGGGCATCAAGTGTATCTTCAACACAAACTCTCTTCAACCAATCACGAATAAGGCTGTGACGGACGAAGCCAATAACGGATGAGGCTTATCTGTTTTCTCCTGACATTCTAATGTTAAGTGCTACCGCTGCCGGCTCTTGTAAATTGCCCCCCACCTCTTCAAAAGCAGACACAAATGCACACACACACAACCAAACACACACACACACCCTCACCTTTACAAACATTCTTGTTGTCAGCTCCTCCTCAACACAGAGCGTCCCGTCCACATCATATAAAACTCCCTGATGAGTTTCCTTCTTGTCAGCAGACACATTCAGATGCTTATCTAACTGAGAGTCATATTTCTCACTCTCTTCTCAAATGTCTTCCATTTTATCTTAGCCCTGTCGTCTGCTAGACGTTATGTTGTGTGTTTATCTGTCGTCTGCTTGACGTTATGTTGTGTGTTTATCTTAGCCCTGTCGTCTGCTTGACGTTATGTTGTGTGTTTATCTTAGCCCTGTCGTCTGCTTGACGTTATGTTGTGTGTTTATCTGTCATCTGCTAGACGTTATGTTGTGTGTTTATCTGTCGTCTGCTAGACGTTATGTTGTGTGTTTATCTGTCGTCTGCTTGACGTTATGTTGTGTGTTTATCTTAGCCCTGTCGTCTGCTTGACGTTATGTTGTGTGTTTATCTGTCGTCTGCTTGACGTTATGTTGTGTGTTTATCTGTCGTCTGCTAGACGTTATGTTGTGTGTTTATCTGTCGTCTGCTAGACGTTATGTTGTGTGTTTATCTGTCGTCTGCTTGACGTTATGTTGTGTGTTTATCTTAGCCCTGTCGTCTGCTTGACGTTATGTTGTGTGTTTATCTTAGCCCTGTCGTCTGCTTGACGTTATGTTGTGTGTTTATCTGTCGTCTGCTTGACGTTATGTTGTGTGTTTATCTTAGCCCTGTCGTCTGCTTGACGTTATGTTGTGTGTTTATCTGTCATCTGCTTGACGTTATGTTGTGTGTTTATCTGTCGTCTGCTAGACGTTATGTTGTGTGTTTATGTTAGCATTGTCGTCTGCTTGACGTTACGTTGTGTGTTTATCTGTCGTCTGCTTGACGTTATGTTGTGTGTTTATCTTAGCCCTGTCGTCTGCTTGACGTTACGTTGTGTGTTTATCTGTCGTCTGCTTGACGTTATGTTGTGTGTTTATCTGTCGTCTGCTTGACGTTATGTTGTGTGTTTATCTTAGCCCTGTCATCTCCTAGACGTTATGTTGTGTGTTTATCTGTCGTCTGCTTGACGTTATGTTGTGTGTTTATCTGTCGTCTGCTTGACGTTATGTTGTGTGTTTATCTGTCGTCTGCTTGACGTTATGTTGTGTGTTTATCTTAGCCCTGTCGTTATGTTGTGTGTTTATCTGTCGTCTGCTTGACGTTATGTTGTGTGTTTATCTGTCGTCTGCTTGACGTTATGTTGTGTGTTTATCTGTCGTCTGCTTGACGTTATGTTGTGTGTTTATCTGTCGTCTGCTTGACGTTATGTTGTGTGTTTATCTTAGCCCTGTCGTCTGCTTGACGTTATGTTGTGTGTTTATCTTAGCCCTGTCGTCTGCTTGACGTTATGTTGTGTGTTTATCTGTCGTCTGCTTGACGTTATGTTGTGTGTTTATCTGTCGTCTGCTTGACGTTATGTTGTGTGTTTATCTTAGCCCTGTCGTTATGTTGTGTGTTTATCTGTCGTCTGCTTGACGATATGTTGTGTGTTTATCTGTCGTCTGCTTGACGTTATGTTGTGTGTTTATCTGTCGTCTGCTTGACGTTATGTTGTGTGTTTATCTGTCGTCTGCTTGACGTTATGTTGTGTGTTTATCTTAGCCCTGTCGTTATGTTGTGTGTTTATCTGTCGTCTGCTTGACGTTATGTTGTGTGTTTATCTTAGCCCTGTCGTCTGCTAGACGTTATGTTGTGTGTTTATCTGTCGTCTGCTTGACGTTATGTTGTGTGTTTATCTGTCGTCTGCTAGACGTTATGTTGTGTGTTTATCTGTCGTCTGCTTGGCTTTATGTTGTGTGTTTAACCTGTAGGCCACCATACTGTAGGTTTTGTGTGAGTATATGAGTGCTGTGTGTGAGCGTGTGATAGATGACAATATCCAAATGGAAAATGACAGGTGGTAACTTATCTATCTCTCCCCCAGGTCTCTCTATGTTCCTCCTATGTGTTTTCCACTGAACTTTAATGCCATTCTGAGAAAGAAACCCACACTTTAGGACATTCATCTTATTCCTGGTTATCAGTTTTTCTCATTGTACAAACAACACCTTGTTACTTCATTATATCTGGAAAATCACCCCCATCATTTTGTCAGAAGGGAGATGTACTATCTCCTAAGACCAGACACACAAACACAGGTCCAGTCTCGAGTCCTATCATATTCTGTGAATCTAAAGAGATATTCTGTGAACTCTCTCTCTCTCCATTGACTGGCATGCTGTGTGTGGACGCTGTGGGGAATCACCATCATGACTTGGATTATAACAGCCTGCCTTAGAACACATGAGCAGGTGTGTGTGTGTGTATGTGGGTGTGTGTGTATGTGGGTGTGTGTGTGTGTGTGTGTGTGTGTGTGTGTGTGTGTGTGTGTGTGTGTGTGTGTGTGTGTGTGTGTGTGTGTGTGTGTGTGTGTGTGTGTGTGTGTGTGTGTTTGTGTATGTGGGTGTGTGTGTTTCCACGTCTCTGATAGGAGATCTACAATCCAGCCTTTGATGTCCACACCCAGTTACCCCCTTAACTCTGTGTGCATGCTCACAATTTACAAATGATCATAGAACTCATTTCTCCTAGTTGGGTTCCTGTTCTCTACACTCTAGACCATTTAGAACATTCTATAAATAATCCCAGTCACACATTAGCACCTCCGGGATCCAAGGGTTAAGGATGAGGAAGAAGAGAAGGAGGAGGAAGAGCAGGAGGAGATAGAGCAGAAGGTAGATGAGGAGGAGGAGGAGGAGGAGGAGGAGGAGAAAAAGGAGGATGGGTTACAGGGGATGGAGGAGGAGGAGAAAGAGGAGATAGAGGAGGAAATAGTGGAGGAGGAGGAGGAGGACAACGAAGGGGAGATAGAGGAGGAGAAGGAGGCAAAGGAGGAGGAGATATTAGGGTAGATGGAGGAGGAGGAGAAAGAGGAGATAGAGGAAATAGTGGAGGAGGAAGAGGAGGAGGACAACGAAGGGGAGATACAGGAGGAGGAGTTAGAGGAGGAGGAAGGAGGAAGAGGAAGGGGAGGCGGAGAAGAGGTGAAGGAGGAGGAGGAGATGGTTAAAGGAAGTTGGCTATTGAAGATTCTGGGAACAGAAAGGTCACACGTGGCTGAAAGAGCACACCACACTAAATGATACTAATCGCTCTGGGGTACAGGGGTGAAGGAAGAGGAAGAGGAAGGGAGAAGTTAAAGAAGAAGGGTTTAGGAAGTACAGAAGATTAATGGTGGAGAGGGTGTTTACCTACTGTGAAAGTACACATCAGAACTCAAGGGTGTGTGTGTGTGTGTGTGTGTGTGTGTGTGTGTGTGTGTGTGTGTGTGTGTGTGTGTGTGTGTGTGTGTGTGTGTGTGTGTGTGTGGATGCGTGTCCGTCAGCACATATCAGGGGAAACACAGCTCAGCTGTCTCTCTGTCAGTTCAATCGGAAGGCCAGACTCAAAGGAAAGCTAGAAACATACGAGCCCTTGAATCATATAATAAAAGTAAGAAGCCTTGGCTTGTACGAGCTGGAAGGGCTCATAAGATCACACGGAACCAGGAATAAAGCCTTAAGAAGCGAAGGAAAGAGAACATATGGGGAAGGAGAGTGAATATATTTTGGGGGTTGTTTCATAGTGTATCTCATTAGATTTGATCTAATCAAGAAATATGACAATCTATATGATTCTTTTTTGTAGAATTTACAGGAACATTGGCATTACAGTACCTAACTATCTTCTATCCACTGTTTTACTGTTCTACCTGCTGTTCTACTGTTCTATCTACTGTTCTACTGTTCTATCTACTGTTCTATCTACTGTTCTACCTGCTGTTCTACTGTTCTACCTACTGTTCTATCTACTGTTTTACTGTTCTATCCACTGTTATACTGTTCTATCTACTGTTCTACCTGCTGTTCTACTGTTCTATCTACTGTTCTACCTACTGTTCTACTGTTCTATCTACTGTTGTATCTGCTTTTATACTGTTCTATCTACTGTTTTATCTACTGTTCTATCTACTGATCTATCTACTGTTCTATCTACTGTTCTATTATTCTATATACTGTTCTATTTACTATTATACTGTTCTGTCTACTGTTATACTGTTCTATCTACTATTATACGGTTCTATCTGCTGTTCTATCTACTGTTAGACTGTTCTATCTACTGTTCTATCTACTATTATACTGTTTTGTCTACTGTTCTATCTACTATTATACTGTTCTGTCTACTGTTCTATCTACTGTTCCACTGTTCTATCTACTATTCCACTGTTCTGTCTACTGTTCTACTATTCTGTCTACTGTTCTACTGTTCTGTCTACTGTTCTATCTACTGTTCTACTGTTCTATCTACTGTTTTTCTGTTCTATCTACTGTTCTATCTACTGTTTTTCTGTTCTATCTACTGTTTTTCTGTTCTATTTACTGTTCTTTATTATACTGTTCTATCGACTGTTATACTCTTCTATCTACTGTTCTATCTACTGTTCTACTGTTCTATCTACTATTATACTGTTGTTTCTACTGTTCTATCTACCGTTCTATCTAATATTATACAGTTCTATCTACTGTTCTATCAACTGTTAAACTGTTCTATCTACTGTTCTACTGTTCTATCTACTGTTCTATCTACTATTATACTGTTCTGTCTACTGATCTACTGTTCTATCTACTGTTATAATGTTCTGTCTACTGTTCTTCTGCTCTATCTACTGTTCTATCTACTATTATACTGTTCTGTCTACTGATCTACTGTTCTATCTACTGTTTTTCTGTTCTATCTACTATTATACTGTTCTGTCTACTGATCTACTGTTCTATCTACTGTTATAATGTTCTGTCTACTGTTCTATCTACTGTTCTTTCTACTGTTATATTATTCTGTCTACTGTTCTACTGTCCTATCTAGTGTTCCACTGTTCTGTCTACTGTTCTACTATTCTATCTACTGTTTTTCTGTTCTACCTACTGTTCGATCTACTTGTCACGTTCTTTCAAAATCGAACCCAGAAGCAGACCAGGACAAGGAGAGTAGGAAGAAGGTGAGTATTTATTTACAAGTGAATGTGAATGGGTAGATATATCCAGGTGGCGTAGCGGGCAGCGGTAGTGAGTTGATGGGAGTAAATAGGTGGATCCAATGGGGTAGCGGAATCCTCCGACGACCAGGCGGGAATGGGGTAAATGATCCGGGTGAGTAACTGAAGACAGAACAAACGGAGGTAAGTTTAAGGCAAGCAATACGTAAAAACCAACAAAACAAATTCTATCCGACTTGATGCTGATACTATGGCACAACATACTGTTCATGGCTAACGATCCGGCAGGGAATGGATGTCAGGTCCGGGCTTATGAAGAGGAGAGATGATGATCAGGACCAGGTGTGCAGATAGCTGATGGGATACAGGTGCGGGTCATCAGAACTCCCAACTGGCTACATTGCCCGGCAACCAGACAGGGTGCATTCCAGGACGCCGGAAAAAACACTCCAGGACAGAACACAGGCAAAAAACAGACTCAGGAAACGGGATTCGTGACAGTACCCCCCCTCCGACGAACGCCACCGGGCGGACTACCCGGAGCGCCAGGGTGGAGGCGGTAAAATTCACGAAGCAGGTCATCGTCAAGGATCTGACGCCGAGGAATCCAACTCCTCTCCTCTGGACCATATCCTTCCCAATCCACTAAATACTGGAACCCTCGACCCCGCCGTCTGGAGTCCATTATGCGGCGCACCGTGTAGGCAGGACCACCTCCGATCATCCGAGGAGGAGGAGGACGAGGAGGAGGGGGCAACAGAGGACTGGGGAGAACCGGCTTGAGGCAGGAGACATGAAAGGTGGGATGTACTCTTAGTGTAGCAGGCAACTTGAGTCGGACCACAACAGGATTAATGATCTTCTCCACTACAAACGGACCAATGAACTTCGGTGACAGTTTCCTCGACTCAGTCCGTAGAGGAAGATCCCGTGTAGCCAACCAAACCCTATCTCTGACGGTATAAGCGGGGGCAGGAATACGTCGACGATTCGCCTGGATCTGATACCGGTCAGAAACCTTAAGGAGGGCCTTCCTGGCCCGGTGCCAGGTGCGGTGGCAACGACGAATGTGGGTCTGGACAGAAGGAACCGAGAGATCCCGCTCCTGAGAAGGAAACAAGGGAGGTTGGTAACCGTACAGGCACTGGAAGGGAGACATCCCAGTGGCAGATGAAGGGAGAGTATTATGGGCATACTCGACCCAGGGTAATTGAGAGGACCAAGAGGTGGGATCAGAGGAAACAAGACAGCGCAGTGTGGACTCCATCTTCTGGTTGGCTCTCTCCGCCTGACCATTAGATTGGGGGTGAAATCCAGATGTGAGACTGACTGTAGCTCCAATGGCCAAACAGAAGGATTTCCAGACAGCAGAGGTAAACTGAGGACCACGGTCAGAAACAATGTCACAGGGCAACCCGTGGACCCTGAACACCTCCCTAACCAGGATCTCGGACATCTCAGTGGCAGAAGGCAGCTTGGAGAGGGGAACAAAGTGAGCAAACTTGCTGAATCTATCCACAATGGTCAGAATAACCGTGTTACCAACAGAAGAGGGCAACCCCGTGACAAAATCCAGGGCCAGATGCGACCAAGGTCGCCGGGGAATAGGTAGGGGTTGAAGAAGCCCAGAGCTGGCCC
This sequence comes from Oncorhynchus nerka, assembly GCF_034236695.1. Lineage (NCBI taxonomy): Eukaryota > Metazoa > Chordata > Actinopteri > Salmoniformes > Salmonidae > Oncorhynchus > Oncorhynchus nerka. The sequence goes on along the minus strand of NC_088419.1, from coordinate 10,495,090 downwards.
GATTGGTACTCTTATTCTGCGCACAAACAGGACAGGCGGCAACAAACCTCCGGGTATCTTCTCCCATGGCAGGCCACCAAAATCGTCTGCGCAGTAGCGCCATAGTCCGGGCAACACCAGGGTGACAAGCTATCTTGCTGGCGTGGGACCACTGAAGGACAGCAGAACGAAGCGACTCAGGCACGAACAACCGACCGGGTGGACCGTTACCGGGCCCGGGCTGTGTCCGAAGAGCCGCCATCACCTCCTCCTCAATCCTCCATGTAACGGCTCCCACGACAACGTTCTGGGGAAGAATCGTCTCAGTCTTGGCCCCACTCTCCTCCGTCTTGGAGAACATCCGGGACAGGGCGTCCGCCTTCCCGTTCTTCGACCCAGGTCGGAACGTCAGGGAAAAATTGAAGCGTCCAAAAAACAAAGCCCACCGGGCCTGACGGGAGTTGAGACGTTTAGCAGATTGCACGTAAGCCAGATTCTTGTGGTCAGTCCAGACCACAAACGGTTGCTCCGCTCCCTCCAACCAGTGACGCCACTCCTCCAAGGCAAGCTTCACAGCGAGAAGCTCCCGGTTACCCACATCGTAGTTTCTTTCAGCTGGAGAAAGACGACAAGAGTAGAAGGCGCAGGGATGGAGTTTACCGTCAGTGGAGCTACGCTGGGACAGGATGGCGCCCACCCCCACATCAGACGCATCCACCTCCACAACGAACTGACGGGAAGTGTCAGGTTGAGAGAGAATCGGGGCGTTGGTGAATCGGCTTTTTCAAATCTAGAAATGCTCGGTCTGCCTCAGGAGTCCAAGAGAAAATTCTGGTGCAAGACGTCAGTACAGTTAAAGGGGCGGCCACCCAGCTGTAATCACGGATAAACCTCCGATAAAAATTCGCAAACCCCAGGAATCTCTGGAGCTGCAATCTCGTACCGGGCTGGACCCAATCCCGAACCGCCCGAACCTTCTCTTGGTCCATCTTGATCTCTCCCCTGGAGATGATGTACCCGAGGAAGGACGTCGTGTGGGCGTGAAAATCACAGTTCTCAGCCTTCACGAACAGGCGGTTCTCCAATAACCGCTGCAGGACCTGCTTGACATGCTGAACGTGGCTAGAAAGCTCCTTCGAGAAGATGAGGATATCATCCAGGTAAACGAACACAAAAATACCAATCATATCTCTCAGAACGTCATTCACCATGCTTTGGAACACAGCAGGAGCGTTGGTCAGTCCAAACGGCATCACCTGGTACTCTAAATGTCCCATCGGAGTATTGAACCCAGTCAACCACTCGTCCCCCTCTTTGATCCGAACCAAATGATAAGCATTACGTAAATCAAGCTTCGTAAAAACCGTAGCACCGTGTAAAGAATCGAAAGCCGAGCTCATCAAGGGCAGGGGATACTTGTTCTTGACCGTAATATCATTCAAACCCCGATAATCAATACACGGTCGAAGAGAGCCATCCTTCTTGCTCACAAAAAAAAAAAAAAAAAAGGCAGCTCCAGGAAACAGATTAATCGCACAGTCATAAGGTCGGTGGGGAGGAAGGGACTGAGCCTTCTGTTTACTGAATACTTCACCCAACTCGTGATATGTTTCTGGAACCAGGGACAAATCAGGAGGAGCAGAGTCACTGACCTGACTGGAAACGGCAGGAGAACAGGCAGTCCTAAGGCAGTTAGCATGACAATCAATGCTCCAACTAGTTACCTTACCCGTCACCCAATCAAACGAGGGATTGTGTTCCTTCAGCCAGGGGTAACCAACAACCAGAGGAACATGGGGCGAGGACAGAATGAAGAAGGAGATAAACTCTGAATGATTCCACGACAACAACATCTTAACCGGTTCAGTCCTCATAGTGATCCGTGCCAGACTACTGCCGTTCAGAGTGGTTGCTTCAATGGCTTCCGGCAATTGCTCCTTGGAAAGCCCCAGCTGTTCCACCAAGTCGGCATCAATAAAGCTGCCATCGGCACCTGAATCGATAAAAGCGTTCATCTCTAAGCTCTGATCCTTATTCACAAGGGTCGCAGGAAAACGGGGTCTGACAGGATCTTTGAGAGGTTGAAACTGGCTCGCTAAAATTCCTCCCAAAACTAGCGAGCCGGGCAGTTTAACGGGCGCTGTGGACAAGCGGAGATGTAATGTCCCGAGCTACCACAGTAGAGACAGCTGTTAGTCTCACGTCTACATTGGCGCTCCTTCTTAGTTAGCCCGTGTCGCCCCACTTGCATTGGTTCAGGATCTGGTGGCAAGACCCCTCCACTAATCCCGTGTGGGGAATAACGATCAATACGTTCTGGTTCACTTTCTGAACCGAATGGTAACCGAGTTGCTGATTGATTGGATGGGCCCCACTGCTTCTCCCTCCTTCTCTCTCGGACTCTATTATCTACTCGAATAGATAAAGTGACCAAGCTGTCTAGGTTACTAGGCTCTGGATAGGATATCAGCTCGTCCTTGAGTTGCTCCGACAACCCCTGGTAAAAAGCCGCTTGTAGTGACTCCTCATTCCAACCACTCTCCACAGACAATGTCCTGAACTCGATCATAAAATCTGCCACACTGCGAGCTCCTTGGCGAAGAGTGAACAAACGTTTAGCTGCGTCCTTACCTCGGACTGGATGGTCAAAAAGCTTTCTCATCTCTCCCGTGAACTCCTGGTATGAAGCCATGCAGATCTCCTGTCGTTCCCAAACGGCGGAAGCCCATTCTAGAGCTCTTCCACACAGCAGTTCAATAACAAAGGCTATCCTAGCCTTGTCAGTGGCGTAAGAATGGGGCTGCAGATCAAACACTAACCCACACTGCATAAGAAACGAACGGCATCTTCCCAAATCCCCTTCATATTTATCAGGCGTCGGTACCTTGGGTTCACGGAAGGAAACCGCACCAGACATGGCAGGTGAGATGGGTGAAACAGGTGGTGAATGAATCGCCGGCAAACTGAGCTGATCCTGGATTTGTGTCAAGCTAGCAGATAAGTTCTGGATTGCACCCGCTATCTCCTGTAGCGCCGTCTTGTGTTGTCCCAATGTCTTCCCCTGCTGGGTAATGGCATGGCAAACAGAGTCCAGGTCCGCTGGGTTCATCCTTGGCCGGATCTTTCTGTCACGTTCTTTCAAAATCGAACCCAGAAGCAGACCAGGACAAGGAGAGTAAGAAGGTGAGTATTTATTTACAAGTGAATGGGTAGATATATCCAGGTGGCGTAGCGGGCAGCGGTGGTGAGTTGATGGGAGTAAATAGGTGGATCCACTGGGGTAGCGGAATCCTCCGACGACCAGGCGGGAATGGGGTAAATGATCCGGGTGAGTAACTGAAGACAGAACAAACGGAGGTAAGTTTAAGGCAAGCAATACGTAAAAACCAACAAAACAAATTATATCCGACTTGATGCTGATACTATGGCACAACATACTGTTCATGGCTAACGATCCGGCAGGGAATGGATGTCAGGTCCGGGCTTATGAAGAGGAGAGATGATGATCAGGACCAGGTGTGCAGATAGCTGATGGGATACAGGTGCGGGTCATCAGAACTCCCAACTGGCTACATTGCCCGGCAACCAGACAGGGTGCGTTCCAGGACGCCGGAAAAAACACTCCAGGACAGAACACAGGCAAAAAACAGACTCAGTAAACGGGATTCGTGACACTACTGTTCTAATATTCTATCTACTGTTCTATCTACTATTATACTGTTCAGTCTACTGTTAGACTGTTCTATCTACTGTTATATCTACTATTATACTGTTCTGTCTGCTGATCTACTGTTCTATCTACTGTTCTACTGTTCAATCTACTGGTTTTCTGTTCTATCTACTGTTCTACTATTCTATCTACTGTTCTATCTACTATTATACTGTTCAGTCTACTGTTAGACTGTTTTCTGTTATGTCTACTATTCTATCTACTATTATACAGTTCTATCTACTGTTCTATCTACTATTATACTGTTCTGTCTACTGATCTACTGTTCTATCTACTGTTATAATGTTCTGTCTACTGTTCCACTGTTCTATCTACTGTTTTTCTGCTCTATCTACTGTTCTTTCTACTGTTATATTGTTCTGTCTACTGTTCTACTGTTCTATCTAGCGTTCCACTGTTCTGTCTACTGTTCTACTATTCTATCTACTGTTCTATCTACTGTTTTTCTGTTCTATCTACTGTTCGATCTACTGTTATATCTACTGTTATAATGTTCTGTCTGCTGATCTACTGTTCTATCTACTGTTCTACTGTTCTATCTACTATTATACTGTTCCGTCTACTGGTAGACTGTTTTCTGTTATGTCTACTATTCTATCTACTATTATACAGTTCTATCTACTGTTAGACTGTTCTATCTACTATTATACTATTCTGTCTGCTGATCTACTGTTCTATCTACTGTTCTATCTACTGTTATAATGTTCTGTCTGCTGATCTACTGTTCTATCTACTGTTCTACTGTTCTATCTACTATTATACTGTTCCGTCTACTGGTAGACTGTTTTCTGTTATGTCTACTATTCTATCTACTATTATACAGTTCTATCTACTGTTAGACTGTTCTATCTACTATTATACTGTTCTGTCTTCTGATCTACTGTTCTATCTACTGTTATAATGTTCTGTCTACTGTTCCACTGTTCTATCTACTGTTTTTCTGCTCTATCTACTGTTCTTTCTACTGTTATATTGTTCTGTCTAGTGTTCCACTGTTCTGTCTAGTGTTCTACTATTCTATCTACTGTTCTACTTTTCGATCTACTGTTCTACTATTCTATCTACTGTTCTATCTACTATTATACTGTTCTATCTACTGTTAGACTGTTCTATCTATTATTATACTGTTCTGTCTTCTGATCTACTGTTCTATCTACTGTTATAATGTTCTGTCTACTGTTCCACTGTTCTATCTACTGTTTTTCTGCTCTATCTACTGTTCTTTCTACTGTTATATTGTTCTGTCTAGTGTTCCACTGTTCTGTCTAGTGTTCTACTATTCTATCTACTGTTCTACTTTTCGATCTACTGTTCTACTATTCTATCTACTGTTCTATCTATTATTATACTGTTCTGTCTTCTGATCTACTGTTCTATCTACTGTTATAATGTTCTGTCTACTGTTCCACTGTTCTATCTACTGTTTTTCTGCTCTATCTACTGTTCTTTCTACTGTTATATTGTTCTGTCTAGTGTTCCACTGTTCTGTCTAATGTTCTACTATTCTATCTACTGTTCTACTTTTCGATCTACTGTTCTACTATTCTATCTACTGTTCTATCTACTATTATACTGTTCTGTCTACTGATCTACTGTTCTATCTACTGTTATAATGTTCTGTCTACTATTCGACTGTTCTATCTACTGTTTTTCTGCTCTATCTACTGTTCTTTCTACTGTTATATTGTTCTGTCTACTGTTCTACTGTTCTATCTAGTGTTCCACTGTTCTATCTACTGTTTTTCTGTTCTATCTACTGTTCGATCTACTGTTTTTCTGTTCTATCTACTGTTCTATCTACTATTATACTGTTCTGTCTGCTGATCTACTGTTCTATCTACTGTTCTACTGTTCTATCTACTATTATACTGTTCAGTCTACTGTTAGACTGTTTTCTGTTATGTCTACTATTCTATCTACTATTATACAGTTCTATCTACTGTTCTATCTACTATTATACTGTTCTGTCTACTGATCCACTGTTCTATCTACTGTTATAATGTTCTGTCTACTGTTCCACTGTTCTATCTACTGTTTTTCTGCTCTATCTACTGTTCTTTCTACTGTTATATTGTTCTGTCTACTGTTCTATCTAGCGTTCCACTGTTCTGTCTACTGTTCTACTATTCTATCTACTGTTCTATCTACTGTTTTTCTGTTCTATCTACTGTTCGATCTACTGTTTTTCTGTTCTATCTACTGTTCTATCTACTATTATACTGTTCTGTCTGCTGATCTACTGTTCTATCTACTGTTATATCTACTGTTATAATGTTCTGTCTGCTGATCTACTGTTCTATCTACTGTTCTACTGTTCTATCTACTATTATACTGTTCCGTCTACTGGTAGACTGTTTTCTGTTATGTCTACTATTCTATCTACTATTAATACAGTTCTATCTACTGTTAGACTGTTCTATCTACTATTATACTGTTCTGTCTTCTGATCTACTGTTCTATCTACTGTTATAATGTTCTGTCTACTGTTCCACTGTTCTATCTACTGTTTTTCTGCTCTATCTACTGTTCTTTCTACTGTTATATTGTTCTGTCTAGTGTTCCACTGTTCTGTCTAGTGTTCTACTATTCTATCTACTGTTCTACTATTCTATCTACTGTTCTATCTACTATTATACTGTTCTATCTACTGTTAGACTGTTCTATCTACTATTATACTGTTCTGTCTTCTGATCTACTGTTCTATCTATTGTTATAATGTTCTGTCTACTGTTCCACTGTTCTATCTACTGTTTTTCTGCTCTATCTACTGTTCTTTCTACTGTTATATTGTTCTGTCTAGTGTTCCACTGTTCTGTCTAGTGTTCTACTATTCTATCTACTGTTCTACTTTTCGATCTACTGTTCTACTATTCTATCTACTGTTCTATCTACTATTATACTGTTCTGTCTTCTGATCTACTGTTCTATCTACTGTTATAATGTTCTGTCTACTGTTCCACTGTTCTATCTACTGTTTTTCTGCTCTATCTACTGTTCTTTCTACTGTTATATTGTTCTGTCTAGTGTTCCACTGTTCTGTCTAGTGTTCTACTATTCTATCTACTGTTCTACTTTTCGATCTACTGTTCTACTATTCTATCTACTGTTCTATCTACTATTATACTGTTCTATCTACTGTTAGACTGTTCTATCTACTATTATACTGTTCTGTCTTCTGATCTACTGTTCTATCTACTGTTATAATGTTCTGTCTACTGTTCCACTGTTCTATCTACTGTTTTTCTGCTCTATCTACTGTTCTTTCTACTGTTATATTGTTCTGTCTAGTGTTCCACTGTTCTGTCTAGTGTTCTACTATTCTATCTACTGTTCTACTTTTCGATCTACTGTTCTACTATTCTATCTACTATTCTATCTACTATTATACTGTTCTATCTACTGTTAGACTGTTCTATCTACTATTATACTGTTCTGTCTTCTGATCTACTGTTCTATCTACTGTTATAATGTTCTGTCTACTGTTCCACTGTTCTATCTACTGTTTTTCTGCTCTATCTACTGTTCTTTCTACTGTTATATTGTTCTGTCTAGTGTTCCACTGTTCTGTCTAGTGTTCTACTATTCTATCTACTGTTCTACTTTTCGATCTACTGTTCTACTATTCTATCTACTGTTCTATCTACTATTATACTGTTCTGTCTTCTGATCTACTGTTATAATGTTCTGTCTACTGTTCCACTGTTCTATCTACTGTTTTTCTGCTCTATCTACTGTTCTTTCTACTGTTATATTGTTCTGTCTAGTGTTCCACTGTTCTGTCTAGTGTTCTACTATTCTATCTACTGTTCTACTTTTCAATCTACTGTTCTACTATTCTATCTACTGTTCTATCTACTATTATACTGTTCTGTCTACTGATCTACTGTTCTATCTACTGTTATAATGTTCTGTCTACTGTTCCACTGTTCTATCTACTGTTTTTCTGCTCTATCTACTGTTCTTTCTACTGTTATATTGTTCTGTCTACTGTTCTACTGTTCTATCTAGTGTTCCACTGTTCTATCTACTGTTTTTCTGTTCTATCTACTGTTATATCTACTGTTATAATGTTCTGTCTGCTGATCTACTGTTCTATCTACTGTTCTACTGTTCTATCTACTATTATACTGTTCCGTCTACTGGTAGACTGTTTTCTGTGATGTCTACTATTCTATCTACTATTATACAGTTCTATCTACTGTTAGACTGTTCTATCTACTATTATACTGTTCTGTCTTCTGATCTACTGTTCTATCTACTGTTATAATGTTCTGTCTACTGTTCCACTGTTCTATCTACTGTTTTTCTGCTCTATCTACTGTTCTTTCTACTGTTATATTGTTCTGTCTAGTGTTCCACTGTTCTGTCTAGTGTTCTACTATTCTATCTACTGTTCTACTTTTCGATCTACTGTTCTACTATTCTATCTACTGTTCTATCTACTATTATACTGTTCTATCTACTGTTAGACTGTTCTATCTACTATTATACTGTTCTGTCTTCTGATCTACTGTTCTATCTACTGTTATAATGTTCTGTCTACTGTTCCACTGTTCTATCTACTGTTTTTCTGCTCTATCTACTGTTCTTTCTACTGTTATATTGTTCTGTCTAGTGTTCCACTGTTCTGTCTAGTGTTCTACTATTCTATCTACAGTTCTACTTTTCGATCTACTGTTCTACTATTCTATCTACTGTTCTATCTACTATTATACTGTTCTGTCTACTGATCTACTGTTCTATCTACTGTTATAATGTTCTGTCTACTGTTCCACTGTTCTATCTACTGTTTTTCTGCTCTATCTACTGTTCTTTCTACTGTTATATTGTTCTGTCTACTGTTCTACTGTTCTATCTAGTGTTCCACTGTTCTATCTACTGTTTTTCTGTTCTATCTACTGTTATATCTACTGTTATAATGTTCTGTCTGCTGATCTACTGTTCTATCTACTGTTCTATCTACTATTATACTGTTCCGTCTACTGGTAGACTGTTTTCTGTTATGTCTACTATTCTATCTACTATTATACAGTTCTATCTACTGTTAGACTGTTCTATCTACTATTATACTGTTCTGTCTTCTGATCTACTGTTCTATCTACTCTTATAATGTTCTGTCTACTGTTCCACTGTTCTATCTACTGTTTTTCTGCTCTATCTACTGTTCTTTCTACTGTTATATTGTTCTGTCTAGTGTTCCACTGTTCTGTCTAGTGTTCTACTATTCTATCTACTGTTCTACTTTTCGATCTACTGTTCTACTATTCTATCTACTGTTCTATCTACTATTATACTGTTCTATCTACTGTTAGACTGTTCTATCTACTATTATACTGTTCTGTCTTCTGATCTACTGTTCTATCTACTGTTATAATGTTCTGTCTACTGTTCCACTGTTCTATCTACTGTTTTTCTGCTATATCTACTGTTCTTTCTACTGTTATATTGTTCTGTCTAGTGTTCCACTGTTCTGTCTAGTGTTCTACTATTCTATCTACTGTTCTACTTTTCGATCTACTGTTCTACTATTCTATCTACTGTTCTATCTACTATTATACTGTTCTGTCTTCTGATCTACTGTTCTATCTACTGTTATAATGTTCTGTCTACTGTTCCACTGTTCTATCTACTGTTTTTCTGCTCTATCTACTGTTCTTTCTACTGTTATATTGTTCTGTCTAGTGTTCCACTGTTCTGTCTAGTGTTCTACTATTCTATCTACTGTTCTACTTTTCGATCTACTGTTCTACTATTCTATCTACTGTTCTATCTACTATTATACTGTTCTATCTACTGTTAGACTGTTCTATCTACTATTATACTGTTCTGTCTTCTGATCTACTGTTCTATCTACTGTTATAATGTTCTGTCTACTGTTCCACTGTTCTATCTACTGTTTTTCTGCTCTATCTACTGTTCTTTCTACTGTTATATTGTTCTGTCTAGTGTTCCACTGTTCTGTCTAGTGTTCTACTATTCTATCTACAGTTCTACTTTTCGATCTACTGTTCTACTATTCTATCTACTGTTCTATCTACTATTATACTGTTCTGTCTACTGATCTACTGTTCTATCTACTGTTATAATGTTCTGTCTACTGTTCCACTGTTCTATCTACTGTTTTTCTGCTCTATCTACTGTTCTTTCTACTGTTATATTGTTCTGTCTACTGTTCTACTGTTCTATCTAGTGTTCCACTGTTCTATCTACTGTTTTTCTGTTCTATCTACTGTTATATCTACTGTTATAATGTTCTGTCTGCTGATCTACTGTTCTATCTACTGTTCTATCTACTATTATACTGTTCCGTCTACTGGTAGACTGTTTTCTGTTATGTCTACTATTCTATCTACTATTATACAGTTCTATCTACTGTTAGACTGTTCTATCTACTATTATACTGTTCTGTCTTCTGATCTACTGTTCTATCTACTCTTATAATGTTCTGTCTACTGTTCCACTGTTCTATCTACTGTTTTTCTGCTCTATCTACTGTTCTTTCTACTGTTATATTGTTCTGTCTAGTGTTCCACTGTTCTGTCTAGTGTTCTACTATTCTATCTACTGTTCTACTTTTCGATCTACTGTTCTACTATTCTATCTACTGTTCTATCTACTATTATACTGTTCTATCTACTGTTAGACTGTTCTATCTACTATTATACTGTTCTGTCTTCTGATCTACTGTTCTATCTACTGTTATAATGTTCTGTCTACTGTTCCACTGTTCTATCTACTGTTTTTCTGCTATATCTACTGTTCTTTCTACTGTTATATTGTTCTGTCTAGTGTTCCACTGTTCTGTCTAGTGTTCTACTATTCTATCTACTGTTCTACTTTTTCGATCTACTGTTCTACTATTCTATCTACTGTTCTATCTACTATTATACTGTTCTGTCTTCTGATCTACTGTTCTATCTACTGTTATAATGTTCTGTCTACTGTTCCACTGTTCTATCTACTGTTTTTCTGCTCTATCTACTGTTCTTTCTACTGTTATATTGTTCTGTCTAGTGTTCCACTGTTCTGTCTAGTGTTCTACTATTCTATCTACTGTTCTACTTTTCGATCTACTGTTCTACTATTCTATCTACTGTTCTATCTACTATTATACTGTTCTGTCTACTGATCTACTGTTCTATCTACTGTTATAATGTTCTGTCTACTGTTCCACTGTTCTATCTACTGTTTTTCTGCTCTATCTACTGTTCTTTCTACTGTTATATTGTTCTGTCTACTGTTCTACTGTTCTATCTAGTGTTCCACTGTTCTATCTACTGTTTTTCTGTTCTATCTACTGTTCGATCTACTGTTTTTCTGTTCTATCTACTGTTCTATCTACTATTATACTGTTCTGTCTGCTGATCTAGTGTTCTATCTACTGTTCTACTGTTCTATCTACTATTATACTGTTCAGTCTACTGTTAGACTGTTTTCTGTTATGTCTACTATTCTATCTACTATTATACAGTTCTATCTACTGTTCTATCTACTATTATACTGTTCTGTCTACTGATCCACTGTTCTATCTACTGTTATAATGTTCTGTCTACTGTTCCACTGTTCTATCTACTGTTTTTCTGCTCTATCTACTGTTCTTTCTACTGTTATATTGTTCTGTCTACTGTTCTATCTAGTGTTCCACTGTTCTGTCTACTGTTCTACTATTCTATCTACTGTTCGATCTACTGTTTTTCTGTTCTATCTACTGTTTTTCTACTCTATCTACTGTTCTTTCTACTGTTATATTGTTCTGTCTACTGTTCTATCTACTGTTATATCTACTGTTATAATGTTCTGTCTGCTGATCTACTGTTCTATCTACTGTTCTACTGTTCTATCTACTATTATACTGTTCAGTCTACTGTTAGACTGTTTTCTGTTATGTCTACTATTCTATCTACTATTATACAGTTCTATCTACTGTTCTATCTACTATTATACAGTTCTATCTACTGTTAGACTGTTCTATCTACTATTATACTGTTCTGTCTTCTGATCTCCTGTTCTATCTACTGTTCGATCTACTGTTTTTCTGTTCTATCTACTGTTCTACTATTCTATCTACTGGTCTATCTACTATTATACTGTTCAGTCTACTGTTAGACTGTTTTCTGTTATGTCTACTATTCTATCTACTATTATACAGTTCTATCTACTGTTCTATCTACTATTATACAGTTCTATCTACTATTATACAGTTCTATCTACTGTTCTATCTACTATTATACAGTTCTATCTACTGTTATACTGTTCGATCTACTGTTTTTCTGTTCTAACTACTGTTCTATCTACTATTATACTGTTCAGTCTACTATTAGACTGTTTTCTGTTATGTCTACTGTTCTATCTACTATTATACAGTTCTACCTACTGTTAGACTGTTCTATCTACTGTTATATCTACTGTTATAATGTTCTGTCTACTGTTCCACTGTTCTATCTACTGTTTTTCTGCTCTATCTACTGTTCTTTCTACTGTTATATTGTTCTGTCTACTGTTCTACTGTTCTATCGAGTGTTCCACTGTTCTGTCTACTGTTCTACTATTCTATCTACTGTTCTATCTACTGTTTTTCTGTTCTATCTACTGTTCGATCTACTGTTTTTCTGTTCTATCTACTGTTCTAATATTCTATCTACTGTTCTATCTACTATTATACTGTTCAGTCTACTGTTAGACTGTTCTATCTACTGTTATATCTACTATTATACTGTTCTGTCTGCTGATCTACTGTTCTATCTACTGTTCTACTGTTCGATCTACTGTTTTTCTGTTCTATCTACTGTTCGATCTACTGTTCTACTATTCTATCTACTGTTCTATCTACTATTATACTGTTCAGTCTACTGATCTACTGTTCTATCTACTGTTATAATGTTCTGTCTACTGTTCCACTGTTCTATCTACGGTTTTTCTGCTCTATCTACTGTTCTTTCTACTGTTATATTGTTCTGTCTACTGTTCTACTGTTCTATCTACTATTATACTGTTCAGTCTAATGTTAGACTGTTCTATCTACTGTTATATCTACTATTATACTGTTCTGTCTGCTGATCTACTGTTCTATCTACTGTTCTACTGTTCTATCTACTATTATACTGTTCAGTCTACTGTTAGACTGTTTTCTGTTATGTCTACTATTCTATCTACTATTATATCAAATCAAATCAAATGTATTTATATAGCCCTTCGTACATCAGCTGATATCTCAAAGTGTTGTACAGAAACCCAGCCTAAAACCCCAAACAGCAAACAAACTGCAAACAATGCAGGTGTAAAAGCATACAGTTCTATCTACTGTTCTATCTACTATTATACTGTTCTGTCTACTGATCTACTGTTCTATCTACTGTTATAATGTTCTGTCTACTGTTCCACTGTTCTATCTACTATTATACTGTTCTGTCTACTGATCTACTGTTCTATCTACTATTATATACTGTTCTGTCTACTGTTCCACTGGTCTATCTACTGTTCTATCTACTATTATACTGTTCTGTCTACTGTTCCACTGGTCTATCTACTGTTTTTCTGCTCTATCTACTGTTCTTTCTACTGTTATATTGTTCTGTCTACTGTTCTATCTAGTGTTCCACTGTTCTGTCTACTGTTCTACTATTCTATCTACTGTTCTACTGTTCGATCTACTGTTTTTCTGTTCTATCTACTGTTCTATCTACTATTATACTGTTCTGTCTACTGATCTACTGTTCTATCTACTGTTATAATGTTCTGTCCTCTGTTCCACTGTTCTATCTACTGTTTTTCTGCTCTATCTACTGTTCTTTCTACTGTTATATTGTTCTGTCTACTGTTCTATCTAGTGTTCCACTGTTCTGTCTACTGTTCTACTATTCTATCTACTGTTCTATCTACTGTTTTTCTGTTCTATCTACTGTTCTATCTACTGTTTTTCTGTTCTATCTACTGTTCGATCTACTGTTTTTCTGTTCTATCTACTATTATACTGTTCTGTCTGCTGATCTACTGTTCTATCTACTGTTCTATCTACTGTTATAATGTTCTGTCTGCTGATTTACTGTTCTATCTACTGTTCTACTGTTCTATCTACTATTATACTGTTCAGTCTACTGTTAGACTGTTTTCTGTTATGTCTACTATTCTATCTACTATTATACAGTTCTATCTACTGTTCTATCTACTATTATACAGTTCTATCTACTGTTAGACTGTTCTATCTACTATTATACTGTTCTGTCTTCTGATCTACTGTTCTATCTACTGTTCTACTGTTCGATCTACTGTTTTTCTGTTCTATCTACTGTTCGATCTACTGTTTTTCTGTTCTATCTACTGTTCTACTATTCTATCTACTGGTCTATCTACTATTATACTGTTCAGTCTACTGTTAGACTGTTTTCTGTTATGTCTACTATTCTATCTACTATTATACAGTTCTATCTACTGTTCTATCTACTATTATACAGTTCTACCTACTGTTCTATCTACTATTATACAGTTCTACCTACTGTTCTATCTACTATTATACAGTTCTATCTACTGTTCTATCTACTATTATACAGTTCTACCTACTGTTCTATCTACTATTATACAGTTCTATCTACTGTTCTATCTACTATTATACAGTTCTACCTACTGTTAGACTGTTCTATCTACTGTTATATCTACTGTTATAATGTTCTGTCTACTGTTCCACTGTTCTATCTACGGTTTTTCCGCTCTATCTACTGTTCTTTCTACTGTTATATTGTTCTGTCTACTGTTCTACTGTTATATCTAGTGTTCCACTGTTCTGTCTACCGTTCTACTATTCTATCTACTGTTCTATCTACTGTTTTTCTGTTCTATCTACTGTTCGATCTACTGTTTTTCTGTTCTATCTACTGTTCTATCTACTATTATACTGTTCAGTCTACTGTTAGACTGTTCTATCTACTGTTATATCTACTATTATACTGTTCTGTCTGCTGATCTACTGTTCTACTGTTCGATCTACTGTTTTTCTGTTCTATCTACTGTTCGATCTACTGTTCTACTATTCTATCTACTGTTCTATCTACTATTATACTGTTCAGTCTACTGATCTACTGTTCTATCTACTGTTATAATGTTCTGTCTACTGTTCCACTGTTCTATCTACGGTTTTTCTGCTCTATCTACTGTTCTTTCTACTGTTATATTGTTCTGTCTACTGTTCTACTGTTCTATCTAGTGTTCCACTGTTCTGTCTACTGATCTACTATTCTATCTACTGTTCTATCTACTGTTTTTCTGTTCTATCTACTGTTCGATCTACTGTTTTTCTGTTCTATCTACTGCTCTAATATTCTATCTACTGTTCTATCTACTATTATACTGTTCTGTCTACTGTTCTATCTACTATTATACTGTTCTGTCTACTGTTATACTGTTCTATCTACTGTTATATCTACTATTATACTGTTCTGTCTGCTGATCTACTGTTCTATCTACTGTTCTACTGTTCTATCTACTATTATACTGTTCAGTCTACTGTTAGACTGTTTTCTGTTATGTCTACTGTTCTATCTACTATTATACAGTTCTATCTACTGTTAGACTGTTCTATCTACTGTTACATCTACTATTATACTGTTCTGTCTACTGTTCCACTGTTCTATCTACTATTCCACTGTTCTATCTACTGTTCTACTGTTCTATCTACTGTTCTACTGTTCTATCTACTGTTTTTCTGTTCTATATACTGTTCTACCTACTGTTTTCTGTTCTATCTACTGTTTTCCTTTTCTATTTACTGTTCTATATTATACTGTTCTATCGACTGTTATACTGTTCTATCTACTGTTCTACTGTTCTATCTACTATTATACTGTTATTTCTACTGTTCTATCTACCGTTCTATCTAATATTATACAGTTCTATCTACTGTTCTATCTACTATTATACTGTTCTGTCTACTGTTCTACTGTTCGATCTACTGTTTTTCTGTTCTATCTACTTTTCGATCTACTGTTCTACTATTCTATCTACTGTTCTATCTACTATTATACTGTTCTATCTACTATTATACTGTTCAGTCTACTGTTAGACTGTTCTATCTACTGTTATATCTACTATTATACTGTTCTGTCTGCTGATCTACTGTTCTATCTACTGTTCTACTGTTCGATCTACTGTTTTTCTGTTCTATCTACTGTTCGATCTACTGTTCTACTATTCTATCTACTGTTCTATCTACTATTATACTGTTCAGTCTACTGATCTACTGTTCTATCTACTGTTATAATGTTCTGTCTACTGTTCCACTGTTCTATCTACGGTTTTTCTGCTCTATCTACTGTTCGATCTACTGTTTTTCTGTTCTATCTACTATTATACTGTTCTGTCTGCTGATCTACTGTTCTATCTACTGTTCTATCTACTGTTATAATGTTCTGTCTGCTGATTTACTGTTCTATCTACTGTTCTACTGTTCTATCTACTATTATACTGTTCAGTCTACTGTTAGACTGTTTTCTGTTATGTCTACTATTCTATCTACTATTATACAGTTCTATCTACTGTTCTATCTACTATTATACAGTTCTATCTACTGTTAGACTGTTCTATCTACTATTATACTGTTCTGTCTTCTGATCTACTGTTCTATCTACTGTTCTACTGTTCGATCTACTGTTTTTCTGTTCTATCTACTGTTCGATCTACTGTTTTTCTGTTCTATCTACTGTTCTACTATTCTATCTACTGGTCTATCTACTATTATACTGTTCAGTCTACTGTTAGACTGTTTTCTGTTATGTCTACTATTCTATCTACTATTATACAGTTCTATCTACTGTTCTATCTACTATTATACAGTTCTACCTACTGTTCTATCTACTATTATACAGTTCTACCTACTGTTCTATCTACTATTATACAGTTCTATCTACTGTTCTATCTACTATTATACAGTTCTACCTACTGTTCTATCTACTATTATACAGTTCTATCTACTGTTCTATCTACTATTATACAGTTCTACCTACTGTTAGACTGTTCTATCTACTGTTATATCTACTGTTATAATGTTCTGTCTACTGTTCCACTGTTCTATCTACGGTTTTCCGCTCTATCTACTGTTCTTTCTACTGTTATATTGTTCTGTCTACTGTTCTACTGTTATATCTAGTGTTCCACTGTTCTGTCTACCGTTCTACTATTCTATCTACTGTTCTATCTACTGTTTTTCTGTTCTATCTACTGTTCGATCTACTGTTTTTCTGTTCTATCTACTGTTCTATCTACTATTATACTGTTCAGTCTACTGTTAGACTGTTCTATCTACTGTTATATCTACTATTATACTGTTCTGTCTGCTGATCTACTGTTCTACTGTTCGATCTACTGTTTTTCTGTTCTATCTACTGTTCGATCTACTGTTCTACTATTCTATCTACTGTTCTATCTACTATTATACTGTTCAGTCTACTGATCTACTGTTCTATCTACTGTTATAATGTTCTGTCTACTGTTCCACTGTTCTATCTACGGTTTTTCTGCTCTATCTACTGTTCTTTCTACTGTTATATTGTTCTGTCTACTGTTCTACTGTTCTATCTAGTGTTCCACTGTTCTGTCTACTGATCTACTATTCTATCTACTGTTCTATCTACTGTTTTTCTGTTCTATCTACTGTTCGATCTACTGTTTTTCTGTTCTATCTACTGCTCTAATATTCTATCTACTGTTCTATCTACTATTATACTGTTCTGTCTACTGTTCTATCTACTATTATACTGTTCTGTCTACTGTTATACTGTTCTATCTACTGTTATATCTACTATTATACTGTTCTGTCTGCTGATCTACTGTTCTATCTACTGTTCTACTGTTCTATCTACTATTATACTGTTCAGTCTACTGTTAGACTGTTTTCTGTTATGTCTACTGTTCTATCTACTATTATACAGTTCTATCTACTGTTAGACTGTTCTATCTACTGTTACATCTACTATTATACTGTTCTGTCTACTGTTCCACTGTTCTATCTACTATTCCACTGTTCTATCTACTGTTCTACTGTTCTATCTACTGTTCTACTGTTCTATCTACTGTTTTTCTGTTCTATATACTGTTCTACCTACTGTTTTCTGTTCTATCTACTGTTTTCCTTTTCTATTTACTGTTCTATATTATACTGTTCTATCGACTGTTATACTGTTCTATCTACTGTTCTACTGTTCTATCTACTATTATACTGTTATTTCTACTGTTCTATCTACCGTTCTATCTAATATTATACAGTTCTATCTACTGTTCTATCTACTATTATACTGTTCTGTCTACTGTTCTACTGTTCGATCTACTGTTTTTCTGTTCTATCTACTTTTCGATCTACTGTTCTACTATTCTATCTACTGTTCTATCTACTATTATACTGTTCTATCTACTATTATACTGTTCAGTCTACTGTTAGACTGTTCTATCTACTGTTATATCTACTATTATACTGTTCTGTCTGCTGATCTACTGTTCTATCTACTGTTCTACTGTTCGATCTACTGTTTTTCTGTTCTATCTACTGTTCGATCTACTGTTCTACTATTCTATCTACTGTTCTATCTACTATTATACTGTTCAGTCTACTGATCTACTGTTCTATCTACTGTTATAATGTTCTGTCTACTGTTCCACTGTTCTATCTACGGTTTTTCTGCTCTATCTACTGTTCTTTCTACTGTTATATTGTTCTGTCTACTGTTCTACTGTTCTATCTACTATTATACTGTTCAGTCTAATGTTAGACTGTTCTATCTACTGTTATATCTACTATTATACTGTTCTGTCTGCTGATCTACTGTTCTATCTACTGTTCTACTGTTCTATCTACTATTATACTGTTCAGTCTACTGTTAGACTGTTTTCTGTTATGTCTACTATTCTATCTACTATTATATCAAATCAAATCAAATGTATTTATATAGCCCTTCGTACATCAGCTGATATCTCAAAGTGTTGTACAGAAACCCAGCCTAAAACCCCAAACAGCAAACAAACTGCAAACAATGCAGGTGTAAAAGCATACAGTTCTATCTACTGTTCTATCTACTATTATACTGTTCTGTCTACTGATCTACTGTTCTATCTACTGTTATAATGTTCTGTCTACTGTTCCACTGTTCTATCTACTATTATACTGTTCTGTCTACTGATCTACTGTTCTATCTACTATTATACTGTTCTGTCTACTGTTCCACTGGTCTATCTACTGTTCTATCTACTATTATACTGTTCTGTCTACTGTTCCACTGGTCTATCTACTGTTTTTCTGCTCTATCTACTGTTCTTTCTACTGTTATATTGTTCTGTCTACTGTTCTATCTAGTGTTCCACTGTTCTGTCTACTGTTCTACTATTCTATCTACTGTTCTACTGTTCGATCTACTGTTTTTCTGTTCTATCTACTGTTCTATCTACTATTATACTGTTCTGTCTACTGATCTACTGTTCTATCTACTGTTATAATGTTCTGTCCTCTGTTCCACTGTTCTATCTACTGTTTTTCTGCTCTATCTACTGTTCTTTCTACTGTTATATTGTTCTGTCTACTGTTCTATCTAGTGTTCCACTGTTCTGTCTACTGTTCTACTATTCTATCTACTGTTCTATCTACTGTTTTTCTGTTCTATCTACTGTTCTATCTACTGTTTTTCTGTTCTATCTACTGTTCGATCTACTGTTTTTCTGTTCTATCTACTATTATACTGTTCTGTCTGCTGATCTACTGTTCTATCTACTGTTCTATCTACTGTTATAATGTTCTGTCTGCTGATTTACTGTTCTATCTACTGTTCTACTGTTCTATCTACTATTATACTGTTCAGTCTACTGTTAGACTGTTTTCTGTTATGTCTACTATTCTATCTACTATTATACAGTTCTATCTACTGTTCTATCTACTATTATACAGTTCTATCTACTGTTAGACTGTTCTATCTACTATTATACTGTTCTGTCTTCTGATCTACTGTTCTATCTACTGTTCTACTGTTCGATCTACTGTTTTTCTGTTCTATCTACTGTTCGATCTACTGTTTTTCTGTTCTATCTACTGTTCTACTATTCTATCTACTGGTCTATCTACTATTATACTGTTCAGTCTACTGTTAGACTGTTTTCTGTTATGTCTACTATTCTATCTACTATTATACAGTTCTATCTACTGTTCTATCTACTATTATACAGTTCTACCTACTGTTCTATCTACTATTATACAGTTCTACCTACTGTTCTATCTACTATTATACAGTTCTATCTACTGTTCTATCTACTATTATACAGTTCTACCTACTGTTCTATCTACTATTATACAGTTCTATCTACTGTTCTATCTACTATTATACAGTTCTACCTACTGTTAGACTGTTCTATCTACTGTTATATCTACTGTTATAATGTTCTGTCTACTGTTCCACTGTTCTATCTACGGTTTTTCCGCTCTATCTACTGTTCTTTCTACTGTTATATTGTTCTGTCTACTGTTCTACTGTTATATCTAGTGTTCCACTGTTCTGTCTACCGTTCTACTATTCTATCTACTGTTCTATCTACTGTTTTTCTGTTCTATCTACTGTTCGATCTACTGTTTTTCTGTTCTATCTACTGTTCTATCTACTATTATACTGTTCAGTCTACTGTTAGACTGTTCTATCTACTGTTATATCTACTATTATACTGTTCTGTCTGCTGATCTACTGTTCTACTGTTCGATCTACTGTTTTTCTGTTCTATCTACTGTTCGATCTACTGTTCTACTATTCTATCTACTGTTCTATCTACTATTATACTGTTCAGTCTACTGATCTACTGTTCTATCTACTGTTATAATGTTCTGTCTACTGTTCCACTGTTCTATCTACGGTTTTTCTGCTCTATCTACTGTTCTTTCTACTGTTATATTGTTCTGTCTACTGTTCTACTGTTCTATCTAGTGTTCCACTGTTCTGTCTACTGATCTACTATTCTATCTACTGTTCTATCTACTGTTTTTCTGTTCTATCTACTGTTCGATCTACTGTTTTTCTGTTCTATCTACTGCTCTAATATTCTATCTACTGTTCTATCTACTATTATACTGTTCTGTCTACTGTTCTATCTACTATTATACTGTTCTGTCTACTGTTATACTGTTCTATCTACTGTTATATCTACTATTATACTGTTCTGTCTGCTGATCTACTGTTCTATCTACTGTTCTACTGTTCTATCTACTATTATACTGTTCAGTCTACTGTTAGACTGTTTTCTGTTATGTCTACTGTTCTATCTACTATTATACAGTTCTATCTACTGTTAGACTGTTCTATCTACTGTTACATCTACTATTATACTGTTCTGTCTACTGTTCCACTGTTCTATCTACTATTCCACTGTTCTATCTACTGTTCTACTGTTCTATCTACTGTTCTACTGTTCTATCTACTGTTTTTCTGTTCTATATACTGTTCTACCTACTGTTTTCTGTTCTATCTACTGTTTTCCTTTTCTATTTACTGTTCTATATTATACTGTTCTATCGACTGTTATACTGTTCTATCTACTGTTCTACTGTTCTATCTACTATTATACTGTTATTTCTACTGTTCTATCTACCGTTCTATCTAATATTATACAGTTCTATCTACTGTTCTATCTACTATTATACTGTTCTGTCTACTGTTCTACTGTTCGATCTACTGTTTTTCTGTTCTATCTACTTTTCGATCTACTGTTCTACTATTCTATCTACTGTTCTATCTACTATTATACTGTTCTGTCTACTGATCTACTGTTCTATCTACTGTTATAATGTTCTGTCTACTGTTCCACTGTTCTATCTACTGTTTTTCTGCTCTTTCTACTGTTCTATCTACTGTTATATTGTTCTGTCTACTGTTCTACTGTTCTATCTAGTGTTCCACTGTTCTGTCTACTGTTCTACTATTCTATCTACTGTTCTATCTACTGTTTTTCATTTCTATCTACTGTTCGATCTACTGTTTTTCTGTTCTATCTACTGTTCTAATATTCTATCTACTGTTCTATCTACTATTATACTGTTCAGTCTACTGTTAGACTGTTTTCTGTTATGTCTACTATTCTATCTACTATTATACAGTTCTATCTACTGTTAGACTGTTCTATCTACTGTTATATCTACTGTTATAATGTTCTGTCTACTGTTCCACTGTTCTATCTACGGTTTTTCTGCTCTATCTACTGTTCTATCTACTATTATACTGTTCAGTCTACTGTTAGACTGTTCTATCTACTGTTATATCTACTATTATACTATTCTGTCTGCTGATCTACTGTTCTATCTACTGTTCTACTGTTCTATCTACTATTATTATCTACTTACCTCCCGAGATGGCATAGCAGTTCAGACGTCTTTTGTCCTCGTCTTGTCGTGTCCTGTATATATATATATATTTACAACTTTTTTCACATACATTTTATTTTTATTTTCCATCAACTCATCTTCAAAACACTCTCCTGCAACCCGCCTCACCAATTTATATTTATAAATAAGTATTATTTACCTCGAATCTGCAATCCTCCAAGAAGCTAGCCAGAAGCTAGCCAGAAACTCAAAGAAGCTAGCCAGAAACTAGCCAGAAGCTAGCCAGGAGCTAGCCAGAAACTAATCAGAAGCTAGTTCAGAAGCTAGTTAGCTTCTTTACTGGCAAATCGTTAGTATTCAGCTAACCACGGTTTGTGGTCATCAGCTATCCTTTAGCTCGAAAATCTATTGCCAGTTTTGTACGGCGCAGCGCGGCTCGGAACGGAACATACCGGACCAATTTTTCTCTCCATGTCCCTGGATTTCAACTGCTCTCTGGCCATTCATTCCCGGATCTCACAGCTAGCTAGCTGCTATCCGTGTGTCTATCTGCTTTCGTCGATTCCGGAGCAAACATAAATTACTCCGGAGCTAGCCAGCTCCGTCAATCACTCCTGAGCTCCGTCAATCACTCCTGGGCTGCAGTCACCTATCCGGACCCGTTTTACTGCCTACTCGGAGCCCCACCGGGCCTTCACAACTGGACTGCCGACGTTATCTACCTGAAGGAGATCCGGCTGGCTCCTCCGTCGCGACGTTACCTGAACGCCCATCTGCGGCCTGCTAACCGTCAGCTGTCTTACCGGCTGCTCTCAGAATAGACAATCGGACAATTTATTTATTTTTATTATTATTATGTTTCTTCTTGGGCCTCTATAACTATATCTATTGTTTTTATTTTTGTTGTTGTTGTGTGATTTGGACTAATCCCCTCTACCACACGAAACCCCACTAATCTACTGACGGAACGCAAGAGGTGGCTAACAACAGACCTCCATCCTATGCTAGCTTGCTACCGATGTCCTGGCTAGCTGTCTAAATCGCCGTGACCCCCAAACCAACCTCTACACTCACTGGACCCTTTTGATCACTCGACTAAGGATGCCTCTCCTTAATGTCAATATGTCTTGTCCATTGCTGTTCTGGTTAGTGTTTATTGGCTTATTTCACTGTAGAGCCTCTAGTCCTGCTCACTATACCTTATCCAACTTATTAGTTCCACCACCCACACATGCAATGACATCTCCTGGTTTCAATGATGTTTCTAGAGACAATATCTCTCTCTTCATCACTCAATACCTAGGTTTACCTCCACTGTATTCACATCCTACCATACCTTTGTCTGTACATTATACCTTGATGCTATTTTATCGCCCCCAGAAACCTCCTTTTACTCTCTGTTCCAGACGTTCTAGACGACCAATTCTTATTGCTTTTAGCCGTACCCTTATTCTTCTCCTCCTATGTTCCTCTGGCGATGTAGAGGTGAATCCAGGCCCTGCAGTGCCTAGCTCCACTCCTATTCCCCAGGCGCTCTCTTTTGATGACTTCTGTAACCGTAATAGCCTTGGTTTCATACATGTTAACATTAGAAGCCTCCTCCCTAAGTTTGTTCTATTCACTGCTTTAGCACACTCTGCCAACCCGGAAGGCCACCAAAAATTCAGAAATTTTAATTCCAAACTACAACATTTTCAGACAAGATAGAATTGCCAAAGGGGGCGGTGTTGCAATCTACTGCAAAGATAGCCTGCAGAGTTCTGTCCTACTATCCAGGTCTGTACCCAAACAATTTGAACTTCTACTTTTAAAAATCCACCTATCTAAAAACAAGTCTCTCACCGTTGCCGCCTGCTATAGACCACCCTCTGCCCCCAGCTGTGCTCTGGACACCATATGTGAACTGATTGCCCCCCATCTATCTTCAGAGCTCGTGCTGCTAGGCGACCTAAACTGGAACATGCTTAACACCCCAGCCATCCTACAATCTAAACTTGATGCCCTCAATCTCACACAAATTATCAATGAACCTACCAGGTACCCCCCCAAAGCCTTAAACACGGGCACCCTCAAAGATATCATCCTAACCAACTTCCCCTCTAAATACACCTCTGCTGTCTTCAACCAAGATCTCAGCGATCACTGCCTCATTGCCTGCATCTGTAATGGGTCAGCGGTAAAACGACCTCCACTCATCACTGTAAAACGCTCCCTGAAACACTTCAGCGAACAGGCCTTTCTAATCGACCTGGCCGGGGTATCCTGGAAGGATATTGATCTCATCCCGTCAGTAGAGGATGCCTGGATATTTTTTTTAAATGCCTTCCTAACCATCTTAAATAAACATGCCCCATTCAAGAAATTTAGAACCAGGAACAGATATAGCCCTTGGTTCTCCCCAGACCTGACTGCCCTTAACCAACACAAAAACATCCTATGGCGTTCTGCATTAGCATCGAACAGCCCCCGTGATATGCAGCTGTTCAAGGAAGCTAGAAACCGTTATACACAGGCAGTTAGAAAAGCCAAGGCTAGCTTTTTCAAGCAGAAATTTGCTTCCTGCAACACTAACTCAAAAAAGTTCTGGGACACTGTAAAGTCCTTGGAGAATAAGAACACCTCCTCCCAGCTGCCCACTGCACTGAAGATAGGAAACACTGTCGCCACTGATAAATCCACCATAATTGAGAATTTCAATAAGCATTTTTCTACGGCTGGCCATGCTTTCCACCTGGCTACTCCTACCCTGGTCAACAGCACTGCACCCCCAACAGCAACTCGCCCAAGCCTTCCCCATTTCTCCTTCTCCCACATCCATTCAGCTGAAGTTCTGAAAGAGCTGAAAAATCTGGACCCCTACAAATCAGCCGGGCTAGACAATCTGGACCCTTTCTTTCTAAAAATTATCTGCCGAAATTGTTGCCACCCCTATTACTAGCCTGTTCAACCTCTCTTTCGTGTCGTCTGAGATTCCCAAAGATTGGAAAGCAGCTGCGGTCATCCCCCTCTTCAAAGGGGGGGACACTCTTGACCCAAACTGCTACAGACCTATATCTATCCTACCATGCCTTTCTAAGGTCTTCGAAAGCAAAGTCAACAAACAGATTACCGACCATTTCGAATCTCACCATACCTTCTCTGCTATGCAATCTGGTTTCAGAGCTGGTCATGGGTGCACCTCAGCCACGCTCAAGGTCCTAAACGATATCTTAACCGCCATCGATAAGAAACATTACTGTGCAGCCGTATTCATTGATCTGGCCAAGGCTTTCGACTCTGTCAACCACCACATCCTCATCGGCAGACTCGACAGCCTTGGTTTCTCAAATGATTGCCTCGCCTGGTTCACCAACTACTTCTCTGATAGAGTTCAGTGTGGCAAATCGGAGGGTCTGCTGTCCGGACCTCTGGCAGTCTCTATGGGGGTGCCACAGGGTTCAATTCTTGGACCGACTCTCTTCTCTGTATACATCAATGAGGTCGCTCTTGCTGCTGGTGAGTCTCTGATCCACCTCTACGCAGACGACACCATTCTGTATACTTCCGGCCCTTCTTTGGACACTGTGTTAACAACCCTCCAGGCAAGCTTCAATGCCATACAACTCTCCTTCCGTGGCCTCCAATTGCTCTTAAATACAAATAAAACTAAATGCATGCTCTTCAACCGATCGCTACCTGCACCTACCCGCCTGTCCAACATCACTACTCTGGACGGCTCTGACTTAGAATACGTGGAAAACTACAAATACTTAGGTGTCTGGTTAGACTGTAAACTCTCCTTCCAGACCCATATCAAACATCTCCAATCCAAAGTTAAATCTAGAATTGGCTTCCTATTTCGCAACAAAGCATCCTTCACTCATGCTGCCAAACATACCCTTGTAAAACTGACCATCCTACCAATCCTCGACTTTGGCGATGTCATTTACAAAATAGCCTCCAATACCCTACTCAACAAATTGGATGCAGTCTATCACAGTGCAATCCGTTTTGTCACCAAAGCCCCATATACTACCCACCATTGCGACCTGTACGCTCTCGTTGGCTGGCCTCGCTTCATACTCGTCGCCAAACCCACTGGCTCCATGTCATCTACAAGACCCTGCTAGGTAAAGTCCCCCTTATCTCAGCTCGCTGGTCACCATAGCATCTCCCACCTGTAGCACACGCTACAGCAGGTATATCTCTAGTCACCCCCAAAACCAATTCTTTCTTTGGCCGCCTCTCCTTCCAGTTCTCTGCTGCCAATGACTGGAACGAACTACAAAAATCTCTGAAACTGGAAACACTTATCTCCCTCACTAGCTTTAAGCACCAACTGTCAGAGCATCTTACAGATTACTGCACCTGTACATAGCCCACCTATAATTTAGCCCAAACAACTACCTCTTTCCCAACTGTATTTTATTTATTTATTTATTTTGCTCCTTTGCACCCCATTATTTTTATTTCTACTTTGCACATTCTTCCATTGCAAAACTATCATTCCAGTGTTTTACTTGCTATATTGTATTTACTTTGCCACCATGGCCTTTTTTGCCTTTACCTCCCTTCTCACCTAATTTGCTCACATTGTATATAGACTTGTTTATACTGTATTATTGACTGTATGTTTGTTTTACTCCATGTGTAACTCTGTGTCGTTGTATGTGTCGAACTGCTTTGCTTTATCTTGGCCAGGTCGCAATTGTAAATGAGAACTTGTTCTCAACTTGCCTACCTGGTTAAATAAAGGTGAAATAAATAAATAGAATTATACTGTTCAGTCTACTGTTAGACTGTTTTCTGTTCTATCTACTGTTCTATCTACTATTATACAGTTCTATCTACTGTTAGACTGTTCTATCTACTGTTATATCTACTATTATACTGTTCTGTCTGCTGATCTACTGTTCTATCTACTATTATACTGTTCTGTCTGCTGATCTACTGTTCTATCTACTGTTATAATGTTCTGTCTACTGTTCCACTGTTCTATCTACTGTTTTTCTGTTCTGTCTACTGTTTTTCTGTTCTATCTACTGTTCTACTGTTATATCTACTGTTCTACTGTTCTATCTACTGTTTTTCTATTCTATCTACTGTTCTATCTACTGTTTTATCTACTCCTTTATCTACTGTTCCACCTGCTGTTCTATCTGCTGGTCTATCTACTGTTCCACTGTTCTATCTACTGTTATAATGTTCTGTCTACTGTTCCACTGTTCTATCTACTGTTTTTCTGTTCTATCTACTGTTCCACTGTTCTACTACTCTATCTACTGTTCTATCTACTGTTCTACTGTTCTATCTACTGTTCTACTGTTCTATCTACTGTTCCACTGTTATGTCTACTGTTCTACTATTCTATCTACTGTTCCACTGTTCTGTCTACTGTTCTACTATTCTGTCTACTGTTCTATCTACTGTTCTACTGTTCTATCTACTATTATACTGTTCTATCGACTGTCATACTGTTCTATCTACTGTTCTATCTAATGTTCTACTGTTCTATCTACTGTTTTATCTACTCTTCTATCTACTGTTCTACTGTTCTATCTACTGTTTTATCTACCCTTCTATCTACTGTTCTACTGTTCTATCTACTGTTTTATCTACTCTTCTATCTACTGTTCTACTGTTCTATCTACTGTTATACTGTTCTATCGACTGTTTTATCTACTCTTCTATCTACTGTTCTACTGTTCTATCTACTGTTTTATCTACTCTTCTATCTACTGTTCTACTGTTCTACTGTTCTATCTACTGTTTTATCTACTCTTCTATCTACTGTTCTACTGTTCTACTGTTTTATCTACTCTTCTATCTACTTTTCTACTGTTCTATCTACTGTTATACTGTTCTATCGACTGTTATACTGTTCTATCTACTGTTCTACTGTTCTATCTACTGTTCCACTGTTCTATCTACTGTTCTACTGTTCTATCTACTGTTCTACTCTTCTATCTACTGCTCTGTCTACTGTTGTAGTATCTACTGTAGTCTCTACCAGCATCACATCATGTGTAGACATACTGTAGGGCCATGCCTCTGTCAGTGATTGCCCTCCTTTTATGGTTTTGCACTCATCTTAAATAAAGCAACCAAAATTAGAATTTAGCCTTTTCACACATGAGTTCCAAATATCGGCAAGGTCGCCCATCAGTTGTTTTATGCACGTGATGCCAGAATGCACTCACTGTTTCAATATTGGATTATTACGCAACAGGACAGTTAACACGCGCTGCCTGCTAATTTTCTATAGGCTATATGTTATATGTGTCTATATGTTTCAACTTGTCAATTTTGAAATTATTTTCTAACAAGTTGTATTTTCAGTTTGAATTGAGGTGTGTACCACCTCCTCGTAGTCCATTTCAGCGTTGTGGACGATTTATGTTTGAGGCCTTACTGAGCAGGATAAACTTCTCTCTTCCAGGAGAACCCACCGCACTTCACTCATGTTTGCGCAGTTTTGCAAGAACTTGCACATTTTCTTGCTGACGCTCACTTTGTCTTCCTTGTTGTTTTCCTTACACATAATAACTTTGGACATGTGTGCGTTCCTATCACAGTAAGTTCCTCATTTTCTGTATATTGTGTCGTCGTTTCATGCCGAGAGTTATAAAAATATGACCGCTTGTGTTTATGTCAATCTTTCCTCAGTTAGCGCTAGGACAAATGTAGCCTACATTTTGCCGGTTTGGATGATTGTGTTATGCCTTAGCTACTTCTGTGAATGTCTCGACATTGCATCCTAAAAATCTGTTAACATTCTGGACAAAACTTTGTAAGGACTGTGTTTGTGCAAAATGTTTCTGAAAAAACAGTGTGGCCAGCTCAAATGTTGATTGTTGCTTCATTCGAAACTGGATGCTCGAAATACTCGGTTCTAATCACACCGGTACAGGGACCACTGTAGAATGATCACACCCGTGTGTGTTTGTGTTGGTACCGTGTGAATAGGTTAATGTAAATAAAGCAACCAAAATGAGATTATGGTGCAGAATTTACTGTAAATAAAGCAACCAAAATGAGATTATGGTGCAGAATTTACTGTAAATAAAGCAACCAAAATGAGATTATGGTGCAGAATTTACTGTAAATAAAGCAACCAAAATGAGATTATGGTACAGAATTTACTGAAAATAAAGCAACCAAAATGAGATTATGGTACAGAATTTACTGAAAATAAAGCAACCAAAATGAGATTATGGTACAGAATTTACTGAAAATAAAGCAACCAAAATGAGATTATGGTGCAGAATTGATCGTAAATGTAATGACGGTGCGGAATCTAGATTTCTTTGGAGGTTCAAAACCCAAAGGGCTCAAATAAACTAACAGAGGCTGTAGCGACATATCTGTTATTACTGACCATCTTCAAATGTGCTGTTTTAAAACCTAAAATTATGAAAACAACAAAGGAAAAGTATAAAAAACATGTATATTTTAGTCGATATTGCGTTTCGCTTTCTTCCCTAGAGCTTGCGGTTCAACCTCTTTTCTCTGGACTAGCTGAGCCCAATAGAGCCGATGTGTTAGATCCCAAGCAAGCCGTAACTATAATGCAAATACAAAATGATAAACTGGGAGAACGCTCTGTCAT
Organism: Oncorhynchus nerka; assembly: GCF_034236695.1. Taxonomy (NCBI): domain Eukaryota; kingdom Metazoa; phylum Chordata; class Actinopteri; order Salmoniformes; family Salmonidae; genus Oncorhynchus; species Oncorhynchus nerka. The sequence goes on along the minus strand of NC_088419.1, from coordinate 10,465,465 downwards.
TAGTGGTGAGAAGGCTCAAATGCAGCAGTGGCTGGTGTACATGCAGCATGACATTGATCCATAGAGAGCAGTTAGCATCCAGCTCAGGATCTTTGAACGTAATAATAAATATGGCATTTAGCGGACGCTTTCATTCAAGGCAACTTACAGTTAGTGCTTTCAGACATTTTCGTATGGGTGGCACCAGCGGGAATCAAACCCACAACCCCAGCATCGCAAGCACCTTGCTCTAACCAACCGAGCAATATAAGACCTTTGAGACCGCATCTACCCAGTGAGTTACTTGGCTTGATATGATCACTCCTCTCCTCTGGTTTAAGTAACAGGAATCATTTACGACATCCTGGAAGTCAAAGAAAGAAGAGAAAGAAAGAAAGAAGAGAAAAAAACATCAGAAATAACCCCACACAGGGGGGCTGCAGTGGAGAGGGTCAAAAGCTTTGAGTTCCAAACTGTGCACATCACTGACGACCTGATAGTCCCTTCACACAGACAGTGTGGTGAAGCAGGTTCAACAGTGTCGCTTCACCTGGCACCTATAACCCTCACAAACTGCAGATACAGCCTGACAGGATGCTCTCAATGGTGTATCACCGCCTGGTACGGCAACTACACCACCCACAACCGCAGGGCTTTCTAGAGGGTGGTTCGGTCAGCCCAACGAATCATCGGGGGCACACTGCCTGCCCTCCAGGACATCTACAGCACCCAGTGTCACAGGAAGGCCAAGAATATCATCAAAGACCTCAGCCACCTGAGCCACGGCCTATTCATCCTGCTACCATCTAGAAGGAGGAGACAGTACAGGTGCATCAAAGCTGGGACCAGGAGACTGATAAACAGCTTCTATCTCCAGCCAATCAGACTGTTAAACAATCACCACTAGCAGGTCTCCACTCGGTACCCTGCCCTGAACCTTAGTCACTGCTGCCCAATGTACATAGTCATTGAACACTGGTCGCTTTTATAATGTGGGACGGCAGGGTAGCCTAGCGGTTAGAGCGTTGGACCAGTAACCGAAAGGTTGCAAGTTCGAATCCCCGAGCTGACAAGGTACAAATCTGTCGTTCTGCCCCTGAACAGGCAGTTAACCCACTGTTCCTAGGCCGTCATTGAAAATAAGAATTTCTTCTTAACTGACTTGCCTAGTAAAATAAAGGTAAAATAAATAATGTTTACATACTGTTTTACCCCCTTTATAAACTGTATAGACTGTATTCTAGTCATGGCTCAACCTAGATAACTATTGCTGTACACACCGGTTCTATTCATATACTGTCCATAATGTTTATACACACAATTATATATTTTTTTTTTACCATGAAAACGGGCCCGTCTATAGAAATCAAATGCCCGTCCCACTGATTCGTTCGGGTGCCGGCCCTGGCTTGATGTCCTTTGGGTGGGGGACCAATTTTGATACACACTGTTGAGTCATTACCCACACGCACAACACAGATGTCTCACTGTATACCTTTACACAGCCAACACACTTTCACCTCAAAATGAGAGAGACTCAATCTCTATCTTGTGTCACGTTTCTACAGTACAATACAAGCTCCTAACCCTGTGTGTGTGTGTGTGTGTGTGTGTGTGTGTGTGTGTGTGTGTGTGTGTGTGTGTGTGTGTGTGTGTGTGTGTGTGTGTGTGTGTGTGGTGTGTGCGTGCGCCATTAGGGAGCCCTGGGTGGTAGAGAATAGAGACACGTGGTTCAGGTATACTCAGGCTAATGGTTTATAGTTCCCAGGAAACTGCAGCAGACAAGGCTAATCATTTACGGAGCAGTTAAAACATCTAACTGAATACCTGTCCTAGACAGACCTGTCATAGATACACCTGTCCCAGTCAGACCTTTCCTAGACAGACCTGTCATAGACAGACCTGTCATAGATAATCTTGTCCCAGTCAGACCTTTCCTAGACAGACCTGTCCTAGACAGACCTGTCATAGACACACCTGTCCCAATAAGACCTGTCCTAGACAGACCTGTCATAGACACATCTGTCCCAGTTAGACCTGTCCTAGTCAGACCTGTCCTAGTCAGACCTTTCCTAGATACACCTGTCCTAGTCAGACCTGTCCCAGTCAGACTGACCTGTCCTAGTCAGACCTGTCCTAGTCAGACCTTTCCTAGTCAGACCTGTCCTAGACATACCGACCTGTCCTAGTCAGACCTGTCCTTGTTAAACCTGTCCTAGTCAGCCCTTTCCTAGGCAGACCGACCTGTCCTAGTCAGACCTGTCCATGTCAGACCTGTCCTAGACAGACCAATGGGTCTAACTCATGGTATGGGAAAATGGGAGTGTGTTGAGTTTAGTATATTGGATCTTTCCATATTTATTTTTTACCTTCCAGGCTCCCAAAGTGCCTTTCTGTCTGTTTAAGTTATTTGAAGTTGATTTGGTCAGAACATGTGCCTGGTTACCAATCAGAACATGTGCTTGGTTACCAATCAGAACATGTGCCTGGTTACCAATCAGAACATGTGCCTGGTTATCAATCAGAACATGTGCCTGGTTACCAATCATAACATGTGCCTGGTTACCAATCAGAACATGTGCTAGGTTACCAATCAGAACATGTGCCTGGTTACCAATCAGAACATGTGCCTGGTTATCAATCAGAACATGTGCCTGGTTACCAATCAGAACATGTGCCTGGTTACCAATCAGAACATGTGCTAGGTTACCAACCAGAAAATATGCTAGGTTACCAACCAGGACATATGCTAGGTTACCAATCAGGACATGTGTTAGGTTACCAACCAGGACATGTGCTAGGTTACCAAACAGAACATGTGCTAGGTTACCAACCAGAACATATGCTAGGTTACCAACCAGGACATGTGCTAGGTTACCAACCAGGACATGTGCTAGGTTACCAACCAGGACATGTGCTAGGTTACCAACCAGGACATGTGCTAGGTTACCAACCAGGACATATGCTAGGTTACCAACCAGGACATGTGCTAGGTTACCAACCAGGACATGTGCTAGGTTACCAACCAGGACATGTGCTAGGTTACCAACCAGAACATATGCTAGGTTACCAACCAGGACATGTGCTAGGTTACCAAACAGAACATGTGCTAGGTTACCAACCAGAACATATGCTAGGTTACCAACCAGGACATGTGCTAGGCTACCAACCAGGACATGTGCTAGGTTACCAACCAGGACATGTGCTAGGTTACCAACCAGAACATGTGCTAGGTTACCAACCAGGACATGTGCTAGGTTACCAACCAGAACATATGCTAGGTTACCAACCAGGACATGTGCTAGGTTACCAACCAGGACATGTGCTAGGTTACCAACCAGGACATGTGCTAGGTTACCAAACAGGACATGTGCTAGGTTACCAAACAGAACATGTGCTAGGTTACCAACCAGAAAATGTGCTAGGTTACCAACCAGGACATGTGCTAGGTTACCAAACAGAACATATGCTAGGTTACCAACCAGGACATGTGCTAGGTTACCAACCAGGACATGTGCTAGGTTACCAAGCAGAACATGTGCTAGGTTACCAACCAGAACATGTGTTAGGTTACCAACCAGAACATAAGCTAGGTTACCAACCAGGGCATATGCTAGGTTACCAACCAGAACATGTGCTAGGTTACCCACCAGGACATGTGCTAGGTTACCAAACAGAACATGTGTTAGGTTACCAACCAGAACATATAACAACATATAACAACCAGAACATGTGCAAGCTATACTGTTTAGTTTATACCACATACAGACCATGTGTTTGGTATAGGAACAGGAGGGGAACACTCCATATGTAGAAGTCTCAAAAGTCACCCAGTCATATTTCATTACTTTGGGAATGTCCAAAAGAATTCACATGGACCATACTATGAAAGAGTCCCATTATATTGCCTCCCAGCAGGTAAAATAGGGTTTGCATCCAAAATGCCATCCTATTCCCTAGTTACCCAAGTGGTTGTTTATGGTACTAACCATATTTCAACTTCAGTGATTTCTTGCAGCGAATTGAGGCATTGCAATCTGAAAGACATGGTCACATCACGCAGACATGGTCACATCACGCAATCAGCAACGTGCTTTGGTTTCCTCTCTGTGGGACCGTGGAATCTTAAAAAAGGAAACAGGAATTCAAACTATTTTAAATATGCAATTAAACAACATCTGTATTGAGAATGAATTTCATTGGTCAATTACTGGGACTCGTCTTTACTGGTAAATGACTACTGGAGGAGTCATTGGAGTTACTGGAGGAGTCAGTGGAGTTACTGGAGGAGTCAGTGGAGTTACTGGAGGAGTCAGTGGACTAATGGGAGTTACTGGAGGAGTCAATGGAGTTACTGGAGGAGTCAGTGCAGTTACTGGAGGAGTCAGTGGAGTTACTGGAGGAGTCAGTGGAGTTACTGGAGGAGTTCAGTGGAGTTACTGGAGGAGTCAGTGGAGTTACTGGAGGAGTCATTTGTTGACGTTTCCATGTGTGTCACACCTCTCATTAAAACAATTCCCCATTATCTCCTCGTCTGTGCGCGTGTGTCACACCTCTCATTAAAACAATACGTTTCCATGTGTGTCACACCTCTCATTAAAACAATTCCCCATTATCTCCTCGTCTGTGCGCGTGTGTCACACCTCTCATTAAAACAATTCCCCATTATCTCCTCGTCTGTGCACGTGTCTATGTTGAGTCGGCCCCAAGAGGATGCAAGGGTATACAGACCTCTTGTCAGATCTTTTTAATTTTTAATTTTACCTTTATTTAACTAGGCAAGTCAGTTAAGAACAAATTCTTATTTTCAATGATAGCCTAGGAACAGTGGGTAAACTGCCTGTTCAGGGGCAGAACGACAGATTTGTACCTTGTCAGCTCGGGGGTTTGAACTTGCAACCTTCCGGTTACTAGTCCAACGCTCTAACCACTAGGCTACCCTGCCGCCCCATATTGGTTGCTTGTGGGCACAGATGGATGATGGGAAGGGAATAACCTAATGCCAGCCCTCACCATATCCATTAGGAGAATGAAAACATCATTATTTTCCACTGTGTAAGTGGTTAGGGTGAACTTCTCCCTAGTCCCAGGGGACTGCTGTCTGGGGGACAACTGAGAAAGGTTATATGGGGACATAAATATCTAAGCTGGTGTGTTTGGTGATAGTAGGTCAATGGCTGCCGTCACAAGCCACTGGCAAAAGTATTTCAGGGCAGGCTGACTCTGAACAAATGAGAGAAAGTTGATCTAGGGGAGGGGAGGGGGGAGAGAGAGAGAGAATCCAGGGGTGAGCTTAGATGGAGTTCACAGAGTTCTGGTTTCAGAGAGAGACCTCCTGTCCAACGTATGACCATATTAGAGATACATATTTCCCTCAGATTACACAGATCCACAAAGAATTTTCCCTTGTGTACTTTAACTATTTGTACATTGTTACAACACTGTATATATATATATATATATTACAGTGTTGTAACAATGTACAAATAGTTAAAGTACACAAGGGAAAATTCTTTGTGGATCTGTGTAATCTGAGGGAAATATGTATCTCTAATATATATATATATATATATATATATATATATATATATATATATATAATATGACATTTGTTATGTCTTTATTGTTATGAAACTTCTGTATGTGTAATGTTTACTGTTCATTTTATTGTCTATTTCACTTTTGTATATTAGAGAGAGAGAGAAAGATAGAGAGAGAGAGAGACAGAGAGAGAGAGAGAGAGAGACAGAGACAGCAACAGAGAGAGAGACAGAGAGAGAGACAGAGACAGAGAGAGAGAGAGAGAGAGAGAGAGAGAGAGACAGAGAGAGAGAGACAGAGAGAGAGACAGAGACAGAGAGAGACAGAGAGAGAGAGAGAGAGAGAGACAGAGACAGAGAGAGACAGCAACAGAGAGAGAGACAGAGACAGAGAGAGAGACAGAGAGAGAGAGACAGAGAGAGAGACAGAGAGAGAGACAGAGAGAGAGACAGAGAGAGAGAGACAGAGACAGAGATAGAGAGTTTCCCCCCTACAGAGAGAAAGTGTTCCAGCTCACTCAATTATTTTCTAAAGAACATCAGTCACCTATGTCAAATATTTGTATTTATTATGGATCCCCATTAGCTGCTGCCATGACGTGGAATCCAGCAACATAAAACAGTTACATACAGTTTAAAAAACGACATGACATTATATTTCGTAACACCTTACCCAACACATTCAGTGTGTTCCCTCAGGCCATCACTCCACCACCACATATTTACAATACAACATCCATGTGTATGTGTGTCTGTGCCTGTTTGGGAGAAAGCGCCTCTTCAACCACAGGAGGCTGAAGAAATTTGTCTTGTCACCTAAAACCCTCACAAACCTTTACGGATGCGCAATTGAGAGCATCCTGTCCTATCCTCAACTGCAAGGCTCTCCAGAGGGTGGTGCGGTCTGCACAACGCATCACTGGGGGCAAACTACCTGCCCTCCAGGACACCGCCAGCACCCGATGTCACAGGAAGGCCAAAAAGATCATCAAGGTCAACAACCACCCGAGCCACTACCTGTTCACCCCACTAACATCCAGAAGGCGAGGTCAGTACAGGTACATCAAAGCTGGTACCAAGAGACTTAAAAACAGCTTCTATCTCAAGGCAATCAGACTGTTAAACAGCCATCACAAACTAAGAGAGGCTGCTGTCTACATATAGACTTGAAATCATTGGCCACTTTAATAATGTTTACATATCTGACATTACACATCTCATATGTACATACTGTATTTTATACTGTCTATTGCATCTTGCCTATGCCGCTAGGTCATGGCTCATCCATATATTTATGTACTTGTATATATTCTTATTCCATCCCTTTAGATTTGTGTGTATTAGGTAGTTGTTGTGGAATTGTTAGAGGACTTGTTAGATATTACTGCACTGTCGGAACTAGAAGCACAAGCATTTCGCTACACTCGCATAGCGAAATGCTAACATCTGCTAACCATGTGTATGTGACCAAAAAAATTTGATTGGATTTTGTGTTTCTTCACAGTCCCCGGTGTTCCATAAGAGGTATTTTTAATAACCCATTGACAACCCGTTGCCAAGGACGTTCTCTATAATAACCCATTGATGACCAGTGTCCTAGGCCGTTCTCTATAATAACCCATTGATGACCAGTGTCCTAGGCCGTTCTCTATAATAACCCATTGATGACCAGTGTCCTAGGCCGTTCTCTATAATAACCCATTGATGACCAGTGTCCTAGGCCGTTCTCCATAATAACCCATTGATGACCAGTGTCCTAGGCCGTTCTCTATAATAACCCATTGATGACCAGTGTCCTTTCTCTATAATAACCCATTGATGACCAGTGTCCTTTCTCTATAATAACCCATTGATGACCAGTGTCCTAGGCCGTTCTCTATAATAACCCATTGATGACCAGTGTCCTTTCTCTATAATAACCCATTGATGACCAGTGTCCTAGGCCGTTCTCTATAATAACCCATTTATGACCAGTGTCCTAGGCCGTTCTCTATAATAACCCATTGATGACCAGTGTCCTTTCTCTATAATAACCCATTAATGACCAGTGTCCTAGGCCGTTCTCTATAATAACCCATTGATGACCAGTGTCCTAGGCCGTTCTCTATAATAACCCATTGATGACCAGTGTCCTAGGCCGTTCTCTATAATAACCCATTGATGACCAGTGTCCTAGGCCGTTCTCTATATTAACCCATTGATGACCAGTGTCCTAGGCCGTTCTCTATAATAACCCATTGATGACCAGTGTCCTAGGCCGTTCTATATAATAACCCATTGATGACCAGTGTCCTAGGCCGTTCTCTATAATAACCCATTTATGACCAGTGTCCTAGGCCGTTCTCTATAATAACCCATTGATGACCAGTGTCCTAGGTCGTTCTCTATATTAACCCATTGATGACCAGTGTCCTTTCTCTATAATAACCCATTAATGACCAGTGTCCTAGGCCGTTCTCTATAATAACCCATTGATGACCAGTGTCCTAGGCCGTTCTCTATAATAACCCATTGATGACCAGTGTCCTTTCTCTATAATAACCCATGTATGACCAGTGTCCTAGGCCGTTCTCAATAATAACCCATTGATGACCAGTGTCCTAGGCCGTTCTCTATAATAACCCATGTATGACCAGTGTCCTAGGCCGTTCTCTATATTAACCCATTGATGACCAGTGTCCTTTCTCTATAATAACCCATTAATGACCAGTGTCCTAGGCCGTTCTCTATAATAACCCATTGATGACCAGTGTCCTAGGCCGTTCTCTATAATAACCCATTGATGACCAGTGTCCTTTCTCTATAATAACCCATGTATGACCAGTGTCCTAGGCCGTTCTCAATAATAACCGATTAATGACCAGTGTCCTAGGCCGTTCTCTATAATAACCCATTGATGACCAGTGTCCTACGCCGTTCTCTATAATAACCCATTAATGACCAGTGTCCTAGGCCATTCTCTATAATAACCCATTGATGACCAGTGCCCTAGGCCGTCAATGCAGATAGTTATTTGGTTCAGTGTAGAAGCTGTTTTAAGGCTTGGATGTAGAATCTGTTCAGAGTCCAGTTGGTTCCGCTTGCCATGCGGTAGCAGAGAGAACAGGCTATGATTTGGGTGGCTGGAGTCTTTGAAAATGTTTAGGCCCTTCCTCTAACACCGCCTGGTATAGAGATCCTGGATGGCAGAGAGCTTGGCCCCAGTGATGTACTGGGCGATACGCACTACCCTCTATAGCGCCTTGCGGTCAGATGCCAAGCAGTTGCCATACCAAGCCATGATGCGGCCAGGCACAGGGCAGTGTGGAGTGCAATAGAGATGGCGTCATCTGTGGATCTGTTAGGGTGGTATGTGAATTGGAGTGGGTCCAGGGTGTCTGGGATGATGGTGTTGATGTGAGCCATGACCAGCCTTTCAAAGCATTTCATGTCTACAGACATAAGTGACATGGGGCGATAGTCGTTTAGACAGGTTACCTTGGCGTTCTTCGGCACAGGGACTGTGGTGGTCTGCTTGCATCATGTAGGTATTACAGACTGGGTCAGGGAGAGGTTGAACATGTTAGTGAAGACACTTGCTAGCTGGCTGATCAGTGCATTCTCTGAGTAATGCATCTGGCCTCCCGACCTTGTGAACGTTAACCTGTTTTTCGGTCTTACTCACATTCGCTACGGAGAGTGAGATCACACAGTCATCCAGAACAGCTGGTGCTCTCATGCATTGTTTGCTTACAAGCAAAAACTCAAACAGGAAGTACCAGTGACGCGCTCAATACGGAAGCGGTCCAATGAAGCGGAAGCTAAGCAACAGGACTGTTTCGCGAGTACAGACTGGAATATGTTTCAGGATTGATCCGATAACATTGAGGAGTTTACCACATCAATCATCGGCTTCATTAATAAGTGCATCGACGACGTCATCCCCACAGTGAACGTACATACATATCACAAACCAGAAGCCATGAACTACAGGCAAAACAGCTTAAAATACTGTTACACATGTGACATGCTGGTAAAAAAAAAATGAGGTAAAACGGATTTCAGTTTCCCTGCATTAAAATCACCGACCACGATAAGTGCCACCTTGGATGTGCATTGTCTTGTTTGCTTAATGCCCTATACAGCTCGTTGAGTGCGGCCTTATTGCCAATATCGGTTTGTGGTGGTAAATAGACAGCTATGAAAAATATAGATGAAAACTTGCTTGATAAATAGTATAGTCTGCAGCTTATTTATGAGGTATTGTAACTCACGCAAGACTCCCTTAACACCAGCTGTTGTTAACAAAGAGACATACCCCTCCCCCTCTCTCGTTACCCAAGTCTGCCGTCTGATCTTGATGATGCATAGAAAAACCCTCATGCTGTATATCCATGTCCTTGTTCAGCCAAGACTCAGAGAAACAGGATATTACAGTTCTTCAGGTCCCGAAGAATAGCGATCACTAACCTCGATTTGGATGAAGATTTCTACTCCAACGAGTCGGGCAGCTCTATGGGCCCTAATCCCCTGGACTCAAAAGAGGAAACAGGCGGCAGGCTGGCTAGGTATCCTCCTAACAAATAGACCGCCATCTGTTCTCTTGGTGAATGTGCAGTCACTGGAGAACAAACTGGATGAACACCCTTGATGATAGTCTCGGAGGGTGTTCATCCAGTCTGAAGCAGTTTTCGGTCATAGGAATTGATGGCAGAGACATTATGTCCAAAAAAAAGTTAAGATCAGCATAAAAAAACACACAATAAAACGTTCTGCTATTCACTGCAGCTTCAACATCAGTTCAGTACAGTAGAGCACACTGGAGTACAGTCTAATGAACTGCATTGTAATGTATTCTACTGTACTGAACATATTTACTTTACTCAACTGTACTCTACTGTGCTGTACTGTGATATCCAAACTTGGGAAACATAGACATCTATGACTGATTCAGATTTGGTTCTGTCCAGAACAACCAAATGTGGTCTTGTTTGAGGGCAGAGCCCACTACAATAATAGCCAGCGTGTAAAATAAAACCAAAATATTCAAAAGAAGGATATAGTTTAACCTTTTTTATACCTATTCAGAATACATCACCATGAAGAGAAAGACATTCATATCCATAAATATGCATTTCTAAATAGTACCAATCGGGGACCCATTACCTACCCGTGGAATTAAACTAATTCTACCTCAGTTCATAGTAGTCGCTCTGCTAATGAATAAAGCAATGTACTGCCTGTTTCATATTGTATGTGTCACTAATTAGGGGCAGCAGGTAGTCTGGTGGTTAGAGCGTTGGACTAATAACCGAAAGGTTGCAAGTTTGAATCAACGAGCTGACAAGGTAAATATCTGTCGTTCTTCCCGTGAACAAGGCAGTTAAACCACACTTAACCCACCCTCAAAGCTCATCACTAAGCTAAGGATCCTGGGACTAAACACCTCCCTCTGCAACTGGATCCTGGACTACCTGAGGGTAGGTAGCAACACATCTGCCATGCTGATCCTCAACACTGGAGCTCCCCAAGGGTGCGTGCTCAGTCCCCTCCTGTACTCCCTGTTCACCCACGACTGCATGGCCAGACACGACCAACACCATCATTACGTTTGCAGACGACACAACAGTGGTCTGATCACTGACAACGACGAGACAGCCTATAGGTAGGAGGTCAGAGACCTGGCCGGGTGTTGCCAGAATAACAACCTATCCCTCAACGTAACCAAGACTAAGGAGATGATTGTGGACTACAGGAAAAGGAGGACCGAGCACGCTCCCATTCTCATCGACAGGGCTGTAGTGGAGCAGGTTGAGAGCTTCAAATTCCTTGGTGTCCACATCAACAACAAACTAGAATGGTCCAAACACACCAAAGCAGTCGTGAAGAGGGCACGACAAAGCCTATTCCACCTCAGAAAACTAAAAAGATTTGGCATGGGTCCTGAGATCCTCAAAGGTTCTACAGCTGCAACATCGAGAGCATCCTGACTGGTTGCATCACTGCCTGGTACGGCAATTGCTCGGCCTCCGACCGCAAGACACTTCAGAGGGTAGTGCTTACGGCCCAGTACATCACTGGGGCTAAGCTGCTTGCCATCCAGGCACTTTACACCAGGCGGTGTCAGAGGAAGGCCCTAAAAACTGTCAAAGACCCCAGCCACCCCAGTCATAGACTGTTCTCTCTCTTGGTACCGGAGTGCCAAGTCTAGGACAAAAAGGCTTCTCAACAGTTTTTACCCCCAAGCCATAAGACTCCTGAACAGGTAATCAAATGGCTACCCGGACTATTTGCATTTTGTGCCCCCCAACCCCTCTTTTACGCTGCTGCTACTCTCTGCTTATCATATATGCATAGTCACTTTAACTATACATTCATGTACATATGTACATACTACCTCAATTGGCCCGACCAACCAGTGCTCCTGCACATTGGCTAACTGGGCTATCTGCATTGTGTCCAACCCACCACCCGCCATCCCCTCTTTACGCTACTGCTACTCTCTGTTCATCATATATGCACAGTTTATATATATATATGCACACTTTAACCATATGTACATACTACCTCAATCAGCCTGACTAACCGGTGTCTGTATATAGCCTCTCTACTGTATATAGCCTCTCTACTGTATATAGCCTCTACTGTATATAGCCTCTACTGTATATAGCCTTACTACTGTATATAGCCTCTCTACTGTATATAGCCTCTACTGTATATAGCCTTACTACTGTATATAGCCTCTCTACTGTATATAGCCTTGCTACTGTATATAGCCTCTCTACTGTATAAAGCCTCTACTGTATATAGCCTCTCTACTGTATATAGTCTCTCTACTGTATATAGCCTCTCTACTGTATATAGCCTCTCTACTGTATAAAGCCTCTCTACTGTTATAGCCTCGCTACTGTATATAGCTTCTCTACTGTATATAGCCTCTCTACTGTATATAGCCTTGCTACTGTATATAGCCTCTCTACTGTATAAAGCCTCTACTGTATATAGCCTCTCTACTGTATATAGCCTCACTACTGTATATAGCCTTTCTACTGTTATAGCCTCGCTACTGTATATAGCTTCTCTACTGTATGTAGCCTCTCTACTGTATATAGCCTCTCTACTATATATAGCCTCTCTACTGTATAAAGCCTCTCTACTGTATATAGCCTTGCTACTGTATATAGCCTCTCTACTGTATGTAGCCTCTCTACTGTATATAGCCTCTCTACTGTATATAGCCTCTCTACTGTATAAAGCCTCTCTACTGTATGTAGCCTCTCTACTGTATATAGCCTCTCTACTGTATATAGCCTCTCTACTGTATATAGCCTCTCTACTGTATAAAGCCTCTCTACTGTATATAGCCTCTCTACTGTATATAGCCTTGCTACTGTATATAGCCTCTCTACTGTATGTAGCCTCTCTACTGTATATAGCCTCTCTACTGTATAAAACCTCTCTACTGTATAAAGCCTCTCTACTGTATGTAGCCTCTCTACTGTATATAGCCTCTCTACTGTATATAGCCTCTCTACTGTATAAAGCCTCTCTACTGTATATAGCCTCTCTACTGTATATAGCCTCTCTACTGTATAAAGCCTCTCTACTGTATATAGCCTCTCTACTGTATATAGCCTCTCTACTGTATAAAGCCTCTACTGTATATAGCCTTGCTACTGTATATAGCCTCTCTACTGTATGAAGCCTCTCTACTGTATATAGCCTATCTACTGTATATAGCCTCTCTACTGTATAAAGCCTCTCTACTGTATGTAGCCTCTCTACTGTATATAGCCTCACTACTGTATATAACCTCTCTACTGTATATAGCCTCTCTACTGTATATAGCCTCTCTACTGTATAAAGCCTCTCTACTGTATGTAGCCTCTCTACTGTATAAAGCCTCTCTACTGTATATAGCCTCTCTACTGTATATAGCCTCTCTACTGTATATAGCCTCTCTACTGTATATAGTCTGTCTTTTTACTGTTGTTTTATTTCTTTACTTACCTATTGTTCACCTAATACCTTTTTTGCACTGTTGGTTAGAGCCTGTAAGTAAGCATTTCACTGTAAATTCTACACCTGTTGTATTCGGCGCACGAGACCAATACACTTTGATTTGATTTGTTCCTTGGCCATCATTGGAAATAAGAATTTGTTCTTTAACTGACTTGCCTAGTTAAGAATATAGGTCTCTAATACAGGTCACTTATATAGGTCAATAATATTCTGTCCCATTCTATAACATTGACTAGGATTATACAGCAGTTCACAACAGGTATTCTGATATTCATTTACTGTAGGTGGGTCATTTCGTGTGTGTTTGTATTTGTGTGTGTGTGTGTGTGTGTGTGTGTGTGTGTGTGTGTGTGTGTGTGTGTGTGTGTGTGTGTGTGTGTGTGTGTGTGTGTGTGTGTGTGTGGCACCCACTGCAGCCCTGAAACTACTTGGCTAAACAGGATGAGTGAAGTTGCATTATGCTGAACTTTTCTGTGTTGTGATATCGTGAGGCGGAGTGGTGAAAGAGGGTTTCCCCATCAGCCATGGAGGGGAAAGAACACAGGTATTCTGGGACACATTTAAAAGCACCTTTTACTTCAAGGACAAACTCAGACGGTAGACATTCTTCAGATTCCAGCCGCCCAGCCGCTGCCAGTAAACATTGTGGAGGGTATTCGATCTACTGTGAGGTCTTTTACTGCTCTCCTCTCGCTTTCTACACAACACTGGACCAATCTCTATCTCCTTCCTTCCTTCCTTCCTTCCTTCCTTCCTTCCTTCCTTCCTTCCTTCCTAACTTCCTTCCTTCCTTCCTTCCTTCCTTCCTTCCTTCCTTCCTTCCATCCATCCCTCCCTCCTGCCTTCTTTCTTTCTTTGTCTTTCTTTCCCTCCCTCCCTCCCTCCCTCCCTCCCTCCCTCCCTCCCTCCCTCCCTTAACTCTCCAGTATCTATAGCCTCCTCCCTCCCTCTCTGTCCTTCTTAACTCTCCAGCATCTATAGCCTCCTCCCTCCCTCTCTATCCTTCTTAACTCTCCAGTATCTATAGTCTCCTCCCTCCCTCTCTGTGCTTCTTAACTCTCCAGTATCTATAGCCTCCTCCCTCCCTCTCTGTCCTTCTTAACTCTCCAGCATCTATAGCCTCCTCCCTCCCTCTCTGTCCTTCTTAACTCCAGTATCTATAGCCTCCTCCCTCCCTCTCTGTCCTTCTTAACTCTCCAGTATCTATAGCCTCCTCCCTCCCTCTCTGTCCTTCTTAACTCCAGTATCTATAGCCTCCTCCCTCCCTCTCTGTCCTTCTTAACTCTCCAGTATCTATAGCCTCCTCCCTCCCTCTCTGTCCTTCTTAACTCTCCAGTATCTATAGCCTCCTCCCTCCCTCTCTGTCCTTCTTAACTCTCCAGTATCTATAGCCTCCTCCCTCCCTCTCTGTCCTTCTTAACTCTCCAGTATCTATAGCCTCCTCCCTCCCTCTCTGTCCTTCTTAACTCCAGTATCTATAGCCTCCTCCCTCCCTCTCTGTCCTTCTTAACTCTCCAGTATCTATAGCCTCCTCCCTCCCTCTCTGTCCTTCTTAACTCTCCAGTATCTATAGTCTCCTCACCGCCTGCTGGCTTTTATGTCCCGACTATATATTCAAATCCACACACAACAACAACAACAGCAACGACCAGGCAGAGACTAAAATACACATGCTCTCTCTCTCTCTGCTTTTTGTTTCCAGCCTCTAATCAGTCCTCTAATCACTTCTTAAATGAGAGCGAGTAATGATCTTTGGCTGTTGTTGGTGTTAACCAAACATTAATTTGCCTTTAAAGAAACGTCTCCCACACACCTCCAATCACACGCACGCACGCACGCACACACACACACACACACACACACACACACACACACACACACACACATACACACACACACAACATGGAACTCACACCACACACCACCCACACACACACCCTGCTTCTCAC
Source organism: Oncorhynchus nerka (assembly GCF_034236695.1). NCBI lineage: Eukaryota > Metazoa > Chordata > Actinopteri > Salmoniformes > Salmonidae > Oncorhynchus > Oncorhynchus nerka. Next base: position 10,449,996 of record NC_088419.1, on the reverse strand, counting down.
ACCACACACACACCCTGCTTCTCACACCATACACACAGACACCCTGCTTCTCACACCACACACAGACACCCTGGTTCTCACACCATACACACACACACACACACACACCCTGGTTCTCACACCATACACACACACACCCTGATTCTCACTCACTCACACACACACACACACACACACATACCCTGCTTCTCACACCACACACAGACACCCTGGTTCTCACACCACACACACACACACCCTGATTCTCACTCACTCACTCACACACACACATACACACACACACACACACACACACACACACACACACATACCCTGCTTCTCACACCACACACAGACACCCTGGTTCTCACCCTGGTTCACACCCTGGTTCTCACCCTGCTTCTCACACCACACACACACACCCTGGTTCTCACCCTGGTTCTCACCCTGGTTCTCACTCTGGTTCACACCCTGGTTCACACCTTGGTTCTCACACCACACACAGCAGCTGGGTAAATGGAACTCCCATTGTGCTGTTGTTTCTTTGCTCTCTCTGTCCTCTGTTCTTTCTCTCTGCTATATGAATACAGTATGAGAGAGAGGGAAAGGGAGGTGCAGTATGAGAGAGAGGTAAATGGAGTTGCAGTATGAGAGAGAGAGGGGAAGGGAGTTGCAGTATGAGAGAGAGGGGAAGGGAAATGCAGTATGACAGAGAGGGAAAGGGAGGCGCAGTATGAGAGAGAGGGGAAGGGATGTGCAGTATGAGAGAGAGGGGAAGGGAAGTGCAGTATGACAGAGAGGGAAAGGGAGGCGCAGTATGAGAGAGAGGGGAAGGGATGTGCAGTATGAGAGAGAGGGGAAGGGATGTGCAGTATGAGAGAGAGAGGGGAAGGGAGTTGCAGTATGAGAGAGAGGGAGGAAGGGAGTTGCAGTATGAGAGAGAGGGGAAGGGAAGTGCAGTATGACAGAGAGGGAAAGGGAGGCGCAGTATGAGAGAGAGGGGAAGGGATGTGCAGTATGAGAGAGAGGGGAAAGGAAGTGCAGTATGACAGAGAGGGAAAGGGAGGCGCAGTATGAGAGAGAGGGGAAGGGATGTGCAGTATGAGAGAGAGGGGAAGGGATGTGCAGTATGAGAGAGAGGGGAAGGGAGTTGCAGTATGAGAGAGAGGGGAAGGGATGTGCAGTATGAGAGAGAGGGAAAGGGAGGCGCAGTATGAGAGAGAGGGGAAGGGAGGTGCAGTATGAGAGAGAGAGGAAGGGAGTTGCAGTATGAGAGAGAGGGGAAGGGATGTGCAGTATGAGAGAGAGGGGAAGGGAGTTGCAGTATGAGAGAGAGGGGAAGGGATGTGCAGTATGAGAGAGAGGGAAAGGGAGGTGCAGTATGAGAGAGAGGGGAAGGGATGTGCAGTATGAGAGAGAGGGAAAGGGAGGTGCAGTATGAGAGAGAGGGTGAGAGAGAGGGAAAGGGAGGTGCAGTATGAGAGAGAAGGGAAGGGAGGTGCAGTATGAGAGAGAGGGAAAGGGAGGCGCAGTATGAGAGAGAGGGTGAGAGAGAGGGAAAGGGAGTTGCAGTATGAGATAGAGGGAATGTAAGGTGCAGTATGAGAGAGAGGGGAAGGGAGATGCAGTATGCGAGAGAGGGAAAGGGAGTTGTAGTATGAGAGAGGGGGGAAGGGATGTGCAGTATGAGAGAGAGGGGAAGGGAGGTGCAGTATGAGAGAGAGGGGAAGGGAGTTGCAGTATGAGAGAGAGGGGAAGGGAGGTGCAGTATGAGAGAGAGGGAAAGGGAGGCGCAGTATGAGAGAGAGGGAAAGGGAGGTGCAGTATGAGAGAGAGGGAAAGGGAGGCGCAGTATGAGAGAGAGGGGAAGGGAGGTGCAGTATGAGAGAGAGGGGAAGGGAGTTGCAGTATGAGAGAGAGGGGAAATCGAGTTGGAGTATGAGAGAGAGGGGAAGGGAGTTGCAGTATGGGAGAGAGGGGAAGGGAGTTGCAGTATGAGAGAGAGGGGAAGGGATGTGCAGTATGAGAGAGAGGGGAAGGGAGTTGCAGTATGAGAGAGAGGGGAAGGGAGTTGCAGTATGAGAGAGAGGAGAAGGGATGTGCAGTATGAGAGAGAGGGGAAGGGAGTTGCAGTATGAGAGAGAGGGGAAGGGATGTGCAGTATGAGAGAGAGGGAAAGGGAGTTGCAGTATGATAGAGAGGGAAAGAGAGGCACAGTATGAGAGAGAGGGGAAGGGAGGTGCAGTATGAGCGAGAGGGGAAGGGAGTTGCAGTATGAGAGAGAGGGGAAGGGATGTGCAGTATGAGAAAGGGGGAAAGGGAGGTGCAGTATGAGAGAGAGGGGAAGGGAGGTGCAGTATGAGAGAGAGGGAAATAGAGTTGGAGTATGAGAGAGAGGGGAAGGGATGTGCAGTATGAGAGAGGGGGAAAGGGAGGTGCAGTATGAGAGAGAGAGGGGAAGGGAGTTGCAGTATGAGAGAGAGGGGAAGGGAAGTGCAGTATGAGAGAGAGGGGAAGGGAGTTGCAGGATGAGAGAGGGGAAGGGAGGTGCAGTATGAGAGAGAGGGGAAGGGAGGTGCAGTATGAGAGAGAGGGGAAGGGAGGTGCAGTATGAGAAAGAGGGGAAGGGAGGTGCAGTATGAGAGAGAGGGGAAGGGGAAAAACATGATTGGGCTTCAAGCAGAAAGGTGCTGTCTTTGAGGGGGGCCCTTAAGCTCATTGCCCCTTCATTGTGTTCAAGTTTAGGGAGTAGAAAAAAACGAAATGATTTTGCATTCAAGTACAGTCTTTACATGCCCCTTAAGTGTGACAAATACTCTGCATACCTCCCGTACTTATCTACCCATGGGTTTAATGGCAGGGCGGAAGGTTGTAGGGAAATGGGCTTTACCTGAGTCGTTTCAAAATGTCCACCGGGCAGGCAGAACGTAGCTAAATCACGGAGGGCTTAGCGGCTTAACACGGAAAGCCCTCGCTATAGTACCTCACTTCTGTAGGTCACAAGCCCCACTGGCAGAAAATTACCCCCCCGCGAGTGTATTTGCCTGCTGCTGCTGCTGAGTGAATTCCTGTGGTTTTAACTGGAGGCTGTATCTCAGTCTGTACCGCTGAAAAATGTCCTATTGAGCCGATGTCTGCAGCGTTTACCATGAATGCAGTTTCCACCAACGCCGGAACAGTGTCTTTAAATTTAAATCACGCTGCAATGCTGAATTCCCCTGATACGGATTGAATAGAAGCCTTAATAAGGCTCATTCACGTCCTACAGCCACACCTCCACTCGTGGATTTTTCTAATGAAAGAAGTGAAAAATGTAACTGAGGGAGTTCACATGTGAAATATGTCCGTGGGGTGGTATTTGTTTTACGGGGTTACCATGCCAACGGTTAGTATTTTTTACGAGGTCTCTCTGTTTAGGACTGCCAAGCTGTTAGCATCCATGTGTAGCCTGGTCTCAGAGACTAGACGTAACATCAATATGGTATGTTGCATTTGGTGTGGGTACAATAAACAGATGGTTACTTATTAAGGTAAAAACCAACGTAGGTCGGTCGGTTGGTCGGGGTGAATGGGTGGGCGTGTAACGCAAAGGTCTAGCAGCCCATGATCGAATTTCAACACAGACAACTTTAGCGTTTAAGCAACTTTTCAACTACTTACTACTTTTTAGCTACTTTACAACTACTTAGCATGATAGCTAACCCTTCCCCTAACCTTAACCCTTTCACCTAACCCTAACTCCTAGCCTAGCTAACTTTAGCAAGCTAGCTAATGTTAACCACCTAGCTAATGTTAGCCACCTAGCTAATGTTAACCACCTAGCTAATGTTAGCCACCTAGTTAATGTTAACCACCTAGCTAATGTTAACCTAGCTAATGTTAGCTACCTAGCTAATGTTAACCACCTAGCTAATGTTAGCCACCTAGCTAATGTTAACCACCTAGCTAATGTTAACCACCTAGCTAGAATTCATAACATATCATAGGTTTTGCAAATTCGTAACATATTGTATGATTTGAAAATTCATTAAATATTGTACATTTTGTAAATTTGTAACATATAATATCAATTTTAATTCGTGACATATCATATGAAATGGGTGATGGACCTTCACAAATGACAAATTAATACATATCATACGAAACGTAACATATCATACTAAATGGAGTGTCCCCAGATTTACGTACATAATAATACAAAATGCTCTGAGACCAGTTTGTACTGTGGCTCAGCTCATTGCTTCTAGGCATGGAGAGATGGAGCTCACAACTCCACTATGGTTTTTATGTGGAGCGCGCTAAACCCGCATATTGTCCTCCTGGGAACGTGCTGACCATGCCACATTTTTAAGCATATGTGTGTGTCTGAGACTGCATGGTAACATTTTTTGTTTTTTGATGCAAGGATGGATGCCTGTTTAATGATATCTGGAGCTGTTCAGTATCAAAGGGAAAATCCACTCAAAATTCTTGTTGAAACAGTCCCAAAAATTCAGCAATCAAGTTTTCAAGATATTGGACTTTCAAGAAGCAATGTGTCACCAGCCACATCCTCCCTTTAGAGTTTATGTTGTGACTTTGGAAGGTCGAACAGAGAAGAAACTGTTAATTAATAGTTAGAATTGAAGTCATTATATAAAGGTTTGTAAAGCCATACTGTATATAGCAGTCATGTAACGCCAAACTGTCACGTTTACAATAAAAAAACATCTGTAGGCAGGGATAGAAATTAAGCTAGCCAGCTAGCACTTTTCAGACCGGGCTAGTAGAAAAGGTGCTAGTGCCCAAAATCCTAGAATTCCATCCCTCTCTGTAGGTATTTTATTAATCCGATTTGTAGCGCTCAAAGGTCTAATACCATATGATGGTTGGTCAAATACAGCTGGAAGATAGTGGATATGAATAAAGTTATTTCATTTAGAATATTTCATTGAAGAACTGAACTATTTTTCCCTGACCTCAGAAGCTGTGTTGTATGACTTCCAGAAACTAATACAGTCCAAGGGGTCAATATCAAACGATCAAAAGTCCCAAAACAAGAAATACCAGAGGAAGAGGATGACATCTAGCCTCTTATAAAATCCCTCTGAACAGATGCTGCACATGTGCTCTGGTCTCTAATTTCTCAATAAGTTCTCTTACCATCGTCCAACCCATTGAAGGTAGTACTGCTGCGTACCACAGCCACGCCAAGAGATGAAATAAAGATACACATTCAAGATGTTGGATTTAAATGGTGGAAGCTTTTAAGACCATAGAGCCTGCGGCTCTGGAATATTTATTTGAGAAATGTATAAGCAGATGACAGTTAGTACACTGGGATAGATGCTACTTAGATGTACTTTTATGAAGTATTGCTAAACGGGACTCGTAGACACTACTGAAATTTGAGATTAGATTTTCTATTTGGCTTCCCAGCCCACAATGTCTTTAGGTTTACAGTCTCAGCACCAGGGATAAGGATTCTAGAAGGATAATGATTCTAGAAGGATAATGATTCTAGAAGGATAAGGACTCTAAAAGAATAAAGATTCTAGATGGATAAGGATTCTGTCACGCCCTAGCCATGGAGAGGCTTTTATTCTCTATGTTGGTTAGGCCAGGGTGTGACTAGGGTGGGCATTCTAGTTTCTTTGTTTCTATGTTTTGGTTCTCAATCAGTACTCAATCAGGGACAGCTGTCTATCGTTGTCTCTGATTGGGAATCATACTTAGGCAGCCTTTTTTTCCTTTCTTTCTGTGGGTAGTTGTCTTTGTTTGTGGCATTATTGTAAGCGTCACGGTTGTGTCCTTAGTCTTTGTTTTGTTGGTGACATTTCTAAATCAAAAATAAATGTACGCTCACCACGCTGAATAAATGTACGCTCACCACGCTGAATAAATGTACGCTCACCACGCTGAATAAATGTACGCTCACCACGCTGAATAAATGTACGCTCACCACGCTGAATAAATGTACGCTCACCACGCTGAATAAATGTACGCTCACCACGCTGAATAAATGTACGCTCACCACGCTGAATAAATGTACGCTCACCACGCTGAATAAATGTACGCTCACCACGCTGAATAAATGTACGCTCACCACGCTGAATAAATGTACGCTCACCACGCTGAATAAATATACGCTCACCACGCTGCACCTTGGTCCGGTCCTTTCCACCCTGACGACGATCGTGACAGATTCTGTATTCCCAGGGATAAACATAAACTCATGTGGAGAAAATGAGAGTGAATCTAAAGCTGTTAGATAAAATCCACTACAGGCTACCAGCATCGTGTTCAGAAATGTAAGCTTCAGTGAAATAATCACACCTATAGATGCCGTTAAGAATACCTACTTTTTGCAATATTTGAAAATTCATTCATTTTTACATCAACATCTCCATCAGATTCAAATGGGTAAACTGATGACTTAAGACTGTGTTCATAATTATAACTTATCCCAACAGAGCTTAGTTTTCCACTGTTAGCTGGCGTTACAGTGATGGTTTGTCAATGGAGAAGGCTTCATCTAGCCCCAACCCAAAACAAGAAAGAGCGTTCAGCAGATGGATGAGAGCCGTATAGACGACTAGATGGGGCTCCTATCTGATCATTTCTGCGGGTTGTATCGAGACCAGAGAAACACCTGGATGTGTGGGGTTGTTTTTCCTCTCTCCTCTCTTCCAGAGCTGTGGAGATGAAAGGGGGATGCAAAGGAGGAATGAAAGAGAGCTATTTAGGCAGTGTGAGCAAGAGTCATGGTCCGTGAGCAAACAATATTGTTTGCTTTTTTCTCCTTCACAGAGAAGACATCATTACTGCCAAGCTCTGAATGTGAAGTACCTAAGTTTTACCAGTGACTGCATTACTGTATCACGTTGAACCTCTCTTGGCCCGAGCTGAGTCAATAGACTAATTGAGGTCCAGGCACAGAGACCCAGCAGACCACAATCAATGCGGATGTAAAGAGTAGAATGAAGTCATTTTGTTGATAATGGAGGAGGCTATATATAGTTTATATATTGGATGAGCAGGAAGTTAGCTACTTAACTGTAGGCGTGTCTCTTTATTAGTGCCTTGTGTCTTAGATGAGCAGGAAGTTAGCTACTTAACTGCTGACATGTCTCTTTATTAGTGCCTTGTGTCTTAGATGAGCAGGAAGTTGGCTACTAAACTGTAGGCGTGTCTCTTTATTAGTGCCTTGTGTCTTAGATGAGCAGGAAGTTGGCTACTAAACTGTAGGCGTGTCTCTTTATTAGTGCCTTGTGTCTTAGATGAGCAGGAAGTTGGCTACTAAACTGTAGGCGTGTCTCTTTATTAGTGCCTTGTGTCTTAGATGAGCAGGAAGTTGGCTACTAAACTGTAGGCATCACTTTATTAGTGCCTTGTGTCTTAGATGAGCAGGAAGTTGGCTACTAAACTGTAGGCGTGTCTCTTTATTAGTGCCTTGTGTCTTAGATGAGCAGGAAGTTAGCTACTTAACTGCTGACATGTCTCTTGATTAGTAACTCTTGTGTCTTGGATGAGCAGGAAGTTGGCTACTAAACTACAGCTGCTCCTACTGTATTTAATGGTGCCTCGATGTTAATAAGCGAATCTGCATCAACATCCCCAGAAAAGACTTGCACAAGCATAATTCTCATGACAAATGCCAAACACAGCCTCGTTTTCCCAAATAGTACTATGACATGTTTTGTAATCTAGCCTCGTATTTTATCGCTACAAGGTCACGCTAATCCCAGCTAAGGTTATCCCCAGCTAGATTATGGTTTATTTATTTTTTCATCTCCATGGAGAGACCGAAATTACACAGATTAAAAGAACGCAAACAATATTAACAGGGCAACATTTCAACCTTCAGCGAATCCAAATGCGTCATCATTAGTGCCCTGGTATGTCAAGACTTTGACTGTGTCTCTATCACTTTATTAACCCATTGTTCCAGTCCAAGTTTTAAAGTCGATCATATTCTTTTGTTTCTGCAGGCTCTGAAAATACAATTTAAAGCATGAATTTGAAGAAAGGGATTGAAATTCCTTCCTAATAAAAAAAAAACAAATTTGAAGAATGTACGACAGAGAATAACTGAGTTAGATTATACTTGTGGTCCAATGGCCAGGGAAACAATGTTAAAGTCTCCCATGATAATAAACATGGCTGGTCTTCATTTCCATGTTTTCATGATAGGTTCTTGTTTGTTGGATTTTAGATTTGTCATACATCAAATTTAGAACTCTATGAAGTCAATATTGATTGTTATTGATCACTGTGCTTGCATTGGTTAATATAAAAAGTATTTCTGTCATGTTTTCAATCTTTATACAGGCAAACAATTTTGTGTGATTAATTTCACATTTCATGCGTCACTGATTTCAGAGAAATGGCTTCAAACCTACCAGGCAGGGTGTCCTTGGGTGCTCTTGTGTAGCTATTTTAAGGGTCCATAATACTGAGAAAAAAGAAGGTCTTAGCTCAGACTTTTGATTCACTGACATTAATTCACACCAAGCGTTTACATGTCCTTGGGTGCTCTTTTGTAGCTATTTTAAGGGCCATCTTTTGAAGGGTCAAAAATAAAATATCCATAATACTGAAAACAAACTACCCCAAAATATCTCCTTTCAGTTCAACAAACCCTGTGTCACACTGCTGGATCAAAGGGGGAGAGTTATTTGACTGCTATTGTGCCGTAAATCCTGTTGATACACACACAAACATGACCCTGTGCCTCCAGCTGAGGCTGTAAAACCTCCTTTTAGACAGTAAGTCTGAGTCCAAAATGGCACCATATTCCCTTTATAGTGCACTAATTTAGTGTAGTGCACTATAAAGGGAATAGGGTGACATTTCCATTCTGCTAGCTGCTGTTGAGCCAAGGCCTGGCTCCCATAAAGAGTGATTATTTTGCATCCATCTCCCAAAGATCAATGTGGAGAAAAGGTTCAATTTGATTGGCCGCAAAGAGTGAGTGTCTTACGAAAATAATGTTGTTTTTCTCCAGTTGTCGTGGCAACAGTCACTCAGTAATTCTTTTTTTTTCAACAGACAAGTTATGCAACCCTGGACGTTTAGAAGTTTAGCCTGTTGAGTTTCATGCCAAGTTCTGAGGGACTTTCAGGAAGTAAAAAAAAAAGGGAGATTACACTTTCAAAAAACTGTATCATTTGAACTGTCCAGAATAAGATTTAAACTGAACGTGTGTAACTGAAGTCACAGTGTGGCTGTAAAGACAAAGCCTTGTATCAAACGTGTGATGAAGTGACGGTAACACACTCAAGAAAACATACATCACTAATTTGCATGGTATAAATGACATTATAAACTGTGTGGTTTGAGCCCTGAATGCTGATTGGCGGACAGCTGTGGTATATCAGACTGTATACCACGGGTATGACAAAACATTTAGCGTTTACTGCTCTAATTACGTTGGCATCCAGTTTATAATAGCAATAATGCACCTCAGGGGTTTGTGGTATATGGCCAATGTACCACAACTAAGGGCTGTATCCAGGCACTCTGCGTTGCGTCGCGAGTAAGAACAGCCCTTAGCCGTGGGCTACAGTGCCTTGCAAAAGTATTCATCCCGCTTGGCGTTTTTCCTATTTTGTTGCATTACAACCTGTAATTTAAATTGATTTCATTACATTTAACATTTAAGTCATTTAGCAGACGCTCTTATCCAGAGCGACTTACAAATTTCATGTAATGGACATACACAAAATAGTCCAAATTAAAAAATTACTTACTGCATATGCATTCACCCCCTTTGCTATGAAGCCCCTAAATAAGATCTGGTGCAATCAATTACCTTCAGAAGTCTTTGAGGCTCTATGTAGCGTCTTTGAGGCTCTATGTAGCGTCTTTGAGGCTCTATGTAGCGTCTTTGAGGCTCTATGTAGCGTCTAATGTTGGGCTTGATTCAACAACACTCTGAATCTCCCCACTACAGCCGAGCGTGAGATCGTGTGTGCGTACAATATACTGTACCACAGCTAAGTGTTGTATCCAGTCACTCTGTGTTGCGTCATGGCTAAGAACAGCCTTTAGCTGTGGTATATTGGTCATATTGGTGTTAATGTAATAGTCCGATGGCCATTTGATTAATTGTTCAGCAGTCTTATGGCTTGAGGGTAGAAGCTGTTAAGGAGCCTTTTGGTCCTAGACTTGGCACTCCGGTTCCGCTTGCCGTGAGGTAGCAGTGAAAACAGTCAATTATTTTAGTGTCTGGAGTTTCTGACAATTTTATGGGCTTTCCCTCTGACGCCTATTATATAGGTCCTGGATTGGAGGAAGCTTGGCCCCAGTGATGTACTGGGCCGTACGCACTACCCTCTGTAGCGCCTTATGGTCGGATGCTGAGCAGTTGCCATACCAGGCGGTGATGCAACCAGTCAGGATGCTCTCGATGGTGCAGCTGTAGAATGTTTTGAGGATCTGGGGACCCATGCCAAATCTTTTCAGTCTCCTGAGAGGGAAAAAGTGTTGCTGTGCCATCTTCACGACTGTGTTGGTGTGTTTGGACCATGATAGATCGTTGGTGATGTGGACACCAAGGAACTTGAAACTCTCGACCCGCTCCACTGCAGCCCCGTTGATGTTAGTACAGGAGGGGACTAAGTACACACCCCTAAGGGGCCCCAGTGTTGAGGATCAGCATATCAAACGTGTTGTTGCCTACCCTCACCACCTGGGAGGCAATCCGTTAGGAAGTCCAGGATCCAGTTGCAGAGGGAGGTGTTTAGTCCTAGGGTCCTTAGCATAGTGATGAGCTTCGTGGGTACTATGGTGTTGAACTCTGAGCTGTAGTCAATGAACAGCATTCTCACATAGGTGTTCCTCCTGTCCAGGTGGGAAAGGGCAGTGTGGAGTGAGATTGCATCATCTGTGGATCTGTTGGGTTGTTATACGAATTGGAGTGGGTCTAGGGTATCTGGGGGGATGCTGTTGATGTGAGCCATGATAAGCCTTTCAAAGCACTTCATGTCTACAGACGTGAGTGCTACGGGGCGGTAATCATTTAGGCAGGTTACCTTCGCTTCCTTGGGCACAGGGACTATGGTGGTCTGCTTGAAACATGCAGGTATTACAGACTCAGAGAGGTTGAAAATGTCAGTGGAGACACTTAACAGTTGGTCCGCGCATGCTTTGAGTACACGTCCTGGTAATCCTTTTGGCCCCATGGCTTTGTGAATGTTGACCTGTCTAAAGGTCTTGCTCACTTTGGCTACCGAAAGCTTTATTACACAGTCATCCAGAACAGCTGGTGCTCTCGTGCATGCTTCAGTGTTGCTTGCCTAGAAGCGAACATAAAAGGCATGTAGCTCATCTGGTAGGCTTGTGTCACTAGGCAGCTCGCGTCTGGTTTTCCCTTTGTAGTCCGTAATAGTTTTCAAGCCCTGCCACATCCGACGAGCATCAGAACCGGTGTAGTAGGATTAAATCTTAATCCTGTATTGACGCTTTGCTTGTTTGATGGTTCGTCTGAGGACATAGCGGGATTTCTTATAGGCGTCCGGATTAGTGTCCCGCTCCTTGTAAGTGGCAGCTCTAGTCTATGCGGATGTTGCCTGTAATCCATGGCTTCTGGTTGGGATATGTACGTACGGTCACTGTGGGATGACGTCGTTTAATGCACTTGTTGATGAAGCCGATGACTGAGATGGTGTACTCCTCAATGCCATTGGATGAATCCCAGAACATATTCCAGTCTGTGTTAACTAAACAGTCCTGTACTGTAGCATCCGCGTCATCTGACCACCTCCGTATTGAGCGAGTCACTGGTACTTCCTGCTTTAGTTTTTGCTTGTAAGCAGGAATCTGGAGGATAGAATTATGGTCAGATTTGCAAAATAGTGGGCGGGGGAGAGCGTTGTATGCATCTCTGTATGTGGAGTAAAGATGGTCCAGAATTTTTTCCCCCTCTGTGGCATGCTGGTAAAATTTGGTAAAACTGATTTAAGTTTGCCTGCATTAAAGTCCCCGGCCACTAGGAGCGCTGCTTCTGGGTAAGCATTTTCTTGTTTGCTTATGGCCTTATAGAGTTGGTTGAGTGCGGCCTTAGTGCCAGCTTCGTTCTGTGTTGGTAAATAGACGGCTATGAATAATATAGATGAGAACTCTCTTGGTAGATACTGTGGTCTACAGCTTATCATAAGGTACTCTACCTAAGGTGAGCAATACCTCGAGACTTCTTTCATTTTAGACATCGCACACCAGATGTTACTGGCAAAAAGACACACACCCCCTCATCCCCACCTACATCAAGTACAAGTTACCACCCCCCCCTACATCAAGTACAAGTTACCACCCCCCTACATCAAGTACAAGTTACCACACCCCTCCCCCTACATCAAGTTCAAGTTACCCCCCTACATCAAGTACAAGTTACCACACATCCCCCTACATCAAGTTCAAGTTACCCCCCTACATCAAGTTCAAGTTACCCCCTACATCAAGTACAAGTTACCACACATCCCCCCTACATCAAGTACAAGTTACCACCCCCTACATCAAGTACAAGTTACCACACCCCTCCCCCTACATCAAGTTCAAGTTACCCCCCTACATCAAGTACACGTTACCACATACCCCCTACATCAAGTACAAGTTACCACACATCCCCCTACATCAAGCACAAGTTACCACATACCCCCCTACATCAAGCACAAGTTACCACACATCCCCCTACATCAAGCACAAGTTACCACACATCCCCCTACATCAAGCACAAGTTACCCCCTCCCTACATCAAGTACAAGTTACCACACATCCCCCTACATCAAGTACAAGTTACCACCCCCCTACATCAAGTACAAGTTACCACATACCTCCCCCTACATCAAGTACAAGTTACCACACATCCCCCTACATCAAGCACAAGTTACCACATACCCCCCTACATCAAGCACAAGTTACCACACATCCCCCTACATCAAGCACAAGAAGTTACCCCCCTACATCAAGTACAAGTTACCACACATCCCCCTACATCAAGTACAAGTTACCCCCCTACATCAAGTACAAGTTACTACACCCCCCTACATCAAGCACAAGTTACCCCCTACATCAAGTACAAATTACCCCCCTACATCAAGTACAAGTTACCCCCACCCCTACATCAAGTACAAGTTACCACATACCCCCCTACATCAAGTACAAGTTACCACATACCCCCTACATCAAGTACAAGTTACCACATACCCCCTACATCAAGTACAAGTTACCACATACCCCTCCATCAAGCACCACACATCCCCCTCCATCGAGCACCACACATCCCCCTCCATCAAGCACCACATCCCCCTCCATCAAGCACCACACATCCCCCTACATCAAGCACAAGTTACCACATACCCCCCTACATCAAGTACAAGTTACCACATACCCCCCTACATCAAGTACAAGTTACCACATACCCCCCTACATCAAGTACAAGTTACCACATACCCCCTACATCAAGTACAAGTTACCACATACCCCCTACATCAAGTACAAGTTACCCCCCTACATCAAGTACAAGTTACCACATACCCCCTACATCAAGTACAAGTTACCACATACCCCCTACATCAAGTACAAGTTACCACATACCCCCCTACATCAAGTACAAGTTACCACATACCCCCCTACATCAAGTACAATTTACCACATACCCCCCTACATCAAGTACAAGTTACCACATACCCCCTACATCAAGTACAAGTTACCACATACCCCCTACATCAAGTACAAGTTACCCCCCTACATCAAGTACAAGTTACCACACATCCCCCTACATCAAGCACCACACATCCCCCTCCATCAAGCACCACACATCCCCCTCCATCAAGCACCACACATCCCCCTACATCAAGTACAAGTTACCCCCCTACATCAAGTACAAGTTACCACATATCCCCCTACATCAAGTACAAGTTACCACATACCCCCCTACATCAAGTACAAGTTACCACATACCCCCTACATCAAGTACAAGTTACCCCCCTACATCAAGTACAAGTTACCCCCCTACATCAAGTACAAGTTACCACATACCCCCCTACATCAAGTACAAGTTACCACATACCCCCCTACATCAAGTACAAGTTACCACATACCCCCTACATCAAGTACAAGTTACCACATACCCCCCTACATCAAGTACAAGTTACCACATACCCCCCTACATCAAGTACAAGTTACCACATACCCCCTACATCAAGTACAAGTTACCCCCCTACATCAAGTACAAGTCACCACATACCCCCCCCTACATCAAGTACAAGTTACCACATAGCCTCCCCCTACATCAAGTACAAGTTACCCCCCTACATCAAGTACAAGTTACCACATACCCCCTACATCAAGTACAAGTTACCACATACCCCCCCCCTACATCAAGTACAAGTTACCACATACCCCCTACATCAAGTACAAGTTACCACATACCCCCCCTACATCAAGTACAAGTTACCACATACCCCCTACATCAAGTACAAGTTACCACATACCCCCCCTACATCAAGTACAAGTTACCACATACCCCCCCTACATCAAGTACAAGTTACCACACATCCCCCTCCATCAAGCACCACATCCCCCTCCATCTAGCACCACACATCCCCCTCCATCTAGCACCACACATCCCCCTCCATCTAGCACCGCACATCCCCCTCCATCTAGCACCACACATCCCCTCCATCTAGCACCACACATCCCCCTCCATCAAGCACCACACATCCCCCTCCATCAAGCACCACACATCCCCCTCCATCTAGCACCACACATCCCCCTCCATCAAGCACCACACATCCCCCTCCATCTAGCACCACACATCCCCCTCCATCAAGCACCACACATCCCCCTCCATCAAGCACCACACATCCCCCTCCATCTAGCACCACACATCCCCCTCCATCTAGCACCACACATCCCCCTCCATCAAGCACCACACATCCCCCTCCATCAAGCACCACACATCCCCTCCATCTAGCACCACACATCCCCCTCCATCTAGCACCACACATCCCCCTCCATCTAGCACCACACATCCCCCTCCATCTAGCACCACACATCCCCCTCCATCTAGCACCACACATCCCCCTCCATCAAGCACCACACATCCCCCTCCATCAAGCACCACACATCCCCCTCCATCTAGCACCACACATACCCTCCATCAAGCACCACACATCCCCCCCCTCCATCAAGCACGACACGTAAAATTGACCATCCTACCAATCCTCGACTTTGGCGATGTCATTTACAAAATAGCCTCCAATACCCTACTCAACAATTTGGATGCAGTCTATCACAGTGCAATCCGTTTTGTCACCAAAGCCCCATATACTACCCACCATTGCGACCTGTACGCTCTCGTTGGCTGGCCCTCGCTTCATACTCGTCGCCAAACCCACTGGCTCCATGTCATCTACAAGACCCTGCTAGGTAAAGTCCCCCCTTTATCAGCTCGCTGGTCACCATAGCATCTCCCACCTGTAGCACACGCTACAGCAGGTATATCTCTCTAGTCACCCCCAAAACCAATTCTTTCTTTGGCCGCCTCTCCTTCCAGTTCTCTGCTGCCAATGACTGGAACGAACTACAAAAATCTCTTAAATTGGAAACACTTATCTCCCTCACTAGCTTTAAGCACCAACTGTCAGAGCATCTTACAGATTACTGCACCTGTACATAGCCCACCTATAATTTAGCCCAAACAACTACCTCTTTCCCAACTGTATTTAATTAATTAATTTATTTTGCTCCTTTGCACCCCATTATTTTTATTTCTACTTTGCACATTCTTCCATTGCAAAACTACCATTCCAGTCTTTTACTTGCTATATTGTATTTACTTTGCCACCATGGCCTTTTTTGCCTTTACCTCCCTTCTCACCTAATTTGCTCACATTGTATATAGACTTGTTTTTTTTACTGTATTATTGACTGTATGTTTGTTTTACACCATGTGTAACTCTGTGTCGTTGTATGTGTCGAACTGCTTTGCTTTATCTTGGCCAGGTCGCAATTGTAAATGAGAACTTGTTCTCAACTTGCTTACCTGGTTAAATAAAGGTGAAATAAAAATAAATAAAATACACATCCCCCCTCCATCAAGCACCACACATCCCCCTCCATCTAGCACCACACATCCCCCCTCCATCAAGCACCACACATCCCCCCTCCATCAAGTACAAGTTACCACATACCCCCTCCATCAAGTACAAGTTACCCCCTACATCAAGTACAAGTCACCACACATCCCCCCTACATCAAGTACAAGTTACCACATACCCCCCCCCCTACATCAAGTACAAGTTACCACATACCCCCCCTACATCAAGTACAAGTTACCACACATCCCCCTACATCAAGTACAAGTTACCACATACCCCGCCCTACATCAAGTACAAGTTACCACATACCCCCCTACATCAAGCACAAGTTACCACCCCCCACATCAAGTACAAGTTACCACATACCCCCCTACATCAAGCACCACATCCCCCTCCATCAAGCACCACACATCCCCCTACATCAAGTACAAGTTACCCCCCTACATCAAGTACAAGTTACCACATACCCCCCTACATCAAGTACAAGTTACCACATACCCCCTACATCAAGTACAAGTTACCCCCTACATCAAGTACAAGTTACCCCCTACATCAAGTACAAGTTACCACATACCCCCCTACATCAAGTACAAGTTACCACATACCCCCCTACATCAAGTACAAGTTACCCCCCCCTACATCAAGTACAAGTTACCACATACCCCCCTACATCAAGTACAAGTTACCACATACCCCCTACATCAAGTACAAGTTACCCACGTACCCCCTACATCAAGTACAAGTTACCACATACCCCCTACATCAAGTACAATTTACCACATACCCCCCTACATCAAGTACAAGTTACCCCCCTACATCAAGTACAAGTCACCACATACCCCCCTACATCAAGTACAAGTTACCACATAGCCTCCCCCTACATCAAGTACAAGTTATCCCCCCTACATCAAGTACAAGTTACCACATACCCCCTACATCAAGTACAAGTTACCACATACCCCCTACATCAAGTACAAGTTACCACATACCCCCACCCCTACATCAAGTACAAGTTACCACCCCCCTACATCAAGTACAAGTTACCACACATCCCCCTACATCAAGTACGAGTTACCACATCCCCCTCCATCAAGCACCACACATCCCCCTCCATCAAGCACCACACATTCCCCTCCATCAAGCACCACACATCCCCCTCCATCAAGCACCACACATCCCCCTCCATCAAGCACCACATCCCCCTCCATCTAGCACCACACATCCCCCTCCATCTAGCACCACACATCCCCCTCCATCTAGCACCTCACATCCCCCTCCATCAAGCACCACACATCCCCCTCCATCAAGCACCACACATCCCCCTACATCAAGCACCACACATCCCCCCTCCATCAAGCACCACACATCCCCCTCCATCAAGCACCACACATCCCCCTACATCAAGCACCACACATCCCCCTCCATCAAGCACCACACATCCCCCTCCATCAAGCACCACACATCCCCCTCCATCAAGCACCACACATCCCCCTCCATCAAGCACCACACATCCCCCTCCATCAAGCACCACACATCCCCCTCCATCAAGCACCACACATCCCCCTCCATCAAGCACCACACATCCCCCCTCCATCAAGCACCACACCCCCTACATCAAGTACAAGTTACCCCCCCTACATCAAGTACAAGTTACCACATACCCCCCTACATCAAGTACAAGTTACCACATACCCCCTACATCAAGTACAAGTTACCACATACCCCCTACATCAAGTACAAGTTACCACACCCCCCTACATCATGTACAAGTTAACCCCCCTACATCAAGTACAAGTTACCACATACCCCCCTACATCAAGTACAAGTTATCCCCCCCTACATCAAGTACAAGTTACCACATACCCCCCTACATCAAGTACAAGTTACCACATACCCCCTACATCAAGTACAAGTTACCCCCTCTACATCAAGTACAAGTTACCACATACCCCCTACATCAAGTACAAGTTACCACATACCCGCCCTACATCAAGTACAAGTTACCACATACCCCCTACATCAAGTACAAGTTACCACATACCCCCCTACATCAAGCACCACACATCCCCCTACATCAAGTACAAGTTACCACATACCCCCCCTACATCAAGCACAAGTTACCACCCCCCACATCAAGTACAAGTTACCACATACCCCCCTACATCAAGTACAAGTCACCACATCCCCCCCTACATCAAGTACAAGTTACCACCCCCCTACATCAAGCACAAGTTACCACATACCCCCCTACATCAAGTACAAGTTACCACATACCCCCTACATCAAGTACAAGTTACCACATACCCCCCTCCATCAAGTACAAGTTACCACATACCCCCCTACATCAAGTACAAGTCACCACACCCCCTACATCAAGTACAAGTCACCACACATCCCCCTACATCAAGTACAAGTTACCACATACCCGCCCCTACATCAAGTACAAGTCACCACACATCCCCCTCCATCTAGCACCACATCCCCCTCCATCTAGCACCACACATCCCCCTCCATCTAGCACCACACATCCCCCTCCATCTAGCACCACCCATCCCCCTCCATCTAGCACCACACATCCCCCTCCATCAAGCACCACACATCCCCCTCCATCAAGCACGACACATCCCCCTCCATCTAGCACCACACATCCCCCCTCCATCTAGCACCACACATCCCCCTCCATCAAGCACCACATCCCCCTCCATCAAGCACGACACATCCCCCTCCATCTAGCACCACACATCCCCCCTCCATCAAGCACCACACATCCCCCTCCATCAAGCACCACACATCCCCCTCCATCTAGCACCACACATCCCCCCCTCCATCAAGCACCACATCCCCCTCCATCAAGCACCACACATCCCCCTCCATCAAGCACCACACATCCCCCCTCCATCAAGCACCACACATCCCCTCCATCTAGCACCACACATCTAGCACCACACATCCCCTCCATCTAGCACCACACATCCCCCCTCCATCTAGCACCACACATCCCCCTCCATCAAGCACCACACATCCCCCTCCATCTAGCACCACATCCCCCTCCATCAAGCACCACACATCCCCCTCCATCTAGCACCACACATCCCCCTCCATCTAGCACCACACATCCCCCTCCATCTAGCACCACACATCCCCCTCCATCTAGCACCACATCCCCCCCCCCTCCATCAAGCACCACACATCCCCCTCCATCAAGCACCACACATCCCCCCCTCCATCAAGCACCACACATCCCCCCTCCATCTAGCACCACATCCCCCTCCATCTAGCACCACACATCCCCCCTCCATCAAGCACCACACATTCCCTCCATCTAGCACCACACATACCCCTCCATCTAGCACCACACATCCCCCCTCCATCAAGCACGACACGTAAAATTGACCATCCTACCAATCCTCGACTTTGGCGATGTCATTTACAAAATAGCCTCCAATACCCTACTCAACAAATTGGATGCAGTCTATCACAGTGCAATCCGTTTTGTCACCAAAGCCCCATATACTACCCACCATTGCGACCTGTACGCTCTCGTTGGCTGGCCCTCGCTTCATACTCGTCGCCAAACCCACTGGCTCCATGTCATCTACAAGACCCTGCTAGGTAAAGTCCCCCCTTATCTCAGCTCGCTGGTCACCATAGCATCTCCCACCTGTAGCACACGCTCCAGCAGGTATATCTCTCTAGTCACCCCCAAAACCAATTCTTTCTTTGGCCGCCTCTCCTTCCAGTTCTCTGCTGCCAATGACTGGAACGAACTACAAAAATCTCTTAAATTGGAAACACTTATCTCCCTCACTAGCTTTAAGCACCAACTGTCAGAGCATCTTACAGATTACTGCACCTGTACATAGCCCACCTATAATTTAGCCCAAACAACTACCTCTTTCCCAACTGTATTTAATTAATTAATTTATTTTGCTCCTTTGCACCCCATTATTTTTATTTCTACTTTGCACATTCTTCCATTGCAAAACTACCATTCCAGTGTTTTACTTGCTATATTGTATTTACTTTGCCACCATGGCCTTTTTTGCCTTTACCTCCCTTCTCACCTAATTTGCTCACATTGTATATAGACTTGTTTTTTTTACTGTATTATTGACTGTATGTTTGTTTTACACCATGTGTAACTCTGTGTCGTTGTATGTGTCGAACTGCTTTGCTTTATCTTGGCCAGGTCGCAATTGTAAATGAGAACTTGTTCTCAACTTGCTTACCTGGTTAAATAAAGGTGAAATAAAAATAAATAAAATAAACATCCCCCCCTCCATCAAGCACCACACATCCCCCTCCATCTAGCACCACACATCCCCCCTCCATCTAGCACCACACATTCCCCTCCTTCAAGCACCACACATCGCCCTACATCAAGTACAAGTTACCACATATCTTTGGGACGCATATCTTATCTACCAGTAACCCCTGTGTTTTCCCCTAGGAAGTGAGTCAGGGAATTATTTAAACTACCAATGGCTGTACAGCCACAGAAAGATAGTGTTTTGACAGTGTGTGCTCTCCAATCGTGCAGGCTGCAGATAGGATATCAGAGGACAGAGCAGTCCAGGGTTGGCTAGCTGCCATGACACGCCGTAGCCACGAGAAACAGGCCGTTGGAGGAAAGTTGGTGTTGGCTCTGGGTTTGTCTCAGTGAGGCAGTGTCAATATCTTCAAAGAGAATAGATAGATATGCTTGGCAGTCGTTCTTGTATACCCTTCACAGTGGATTCTTGAAAAGTACCAGAAGTAAGGTCTCAAAAGCAATCATTATTCCCCGTTGTAATCACTTGTATCCCCCTCTTTGAATCCCAACTCCTCGGTCTCTGTGTTTCTCATGTCTCGCTCTAGTCTACGTTACACAATGACTAACTGGAGAAACATCTTCAATGACCGATGTCACAGTATCTGCTACCCTTCCCACGGGAAGTCTACTGTAGTAGCCTACAACATCACTGAATGGTAGTTACACATTGGAACCGGTCCAAGTTCTGCCGGGTTCCGCTGCTCCCCTGACAGTTGGGGTCATAAATACAGGCTGTAGCAGAAAGCCCCAGTCGGTATTAGACAGAACGTCGCGGCCCCAGATGCCTGTGGGAAAAACAACCTGTGGTTACCTAGGTTATCCCATTGGCTGACTGCAAAAAAAACGTCCCTTTTTTTCCAAACACAATTTTCTTGTTGTTAGCTTGTTTTAGTCGATTACAAAACAACATTTATTAACCTCTACGGGATCGGTGCCTCCCCGCATGAGTTGGTTGAGCTAACGTGCGCTAATGTGATTAGCATGACGTTGTGAGTAACAATAACAGTTCCCAGGACATAGACATGTCTTATATGGTCAGAAAGCTTACATTCTTGTTAATCTAACTGCACTGTCCAATTTACAGTAGCTATTACAGTGACAAAATGCCATGCTGTTGTTTTAGGAGAGTGCACAACAACAACAACAACAACTTGTATCACGGCAACCGGTTTGGTACATTCACATCTGAAGGTAAATAATGTACTTAGGTTCAGGTTTAGCTCCCAATTCTAAAATGATTGATGAAGGCATGGACTTGATAAGAAAGTGATTGTTAATTTCAACAATCCAGTGGTTGAAATCACTGGTTGAAATTACCTCAACAAACTGGGGGCTGAGGGATTAAAAATGAAATGAGACAATTCAGGGTTCTCTGTGAAACTTCAAAGCCCTTTGATCCCAACAAAGGAGGGTTGTAGTTTGGATTTTGATTTGGGTTTTTTTCTTCTCCAGCAGACTGTAAAAATGTCAGGTCCAGTAATATGTAAAAAAGGGGAAGGACTTAGATTATGTTAATCTGGGATGACTGTTAAAGGTTGTGACTTGTGTTTGGGACTAAGGCAAGTGGCACCAAGTAGTATTTAGAGCCATACGTACCCTATCAGCCCTCTGATTCTGTTACAGACTGGACCACATCTCTGTACCCTATCAGCCCTCTGATTCTGTTACAGACTGGACCACATCTCTGTACCCTATCAGCCACTCTGATTCTGTTACAGACTGGACCACATCTCTGGACCCTATCAGCCCTCTGATTCTGTTACAGACTGGACCACATCTCTGGACCCTATCAGCCCTCTGATTCTGTTACAGACTGGACCACATCTCTGGACCCTATCAGCCCTCTGAGTCTGTTACAGACTGGACCACATCTCTGGACCCTATCAGCCCTCTGATTCTGTTACAGACTGGACCACATCTCTGTACCCTATCAGCCCTCTGAGTCTGTTACAGACTGGACCACATCTCTGTACCCTATGAGTCCTCTGAGTCTGTTACAGACTGGACCACATCTCTGGACCCTATCAGCCCTCTGATTCTGTTACAGACTGGACCACATCTCTGTACCCTATCAGCCCTCTGATTCTGTTACAGACTGGACCACATCTCTGGACCCTATCAGCCCTCTGAGTCTCTTACGGTCCAGAGATGTGGTCCAGTATGTAACAGAATCAGAGGGCTGATAGGGTCAATGATGGTCAATGATAGGTACAATGATTCTGTACACTATACTTGCTTGTTTAGACACATAAACTAAAATTAGGCAAACTATTAGAATTATTTTTGTAAAATTAAGTTAACTATTTTAGTTTAGAAAATGAAGTCAAATGGCATGGGGAAATGATTGGAATTCCGGAGCTAATACTTGGTTGGAAGGCTTTGGTCAAGATAACTGCAGACAAACGCTTCCTGTAAGCCATCGGCTTATGGATTTATTATGTTTTTAAGTACAATGGTGCAATACGACTTTATATTTATGGAAACATAACCACAAATTTGCAAGCTTTCCAAAAAAATTGACATAAAGGTGAATATTTCTACAACAGACTTTTTTTCAATAGCTGTTTTTCAGATGATTTGAGTAAACACAACATGTCCCTCTTCAAACAAAATGACAATGAAAACATTTAGCTATAGATGCCAATCTAACATCGGACTATTAATCAAGAACATAAACTCAACATGAACTTCCACTTTTTGACCCTACTGTGCTGGTGCCATTTTAACCCAGCCATTAACGTGAAATAACAGACAGGTTCTATGGTGTATTCCCCCTACAATAGGATTCCTCTATGAGCAAGTGATCAGGAGAATAGCAGACCAACCTCTATAGAGGTTCACTCAGGCACTAAATACCTGGTGAAAGGCCCAGTGTCGCTCAGGAACAAGGCATGCGGTGCAGAGCTGAGATACAACACAACAACCCTGAGGCCATTGACTACTGCTTCATCTAACCAAGCAGAAAAAACCCCACCTAGAGTCAAGTTTAGCATATTATAGATATCTGAGGTATAGCTAGCTTCACCCTTAAAGTACTGGACTGGAGTGTGTTGCATTACCTACCAATAAAATCACTGAATGCACTGAGTATACAAAACATTAAGAACACCTGCTCTTTCCATGCAACTAAATATTAGGGAAGGTGTACCTAATATTTGTTATACTCAGCGTATGTAAACAATGGGAAATATCATTATACTTTCGGGTAAAGTATTTATTTATAGGGCAATATCAGAAGAAATGTTACAAATGGGGAGGTTTGGGACCCTCGTATGACATCACAGTAAAATAGAGGGAGGTATTGCAAAATAAAATAGCCAAATGGCATTATACTGGGAATGATGGGTTAATCTGGGAATGATGGGTTAATCTGGGAATGATAATCTGGGAATGATGGGTTAATCTAGGAATGATGGGTTAATCTGGGAATGATGGGTTAATCTGGGAATGATGGGTTAATCTGTGAATGATGGGTTAATCTGGGAATGATGGGTTAATCTGTGAATGATGGGTTAATCTGGGAATGATGGGTTAATCTGGGAATGATGGGTTAATGGGTTAATCTGGGAATGATGGGTTAATCTGGGAATGATGGGTTAATCTGTGAATGATGGGTTAATCTGGGAATGATGGGTTAATCTGGGAATGATGGGTTAATCTGGGAATGATGGGTTAATCTGTGAATGATGGGTTAATCTGGGAATGATGGGTTAATCTGTGAATGATGGGTTAATCTGTGAATGATGGGTTAATCTGGGAATGATGGGTTAATCTGGGAATGATGGGTTAATCTGGGAATGATGGGTTAATCTGGGAATGATGGGTTAATCTGGGAATGGTGGGTTAATCTGGGAATGATGGGTTAATCTGGGAATGGTGGGTTAATCTGGGAATGATGGGTTAATCTGTGAATGATGGATTAATCTGGGAATGATGGGTTAATCTGGGAATGATGGGTTAATCTGTGAATGATGGGTTAATCTGGGAATGATGGGTTAATCTGGGAATGATGGGTTAATCTGGAAATATTGTTGTCCATTAGTTTACTCCAATAAGGGTAGGGATGGTAGGGTAGATGGAAAAAGTACGTAGAAAAATACATGAATAAATAAATAAGGGGGATTGGAAATTAAGCAAACAATGACTTTGTTAGAACCTACAATCTATCTGCAATATCAAAGCAGATCTCCTACCCCGCCCCTGCCATGCGAAATGCCAACACCTGGAGGTCTAGATGAAATGGGAGCCTGTTTCTGTCTGTGACAGAGGTGTCCTAGTCACAGGAGGTTGGTGGTACCTTCATGGGGGAGGACGGGCTGGTGAAATCAGTTGAATGGTATCCAATACATATAAAACATGGTTTCCATGTGTTTGATGCCATTTGCACCTTTCTGGGCATTATTATGAGCCGTTCTCCCCTCAGCTGCCTCCACTGGTCCTAGTATACACCCCGTTAGCACTGAGGAACACGCCTCCAACAGACATAATTATGTGTTTCTTCCTGATCTGAGGTTCATGCAGTTTGTGGCTGTACATGTCTAGACAGCTAGACTGCCTCTCTCTCTCTCTCTCTCTCCTCTCTCCCCTCTCCCCTCTCAGACCTATGCAGGTATCAAGCCCAGGGGTGATATTAAATAGCAGAAGAGACATTGGAAGTCTGTTCCTTGAAACGACTCCAAATGCGTAGGGGGAACAACAAGATATTCAACTCCACTGATTCTGACAGGTCTTTATACACTCTATCAGACATCTTTGATGAGGCTAGATATTCAACCCCACTGATTCTGACAGGTCTTTTATACACTCTATCAGACATCTTTGATGAGGCTAGATATTCAACCCCACTGATTCTGACAGGTCTTTATACACTCTATCAGACATCTTTGATGAGGCTAGATATTCAACCCCACTGATTCTGACAGGTCTTTATATACTCTATCAGACATCCTTGATATCATGGATATATCCCAAATGCCACCTCATTCCCAATACAGTGTACATATAGAGTTAAGGTCAACAGCAGTGCACTATGTAGGGAGTAGGATCCCATTTGGGATGCACCCTCTATTGTGTTGAGTAAAGTGGAGAATCATAGGGACTTTATGTCCACCCCGATAGCATTTAGACTGGGGGAGGTGTGTGGAAACGGAAAGACATATCTCCTGGTATATTTATCCACGGCAGAGAGCTATGCTGGGAATGTGGGCTAGGTAGGGTGACCTTTATGGATGTCCTTATAAGGGAGAAGAACAGGGTGAGGGAGCTAAGAGAGTAGAACAAGGTGAGGGGACTAAGAGAGAAGAACAGGGTGAGGGGACTAAGAGAGAAGAACAAGGTGAGGGGGCTAAGAGAGTAGAACAGGGTGAGGGGGCTAAGAGAGTAGAACAGGGTGAGGGGGCTATAAGAGTAGAACAAGGTGAGGGGACTAAGAGAGAAGAACAGGGTGAGGGTACTAAGAGAGGAGAACAAGGTGAGGGGGCTAAGGATGACTGTTTTTTCAGGTCACCACAGTCAGTAATAACCACAATTACCATCTCATATCCTAAAATACTAGTCTGCTTTACAGTATCATGTCGATGAGCCACAAAGATATTACCCCAAAATAATAATATGATCATTTATTGTGCCTATTACTAGGGGACTAAGAGAGAAGAACAGGGTGAGGGGACTAAGAGAGAAGAACAGGGTGAGGGGGCTAAGAGAGAAGAACAGGGTGAGGGAGCTAAGAGAGAAGAACAGGGTGAGGGGACTAAGAAAGAAGAACAGGGTGAGGGGACTAAGAGAGAAGAACAGGGTGAGGGGGCTAAGAGAGAAGAACAGGGTGAGGGGGCTAAGAGAGTACAACAGGGTGAGGGGGCTAAGAGAGAAGAACAGGGTGAGGGGGCTAAGAGAGTAGAACAGGGTGAGGGGACTAAGAGAGAAGAACAGGGTGAGGGGACTAAGAGAGAAGAACAGGGTGAGGGGACTAAGAGAGAAGAACAGGGTGAGGGGGCTAAGAGAGTAGAACAGGGTGAGGGCACTAAGAGAGAAGAACAGGGTGAGGGGGCTAAGAGAGAAGAACAGGGTGAGGGGACTAAGAGAGAAGAACAGGGTGAGGGGACTAAGAGGGTAGAACAGGGTGAGGGGGCTAAGAGAGTATAACAGGGTGAGGGGACTAAGAGAGAAGAACAGGGTGAGGGGACTAAGAGAGAAGAACAGGGTGAGGGGACTAAGAGAGTAGAACAGGGTGAGGAGGCTAAGAGAGAAGAACAGGGTGAGGGGACTAAGAGAGAAGAACAGGGTGAGGGGACTAAGAGAGAAGAACAGAGTGATGGGACTAAGAGAGAAGAACAGGGTGGGGGGACTAAGAGAGAAGAACAGGGTGAGGGGACTAAGAGAGAAGAACAGAGTGAGGGGGCTAAGAGAGTAGAACCGGGTGAGGGGGCTAAGAGAGTAGAACAGGGTGAGGGGACTAAGAGAGAAGAACAGGGTGAGGGGACTAAGAGAGAAGAACAGAGTGAGGGGGCTAAGAGAGTAGAACCGGGTGAGGGGGCTAAGAGAGTAGAACAGGGTGAGGGGACTAAGAGAGAAGAACAGAGTGAGGGGCTAAGAGAGTAGAACCGGGTGAGGGGGCTAAGAGAGAAGAACAGGGTGAGGGGACTAAGAGAGAAGAACAGGGTGAGGGGACTAAGAGAGAAGAACAGGGTGAGGGGCTAAGAGAGAAGAACAGGGTGAGGGAGCTAAGAGAGAAGAACAGGGTGAGGGGACTAAGAAAGAAGAACAGGGTGAGGGGACTAAGAGAGAAGAACAGGGTGAGGGGGCTAAGAGAGAAGAACAGGGTGAGGGGGCTAAGAGAGTACAACAGGGTGAGGGGGCTAAGAGAGAAGAACAGGGTGAGGGGGCTAAGAGAGTAGAACAGGGTGAGGGGACTAAGAGAGAAGAACAGGGTGAGGGGACTAAGAGAGAAGAACAGGGTGAGGGGACTAAGAGAGAAGAACAGGGTGAGGGGGCTAAGAGAGTAGAACAGGGTGAGGGGACTAAGAGAGAAGAACAGGGTGAGGGTACTAAGAGAGGAGAACAAGGTGAGGGGGCTAAGGATGACTGTTTTTTCAGGTCACCACAGTCAGTAATAACCACAATTACCATCTCATATCCTAAAATACTAGTCTGCTTTACAGTATCATGTCGATGAGCCACAAAGATATTACCCCAAAATAATAATATGATCATTTATTGTGCCTATTACTATGTGTGTGTGTGTGTGTGTGTGTGTGTGTGTGTGTGTGTGTGTGTGTGTGTGTGTGTGTGTGTGTGTGTGTGTGTGTGTGTGTGTGTGTGTGTGTGTGTGTGTGTGTGTGTGTGTGTGTGTAAATAAGGGATGCTTTTCAAAATCTCATGCTCATTGGACATTGAATCATGGTTGCACAGCACCACACAGTTATAGCCTATTTTGGCGAATACAGATATGTAAGTCAATGATGTCAAACCAGCTGAAAAGACAAGTACACACGTTAACATACACACACACACGTACATTAACATACACACACACATTTTTATCTCCCTTTTAATGCCGCCTGCAGACTGCCTTCATATCCCAGAAGGTTAAGACTGATATATGACATCTCATTAGCCCATTGTTTTCACGCAGCGTGGAAAATAGCTGTCTAACGAGTGGTGTGATGTAACAATGTTGTCCTTTTTTATTTTTATTTTACCTTTATTTTACTAGGCAAGTCAGTTAAGAACAAATTCTTATTTTCAATGACAGCCTAGGAACAGTGGGTTAACTGCCTGTTCAGGGGCAGAACGACAGATTTGTACCTTGTCAGCTCGGGGGTTTGAACTTACAACCTTGCGGTTACTAGTCCAACGCTCTAACCACTAGGCTACAGTGTTGTTGAGAACATTTTACCTGGGCAATTATTTCCGGTTATTTAACATGAGATATATGATTTCCCTTTGACAGCAGAGAGCAGATGCTTTTTGAGTTATAGCCAACAACATCTTTTATGTACATTTTCAGGTACTATTTCAGTCTTTTCCTGTTAGCTATTATAGCATGGCATTCCAAAATAATCTATTTCAGGTCTTGGGTAGAGAATAAAATGAGTCAAATGCTTGCTATGCTATTCCTAGGAATCAAGAGATTCCATGCCATTCATTTGCCAAATTTGGAGAAAACAATTCCCGAATAATTTCACCATCAGAACAGAAGTTACGTGAAATCCACAGCTCTGCCTCTGAGCTGTAAAATGACCAGATGATTCAAATTCAAACACACCCAGCGTTCTTTTGTTTTCCATTCCGCTGGCGGGTTCTGGAATGCAAATTACATTGTCTACGGAATGGCGGAATACTATTAAAAAGAAGCATGGCACAGCATGACCTTTTAATAGTCAGACTATTGGAACCAAGTCAAAAAAGCATTCTTCAACACTAGTAGATAGTTAGACAACACCATGCAGTGTGGCTTGTGGCAACACATCTCTGGTTCTCAGAGCAGACTGACTCCAGCCCAAGGAATTGTCCAGGACACAGTCACGCCTTGGGTGAACACACTGATGGCTTTTTCTATTAGGTATTACAGGAAGTAGGGAACGAGGGAAGAGGAGGAGCAGGGAGGGGTTAATAACTGAAAGACCTCTCCAGGTGGTCAACGACAGGTCTGAACCTCTCGTCAGACATACTTCAGGACAGTGAAGTGATGCTGAAGCACCAATTCGGTGATAGCGTGACCAACTGTGTTAGCCCGCTGGGCAACAATCTAGGCATTAGCTTCGGGAGCTAACGTAAATCTTCAGGTCCCAGATCATTTGATCTGCATGTCCAAGACAGGGGTGCACCCCAGTTGCCTGCTGCGGCTGGATACTGTACTGTACTAGTGGCATTGTCAGGATATTTTTAACACCACTTTACACGTGAACATACTAGAGGCCTACACACATGCCTGGGCTCTCTTTTCAGGCGGTGTAATGTACTGTGTTTCTCCCCCTCTCCTCTCTATGGCTGGTTTTCTATTGTAATGGTGATTAGTTCAGGTTAATAGGAGCTGTTGGGGTTAGGATCTCCAGTCAGACGGCACTTTGCCCTGGATGTCCTCAGGCAAAGTATCACCTTTTGGGGGGAAGGGGGTCATATTAAGTCTCACCTTTTGGGGGTTCTATATTAACTCTCACCCTTTGGGGGGGTTCTATATGAACTCTCACCCTTTGGAGGGGGTGAGGGTGGGTTCTATATCAACTCTTACCCTTTGGAGGGGGTTCTAAATGAACTCTCACCTTTTGGGGGAGGGAGGGGGCGTTCTATACTGACTATCAAACTTTGGAGGGGGAGGGGGATTCTACATTAACTCACCCTATGGGGGAGGTTCTATATTAACTCTCACCCTTTAGAGGAGGGGGTTCTACATTAACTCCCACCCTTTGGAGGGGGGTTATATATTATCTCTCACCCTTTAGAGGGGGGTTCTAAATTAACTCTCACCCTTTAGAGGAAGGGGGTTCTAAATTAACTCCCACCCTTTGGAGGGGGGTCTATATTATCTCTCACCCTTTAGAGAGGGGGTTCTATATTATCTCTCACCCTTTAGAGGAGGGGGTTCTAAATTATCTCTCACCCTTTAGAGGGGGGGTTCTATATTATCTCTCACCCTTTAGAGGGGGGGTCGATATTATCTCTAACCCTTTGGAGGGGGTTCTATATTAACTCTCACTCTTTGGAGGAGGGGGTTCCATTTTAACTCTCACCCTTTTGAAAGGGGGTGCTATATTAACTCTCACATTTTGGAGGGGAGTTACATATTAACTCTCACCCATTGGGGGTGGGTTCTATTTTTACTCTTACCCTTTTGAGGGGGGGGTTATATATCATTCTCAACTATAGGGGGTGTTCTATATTAACTCTCACCCTTTGGAGGGGGGGGGGGGTTCTCACCTAGAGCTGGCCACCCGACCAAACTGAGCAATAGGGCGAGAAGGGCCTTGTTCAGAGAGGTAACCACGAACCCAATGGTCACTCTGACAGAGCTCCAGAGAATCTTCCAAAAGGACAGCCATCTCTGCAGCCCTCCACCAATCAGGCCTTTATGGTAGTGGCCAGATGAAACCCACTCTTCAGTAAAAGGCCATGACAGCCCTAAGTCCTAAAACACTGATCAAACCTCTCTCCTGTAGTACTAAAACACTGATCAAACCTCTCTCCTCCAGTCCTAAAACACTGATCAAACCTCTCTCCTCTCCGGTAGTACTAAAACACTGATCAAACCTCTCTCCTCCAGTCCTAAAACACTGATCAAACCTCTCTCCTCTCCTCTAGTACTAAAACACTGATCAAATCTCTCTCCTCTAGTCCTAAAACACTGATCAAACCTCTCTCCTCTCCTCCAGTCCTAAAACACTGATCAAACCTCTCTCCTCTCCTCTAGTCCTGAAACACTGATAAAACCTCTCTCCTCCAGTACTAAAACACTGATAAAACCTCTCTCCTCCAGTACTAAAACACTGATCAAACCTCTCTCTTCTCCTCTAGTCCTGAAACACTGATTAAACCTCTCGCCTCTTCACTTTTAGTCATAAAACACTGATCCACAGTGTTTCTTCACATCAATGGTGAGTATTTTTGCTGGGGCAATGGAATCAATGGCACAGTCCCAAAAGTACAAGCCATGCCCATCTGGCACTCCAGGTCAGGCGCAATGAAACACTGAAAGTGTGTAAAAGAAAACAAATATGATTTTAATCCAGGTCTGGAGCGTAACAGGAGCATAAAGGACTATGGCCTTGCTGTATGATCCATTACCCTCAGATAGGAGTTGGATCTCTCTCTGCTTGCACAGGGTCAGGTCAGGGCCTGCTGGTAGGTATGTATGATCCATTACCCTCCAGAGAGAAGTGGGTTCTCTCTCTGCCAGCACAGGTGTCAGGTCAGGGCCTGCTGGTAGGTATGTATGATCCATTACCCTCCAGAGAGAAGTGGGTTCTCTCTCTCTCTGCCAGCACATGGTCAGGTCAGGGCCTGCTGGTAGGTATGTATGATCCATTACCCTCCAGAGAGAAGTGGGTTCTCTCTCTCTCTGCTAGCACAGGTGTCAGGTCAGGGCCTGCTGATAGGGTGAATCCGTACATCAGAGGAGAGGAGACAAAAGGCACGGCAGAGTTGGTAACCTGTCATAAAGAGTTACTCACTGATTTCCTGGATGCCTTTCATTAGTTAGGTACAGCCTGTACAGCATGTACCTGTTACTGGCTGAGGTTCACATGCAGGGCATCGAAACACCAAGCCTGGCTGTGAGGGTTACAAGGAATTATCAACGTGCAGAGCGGCAAGGAAGTGAGTGAGAGAGAGAGAGAGTGTTTCTGTTCTGAATTGTATTAGTTAAGCCTTCCTTTTGCAAGTTTAAGTAGGTTTAAGTAGTAGCAGCAGCAGTAGCAGTAGTAGTAGTAGCAGTAGCAGTAGTAGTAGTAGTAGTAGTAGTAGTAGCAGTAGCAGTAGTAGTAGTAGTAGTAGCAGTAGCAGTAGCAGCAGCAGCAGCAGTCAAAGCTGCTGCTCAGCTGCAGCCGCTGCTTGCTGTTGCTTGCTTGCAGCAGCAGCAGCCGCCGCTTGTTGTTGCCGCTTGCCGCTTGCCGCTGCCGCTGCTGCTGCTGCTGCCGTTGCTGTGCCGCTGCCGCTGCTGCTGCTGCTGCCGCCGCCGCTGCTGCTGCTGTTACGTCGCTGCCGCTGCTGCTGTTGCTGCTGCTGCTGCTGTTGCCGGCTCGCTGTTGCTGCTGCTGCTGTTGCCGCTGTTGCTGCCGCTCGTCCGCTGTTGTTTGCCGCTGTCGTTGCTGCCGCCGTCAGCTGCCGCCGCTGCGCCAGCTGCTGCTGTCGCCGCTCGCCGCCAAGGTTGCTGCCGCTGCTGCTGCTGCTGCTGCCGCCGCCGCTGTTGTTGCCGCTGTTGCTGCTGTTGCTGCCGCAGCGCCGCTGTCTGCCGCTGCTGCTGCTGCTGCTGCTGGCCGCTGCCGCCGCCGCTGCTGTTGCCGCCGCTGTTGCCGCCGCCGTCGCTGCTGCTGCCGCTGCTGCTGCCGTTGCTGCTGCTGCCGCTGCCGCCGCCGCTGTTGCTGTCGTGCTGCTGTTGCTGTTGCTGTCAGCCGCCGTCAGTTGCTGCTGCTGCTGTTGCTGCCGCCGCCGCTGTTGCTGCCGCCGCTGCTGCCGTTGCCGCTGCCGCTGTTATTGCCGCTCGCCAGCCACGTTGCTGCTGCTGCTGCCGCTGCCGCTCGCCGCTGCCGCTGCTGCCGCTGCCGCTGTTGCTGCTGCCGCCGCTGCCGCCGCCGTCTGCTGCCGCTGCCGCTGCCGCTGCCGCTGTCGCTGCTGTTGCTGCTGCTTGCTGCCGTTGCCGCCGCTGCTTGCTGGCCGCCGCTGCTGTTGTTGCTCGCTGTTGCTGCTGTTGCCGTTGCCGCTGCTTGCCGCTGCCGGCTGCTGTCGCTGCCGCTGCTCGCTGCCGGCCGCCGCTGCTGCTGCTCGCTGTCGCTGCCGCTGCTGCCGCTGCTGCTGCTGTTGCTGCTGCCGCCGTCTGCTCGCTGCCGTTGCCGTTGCCGTTGCTGTCGCTGTTGCTTGCCGCTGCCGCGTCGCTGTCGCTGCTGCTGCTGCTGCCGCCGCTGCTCGCTGCTCGCTACTGTCGCTACCGCTGTTGTTGTTGCTGCTGCCGCTGCTCGGCCGCCGCTGCCGCTGGCTGCTGCCGCCGTCGCCGCCGCTGCTGCTGCCGTCTGCTGTTCGCTGGCCGCTGGCTGCCGTCGCTGCCGCTGCTCGCTGCCGTTGTCGCTGTTGCTGCTGTCGCCGTTGCTGCTGCCGTCGCTGTTGCTGCTGCCGCCGCTGTTGCTGCTCGCCGCTGCCGCTGTCTGCCGCTGTTGTTTCGCCGCGCTGCCAGTTGCTGCCGCTGCCGCCGCTGCCGCTGTCGCCAAGTTGCTGCTACCGCTGTTGCCGCTGCTGCTGCTGCCGCTGCCGCTGCCGCCGCTGCTGTTGCTGTTGCTGCTCGCCGCCGCCGCTACCGGGCCGCTGCTGCTGCCGTTGCCGCCGCCGCCGCAGCAGCGCTGCTCGCTGCTGCAGCAGCAGCTGCTCGCAGCAGCACGGCTGCCGTTGCTGCCGCCGCCGCTGCCGCTGCTGTTGGGCTGCCGCCAGTTGTTGCTGTTGCCGTCAGCCGTTGTTGCTGCTCGCCGCCGCTGGCCGCTGCTGCCGCTGCTGCCTGCCGCTTGCTTGCTGGCTCGCCGCTGCCGCTGTTGCTGCCGCCGTCAGTTGCCAAGCAGCAGCGTTGCCGTTGCTGTTGCCGCTGCTGCTGCTGCCGCCGCTGCCGCTGCCGCTGCTGCCGCTTGCTGCCGCCGCCAGGCAAGCCGCTGCTGCTGCTGTTGCCGCCGCTGCCGCTGCTCGCTGCTGCCGTTGCTGTCGCCGTTGCTTCGCTCGCTGCCAAATTGCCGCCGCTGCCGTTGTTGCTGTTATCCGCTGCCGCTGCCGCTGGTTGCTCGCTGTCGCTGCCGCTGCCGCTGTCTAATTGCTGCTGCCGCTGCCGTTGCTGCCGCTGTTGCTGCCGCTGCCGCCGCCGCTGTTGCTAAGCGTTGCTGCTGATGCCGCCGCTGCCGTATGCTGCTGCCGCTGCTGCCGCCGTTGCCGCCGCTGCGCTGTTGCTGCCGCTGCTGCTGCTGCCGCTGGTGCCGCTGTTGCCGCCGCTGCGTATCTCTGCTGCCGCTGTTATCGCGCTGCTGTGTGTTGCTGCTGCCGCTGCTTGCCGCTGCTGCCGCCGCTGCCGCTGCGCTGTTGTGTGCTATCGCTGCTGCCGTTGCCGCTATCAGCTGCTATCCGCTGCCGCTGTTGGTGCTGCTATCGCCGCCGTTGCTGCCGTTGCCGCTGGTGGTGGTTGCTGCTGCTGCTGCTAACTGTTTGCCGCTGGTGCTGTTAATGTTACTGCTCGTTGCCGCTGTTGCTGTTGCTATCTGCCGCCGTTGCCGCTGGTGCTGCTATCCAGGTAATGCTGCTATTTGCCGATACTTGCTGCTAGTATGCCGCTGCCGCTTTGCTGCTGCCGCCATTGACGCTGTGCCGCCGTTGCTTGTTTGCTGTCCGCTTCGCTGCCGTTGCTGCTTCAGTTGCTGTATCGCCGCTGCCGCTGCCGCTGCTATCGGTTGCTGCCGTTGCCGTTGCTGCTGCTGTTGTCGTCATCTGATGTTGCTGCCGTTGCCGCTGTCTGGTTGCTGCTGTGTTGCTGTCGCTGCCGTTGCTGCTGTATTGCTGCCGCTGCCGCTCGCTGCTGGCGTGTCAGCTGCTGCTGCTGTTGCTGCCGCCGTTGCTGCTGGTGCCGCTGTCGCTGCCGCCGCTGCCGCTGCTGTACTGCCGCTGCCGCTGCTGCTGCTGCCGTTGCCGCTGCCGTGTTATAGATTTGCTGCTAGTATTGCTGCTGCGCCGTTGCCGCTGTGGTATTGCCATCGCTGCCGTGCTGCTTACCGCTGCTGCTGCCGCTGTGGTGCTTATAATCTACCGCTCTCTGCCGCCGTTGCTGCTCGTGCCGTTGCTGCTGTTGCTATCGCTGCCGCCATGCCGCTGCTATCGCGCCGTTGCTAATCAAAACTGCCTGTTGCCACTAGTGGTGTTTGTGCTGCTGCTGTCTCGCCGCCGCCGTTGCTGCTGCTATTTGTTGCCGCTGTTGCGTTGCCATGCCACTAATGGTGCTGCTGCTGCTGCTATTGCTCGCTGCGTATCCGCTGGTTGTGTTGTTATCTGCCGTAATGCTCGCTTGCTGCTGCTGTTGCCGCCGCTGGTGCTCTGCTGCCGCCGTTGCCGCTGCCGCGTTTGCTGCTAGTAATGATTGCTGGCTGTTGCCACTGGTGGTCAGTTGCTGCGCTGCCGCCTGCTGCCGCCGTTGCTATCACTGGAAATTTGCCGCTAATCTGCTGCCGCTGCCGCCGCTGCTGCTGCTGCCGCAAGGTGCTGCTAATCCGCGCTGTCTGCTGCCGTTGCCGCCGCTGTTGCTGCCGCTGCTGCTGTGTATTGCCGCTGCTGCCGTTGCTGCTGCCACTGCTGGCTGCCGCTGCCGCTGGTAATGCCATTGCTGCTGGCTGTTGCCGCG
Source organism: Oncorhynchus nerka (assembly GCF_034236695.1). Lineage (NCBI taxonomy): Eukaryota > Metazoa > Chordata > Actinopteri > Salmoniformes > Salmonidae > Oncorhynchus > Oncorhynchus nerka. The sequence continues at coordinate 10,414,556 of NC_088419.1, read as the reverse complement.
CTGCCGTTTATATATTGCGTAATCGCTGCCGCTGTGCTGCCGCTGCCGTTGCTGTCGCCGCTGTCACTGCCGTTGCTGCCGCTGGTGTGCTGCCATTGCTGCTGATGTTGCTGTCTGCCGCCGATTGCTGCTGGTGGTGCTTGCCTGCCGTCTGGCCGCTGCTGCCGGTGTTTTGCTGTCATCCGCCGCTGCTGTTGCCATCACTGCTGTTGCCGCCTCTGCTGTTGCTGCCAGCGTAATCGCTGGTGCTGCCGCTGCTGGTATCTGCTGCCGCCGCTGATATTGCTGCCGCTTGCTGCTGTTATCACCGCTGTGTTGCTGCTGCCGCCATATCGCTGCCTGTTGCTGTTGTTGCCGCCGGTGGTTTTCTGTATCTATGCTATTGCCGCCGTTGCTATCTGGTGTTTTGCCGCTGCTCTGCATTTACTGGTGGTGTTGCTACTTCAAATGTTATACCGTGCCGCTGGTGGTGTTTGTATTGCTATGCCGCTGCCATTGCTACAATTGCTGTCATGCCGCCGCCGCTATTAATCTGCCGCTTTGCTGCTAGTATGCTATGCTGCCATTGCTGCTTCTGCCGCTATCACTGGTGGTGTTGCTGCTATCATGCTAATGTCTCTGCCATTGCTATCACTGCTGTCAGTGCTTGCTGCTAATGTCGCTATCGCATTGCCATGGTGCTGTTGTTGCCGTAATTGCTGGCTGTTGCCGCTGTTAGTTTATTGCTATCATGCCTGCTACCGCCATTGCTATCGCTGCTGTTTCAGCCGCTGACCATTGCTGCTAATGTTGCTAGTTGCCGCCATTGCTGCTGGTGGTGTAACCCAGTTGCTGTCTGCTGCCGTTGCCACTGCTGCTGTCGTTGCCGCCAGCTGCTGCGATGCTGTTGCTGCTATGCGTAATCTGCTGCCACCATGCCACTGCTGCTGTTTGCTGCCGTGGTGGCCGTTGCTGCTGCTGTTGTTTGCTGCCGTCTAATCTCTGCTGCGCTGCTGGTATGCGCTGCCTCGCGCTGTTGCCGTGCCACTGGCGGCTATCGCTGCCGCTGCCGCTGTGCTGCTGCTGCTGCTGCTGCTGTTTACCGTTGCTGTTAGCCTGTGCCGGTAATCGTTGCTGCTGGTAGCCGCTGTCGCTGCCGTTGCTGCTGCCGCTGCCGCTGCTGTTGCCGCCGTCGTGCTGCTGATAATGCTGTCGCCGCTGCTGCTGCTGCTTGCTGCCGTTGCTGTGTTGCCGCTGCTCCGTTGCCGCTGCTGCTGCCATGCGTAGTAATCTGCCGTGCCGTTGCCCGCTGTTGCGCTGCCGCTGCCGCTGCTGCTATCTGCTGCCGCTGCTGCTGCTGCCGCCGTTGCTGTAATCGTTGCTACTCCGCTGCCGTTGCCGCTGGTGTTGCCGTGCCGCTGCTGCTGTTGCTGCTGCCGCTGGTGCTGTTCCGCTGTATGCGGCCGTTGCTGTCACCGTGTTGCCGCTGTTGCCGTTACTATGTCGTAATCCGCTGCCGTTGCCGCTGTTAGCACGTTGTTTGCTGCCGCTCGATTGCTGTGCTGTTGCTGTCTCTGCCGCCATGCTGCTGTGTTTGCCGCTGCCGTTGCCGCTGCTTGTTGCTATCGCCGCGCTGCTATACAGCCACTGCCGCCCGCTACGTATGCCAATGTTGCTGCTGTCGCTGTTGCGTTGCTGCTGCTGCCATTGCCGCTGCCGTTGTTGCCTGCCGCTGCCGTTGCTGGTGCCGCCGTACGTATCCGCTGTTGCTGCTGCCGCTGTCGTATGCCGCCGCTGCTTTGCTGCTGTAATTTGCTATCATTGGTGTTGCTGTGCCATATTGCCGCCATGCCATTGCCATGATACTGCGCCAAGCAGCAAAACGCCGTATCTTCCGCTGGTTGCTGCTGTTGCCGCTGCCGTGGTGTTTCAGCTATTTGCTATCTGCCGCCATTGCCGCTGTGCCGCTGTTGTGCTAAATCGCTGCTTGCGCCGCTGTTTGCTGCTGTTGCTATCATCTGGTACGCTAATGCGCTGCTGGTGCCGCTGTTGCCGCTGCCGCTAATCTTATCGTTGCCACTGGTGCGCTGTTATGCTAGTATTGCTGCCGCTGCCAATCTGCCGCCGTTGCCGCTGCTGCCGCTGCCGCTGCTGCTGCCGCCGCTGCTAGCCGCCGCCGTTGCCCTGGCTGCTGCTTTGTCAGCCGTACGTGCCGTTGCTGCTGCTGCCGCCGTTTGCTGCTGAGTAATTGCTGCCTGCCGCTGGTGGTGTTGCTGTCGCTTGCTGCTGCTTGCCGCCGTGCCATTGTACTAGTAATGCTATCCTGCTTGCCGCTGTTGCTATGCCGCTGCGTGCCGCTGGTGCTGTTGCTATCGCTGTTGCCGCCGCCGTTGCTGCTGTTGCCATGCTGCTGTTGCTGCTGCTGCCATTGCGCCGCCGCTAATCCGCCGCTGCTGCTGCTGCTTGCTGCCGCTGCTGTTGCTGCCGCTGCTGCCTGCTTGCCGCTGTGCTGCTGCTGCCGCCTGCTGCCGCTGCCGCTGTTGGTGTTTGCTGCTGCTGCTTGCTGCTGCGCTGCCGCTGCTGGCTGCCGCTGCTGCCGCTGCTCATTGCTGCCGCCGCTGCCACTGCCGCTGTTGCTGCCGCTGCTGCTGCTGCCGCTGTTGCCGCCGCCGTTGCTGCTGGTGTTGCTGCCGCTGCTGCCGCTGCCGCCGCCGCCAGTTGTTGCCGCTGCTGCCGTTGCTGCTGTTGCCGCTGTGCCAACTAATCGTTGCTGCCGCTGCTGTATCCGCTGCCGTTGCTGCGCTTTAACGATCCGCCGCCGCTGCCGCCGCCGCTGCCGCTGCCGCCGCTGCTGCTGATTGCCGCTGCCGCCGCTGCCGTTTGCCGCTGCTGCCGCTATCGCTGCTGCCGTTGCCGCTGCCGTTGCCGCTGCTGCCGCTGCCGCTGCTGTCGCTGCCGCTGCCGCCGCTGCTGCCGCTGCCGCTGCTGCCGTTGTCTTTGCTGTCGCCGCTGCCGCCGCTGTTGCCGCTGCCAGCTGCTGCCGCTGCCGCCGCCAGTCGCTGTTGCCGCTGCCGTCAGCTGCTGCTACGCCGGCCGCTGCTGCTGCCGCCGCGTCTGCTGCTGCCGCTGCCGCTGCTGCCGCTGTTGCCGCTGTTGCCGCCGCGCTGTTGCCGCCGCTGCTGGCCGCCGCTGCCGCCGCTGCCGCCGCTGCCGCTGTTGCCGCTGCCGCTGCTGCCGCCGCTGCCGCTGCTGCTACCGCTGCCGAACAGCCGCCGCTGCCGCCGTCGCCGCTGCTGTCCGTGCTGCCGCTGCTGCCGCTGCCGCCGCTGCGCCGCGTCGCTGCTGCCGTTGCTGCCGCTGCTGTTGCCGCTGTCGCCAGCTGTCGCTGTCGCCAAATCAGCGTCGTTGCCCGCTGCTCGCTGTTGCTCGTTACGCCGTTGCTGTCACGCCGTCTGTTGTTGCCGGTCGCTGCCGCCGCCGCCGCTGTTGCCGCAGCATGCTGCCGCTGTCAGCTGCTGTCTGCTGTTGCTGCCAGCTGCGCGCCAGTTGCCGCTGCCGCTGACGCTGCCGCTGCTGCTGCCGTTGCCGCTGCTGCTGCCGCTAGCTGTTAGCCGCTGCTGCTGCTGCTGCTGCCGCTGCTGCTGCTGCTGCGCTGCCGCTGCTGCCGTTGCTGTTGCCGCTGGCTGCCGCTGCTGTTGCCGCTGTTGCTGCCGCTGCCGCTGCCGCTGCCGCTGCCGCCGTTGCTGCCGTTGCCGCTGCCGCTGTTGCTGCCGCTGTTGCTGCTGCCGCTGCCGCTAAGTGTTGCCGCTGCTGTTGCCGCTGCCGCTGCCGCTGCTGCTGTTGCTGCCGCTGCTGCTGTTGCTGCTGCTGAAGCAGAGCTACAAACGCTGTTGCTGGCTGTTAATTGCAGCAGCTGCGAAAACCGAACGATCTGAATGCTTAGACTACCAATTCCTCTCTGTGTGTTGTTCCAAACACACTCCACTTCACAGTATCTGAACCTGCGTACTTTGTCAACACTAAACACTGAATCACGAGCATGCTTTTACACGTTTCTGGTCAAAGAAACGTAAAAATAAACCTGCGTCACCAATCCAATATATTGCTGCACACCCCGCTCTGCCTCCGTCCCAAATGGCTCCCTTTTCCCTACATAATGCACTACTTTTGCCCAGAGGCTTGTGGGCCCTGGTCAAAAGTAGTGCACTACATAGGGAATAGGGTGCCACTTGGGAGTTAGCCTAGCTCTTAGCAACAGAGTGGTTACGCTATGTGTCTGTGAGTGTCTGGCAAGGCTATAGTAGGCCACAGCAGGACATATTAGAATTCATAACGATGGGAGAGAATGTCTGGAGGATGTAGCAGGTAAACACAGACGATTGATGACGGTCGGCTGGTGATGCACTCACTGTAGAATACTGGTGAGGCACTCACTGTAGAATACTGGTGATGCACTCACTGTAGAATACTGGTGAGGCACTCACTGTAGAATACTGGATGAGGCACTCACTGTAGAATACTGGTGATGCACTCACTGTAGAATACTGGTGAGGCACTCACTGTAGAATACTGGTGATGCACTCACTGTAGAATACTGGTGAGGCACTCACTGTAGAATACTGGTGATGCACTCACTGTAGAATACTGGTGATGCACTCACTGTAGAATACTGGTGATGCACTCACTGTAGAATACTGGTGAGGCACTCACTGTAGAATACTGGTGAGGCACTCACTGTAGAATACTGGTGATGCACTCACTGTAGAATACTGGTGAGGCACTCACTGTAGAATACTGGTGAAGCACTCACTGTAGAATACTGGTGATGCACTCACTGTAGAATACTGGTGAGGCACTCACTGTAGAATACTGGTGAGGCACTCACTGTAGAATACTGGTGATGCACTCACTGTAGAATACTGGTGAGGCACTCACTGTAGATTCTCTCATTAACAGAGGTGTGAGTGTTGATGAGGACAAGGCTGGAGATCACTCTGTCATGCTGATTGAGTTCGAATAACAGACTGGAAGCTTCAAAAGGTGGGTGGTGCTTGGAATCATTGTTCTTCCTCTGTCAATCATGGTTACCTGCAAGGAAACAAGTGCTGTCATCATTGCTTGGCACAAAAAGGGCTTCCCAGGCAAGGATATTGCTGCCAGTAAGATTGCACCTAAATCAACCATTTATCTGATCAGCAAGAACTTCAAGGAGAGCGGTTCAATTGTTGTGAAGAAGGCTTCAGGATGCCCAAGAATGTCCAGCAAGGGCCAGGACCGTCTCCTAAAGTTGATTCAGTTGCGGGATCGGGGCACCACCAGTACAGCGCTTGCTCAGGAATGGCAGCAGGCAGGTGTGAGTGCATCTGCACGCACAGTGAGGTGAATACTTTTGGAGGATGGCCTGGTGTCAAGAAGGGCAGCAAAGAAGCCACTTCTCTCCAGGAAAAACATCAGGGACAGACTGGTATTCTAAAGAAGGTACATGGATTGGACTGCTGAGGACTGGGGTTAAGTCATTTTCTCTGATGAATCCCCTTTCCGATTGTCTGGGGAATCCGGAAAAAAGCTTTTCCGGAGAAGACAAGGTGAGCGCTACCATCAGTCCTGTGTCATGCCAACAGTAAAGCATCCTGAGACCATTCATGTGTGGGGTTGCTTCTCAGCCAAGGGAGGGGGCTCACTCACAATTTTGCTTAAGAACACAGCCATGAATAAAGAATTGTACCAACACATACTCAGAGAGCAACTTCTCCCAACCATCCAGGAACAGTTTGGTGACGAACGATGCCTTTTCCAGAATAATGGAGCACCTTGCCATAAGGCAAAAGTGATAACTAAATGGCTCGGGGAACAAAACATCGATATTTTGGGTCCATGGCAAGCAAACTCCCCAGACCTTTATCCCATTGAGAACTTGTGGTCAATCCTCAAGAGACGGGTGGACAAACAAAACCACACAAATTCTGACAAACTCCAAGCATTGATTATGCAAGAATGGGCTGCCATCAGTCAGAATGTGGCCCAGAAGTTAATTGACAGCATGCCAGGGCGGATTGCAGAGGTCTTGAAAAAGAAGGGTCAACACTGCAAATATTGATATATTGCAAATATCAACTTCATGTAATTGTCAATAAAAGCCTTTGACACATATGATATGCTAGTAATTATACTTCAGTATCCATAGTAACATCTGACAAAAATATCTAAAGACACTGAAGCAGCAAACTTTGTGAAAATTCTCAAACCTTTTGGCCACGACTGTAGACTTGGAGTCACTGGCCACTTTAATGATGGAACACTAGTCACTTTAATCATGTTTACATACTGCTTTACTCATCTCATATGTATATACTGTATTCTATTCTACTGTACTTAGTCAATGCCACTCTGACATTGCTCGTCCTAATATTTATATATTTCTTAGTTCCATTATTTTACTTTTAGATTTGTGTGTATTGTTGTGTATCGTTAGATATTACTGCACTGTTGGAGCTAGGAACACAAGCATTTCGCTACACCCGTAATAACATCTGATAAATATGTGTATGTGACCAATAAAATTTGATTTGATTTCATCTAGGAGTATAGGGCCAACGGTAAATGGACTTCATCCCAATTTGGATCACTGTCTTGCACGCCAAGGGGGAATGGGAGTGTGTGCGCATGTCCTCACATTCACTAACACCTCCTCTAGCAGGTCCCGCTCAGAAAAATCTTAATTGATGACTCACACATTTGAATGGAAACTTGACTCCCCGTGACAATGTGACTGGACAATGTTGTTGTCGTGACTCCCTGTGACAATGTGACAGGACAATGTTGTTGTCGTGACTCCCTGTGACAATGTGACAGGACAATGTTGTTGTCGTGACTCCCTGTGACAATGTGACAGGACAATGTTGTTGTCGTGACTCCCTGTGACAATGTGACAGGACAATGTTGTTGTCGTGACTCCCTGTGACAATGTTGTTGTCGTGACTCCCTGTGGCAATGTGACAGGACAATGTTGTTGTCGTGACTCCCTGTGACAATGTTGTTGTCGTGACTCCCTGTGACAATGTGACAGGACAATGTTGTTGTCGTGACTCCCTGTGGCAATGTGACAGGACAATGTTGTTGTCGTGACTCCCTGTGACAATGTGACAGGACAATGTTGTTGTCGTGACTCCCTGTGACAATGTGACAGGACAATGTTGTTGTCGTGACTCCCTGTGACAATGTGACAGGACAATGTTGTTGTCGTGACTCCCTGTGACAATGTGACAGGACAATGTTGTTGTTGTGACTCCCTGTGACAAAGTGACAGGACAATGTTGTTGTCGTGACTCCCTGTGACAAAGTGACAGGACAATGTTGTTGTCGTGACTCCCTGTGACAAAGTGACAGGACAATGTTGTTGTCGTGACTCCCTGTGACAAAGTGACAGGACAATGTTGTTGTCGTGACTCCCTGTGACAATGTGACAGGACAATGTTGTTGTCATCAAAGTTGTAGCACACTGCCACACTACACATAAAATACTGGAGCATTTACATTATCCAAACTACTGTCCAGTACTGCCTCAGGTCGTAAACAGGGCAACTGGACTCTGGACTCTCTGACCAGAGACGGAAAGAAGACAAATTGTTGTCGCGCGAATTGTGCAAATAATTCAATCATTTGTCAAGATTATGATCCACATTTTCCACCCTGTCCTGATGGTATCACCATGACGTATGTTTGTGTTGTAGGCCTAGACAGAGGACAGGATCAGGTCAGTTTTATTGACAGGTGGGAGTGAGTCGAATAGATAGATACGCTGTGTATCCAAAAGCTATTTTCATGACACAGACCAGTGGTCACCAAACTTGTCTATGTCGAGATCACTTTCTGAGTCAAAATGCCAGAGATCTACCACTCTGATTTTTTATTTACATAACTTAAAAAATGTAAACCTACGCAACATTAACCAATTAAAAACAGTACTGTAGTAATGAGGTTTGTGCAGTAAACTATAGGCCCAATAGATTAACACCGCATGCTGGCTTTGCTTGAATTTACATGTCAACGCAGCAGACTGAGGGTCCGTCTCTCAACATCCCTCCTCTCCCTTTCCTCCACTGACACTGACCAAAAAGAGACACCGTCTTCCAGCTGATGGCGAAACTCGAGTCGCACCGCATTATTTCTGCCTCATGCACAAATGCATGTTGTTACTCCTATGAACAGAGAAAGTTAAATATTTCTCGATATTAAAAAAGCCCCAAGCCGCTAATAATAACAACAACGCCTATAGATCCACGTTCCTCCTCATTCATTACTGCTAGTCTGCTTGTTGTAGTGCTGAGTGGAAATAGGAAGAACGCACATTTAATGGGTTATAAAAGTGTTGACAGTGCAGAGTAAGAATTTAAACATGAACTCAACTCATAAAAACAGCAGCTCTGTGCTGCATTCGTTGACAGTCTCTCTCTAGTCATAGTTTTAAACGTTTAGAAATCTCACAATGTCAATTTTGCCGTAGATTTCTTCTATGCCTGCTACGTTACTGCAGACTCAGTCATCTGAGCAATCTGATTGGCCAGCGGTGACATAATGCACTTGGTTTCCTCTCCAGGCCCACCGGGAAGGTAGAGTTTGTACCTTCAGACACATGAAATGGCAACAGTTTGCCTACCTGGCGCGCAGGGCAGCTGAATTGACAACAGCCCGAGGAAAAAAATAGGGACACAATGATTTATGGTTGGGTTTTTTACAGAAATGTTTGGCAATCGACTAGAAATGACTTGGAGATCGACAAGTCGATCGTGATCAACAGGCTGGTGACCACTGACAGACTAACCTGGTGAATCCAGGTGAAAGCTATGATCCCTTATTGATGTCACTTGTTAAATCCACTTCAATCCGTGTAGGTGAAGGGTAGGAGAGGTTAAAGAAGGATTTTTAAGCCTTGAGACAATCGAGACACAGTGGCGGTTCTAGACCATTTCAACTGGGGGGGCAAGCTGGGGCCAGTTGTACTGTTAGAGGGGCCAGTTGTACTGTTAGAGGGGCCAGTTGTACTGTTAGAGGGGCCAGTTACATTAATAACGGATGTAAAAAACTAGTTATGTAAAAATGATTTCATACTCCACATTTAGGGGGTCCGCAAGGGGGTCCAAAATAGTTGTCACAGGGGCACTGCCCCCCCCCCCCCCCAAAAAAAAAACGCTAGTGACATGGATGGTGTATGTGTGCCATTCAGAGGGTGAATGGGAAAGACAAAATATTCATTAAGTGCCTGTGAATGCACACCGATTTGAGTGTGTCAAGAACTGAAACACTGCTGAGGTTTTCATGCTCAACAGTTTCCCGTGTGTATCAAGAATGGGGGGGGGGGTGCAACTCAATATTAGGAAGGTGTTGAAAACGCCACATGTTTCAGCTTGTGGTTTTGATAGCTGAGCTGGACGCTGGACGGTGTATGAAAACATGTCTTTAGCCAAGACTCAGGGAGCCGTCTGGTGAAGGAGAGCCAAGAGACCTAGGGGCTAGTGAGGATGCCACACACAGACATCCACGGACATTAACAAACACACACACACACACATGTTGCGAGTGTAACCGATGTGAAATGGCTAGCTAGTTAGCGGTGGGGCGCACTAATAGCGTTTCAATCGGTGATGTCACTCGCTCTGAGACCTTGAAGTAGTTGTTTCCCCTTTTCTCTGCAAGGGCCGCGGCTTTTGTGGAGTGATGGGTAACGATCCTTCGAGGGTGGCTGTTGTCGATGTGTGCAGAGGGTCCCTGGTTTGAGCAGAGGGTCCCTGGTTCGAGCAGAGGGTCCCTGGTTCGAGCAGAGGGTCCCTGGTTCGTGCAGAGGGTCCCTGGTTTGAGCAGAGGGTCCCTGGTTCGTGCAGAGGGTCCCTGGTTTGAGCAGAGGGTCCCTAGTTCGAGCAGAGTGTCCCTGGTTTCGAGCAGAGGGTCCCTGGTTCGAGCAGAGGGTCCCTGGTTTGAGCAGAGGGTTCCTGGTTCGAGCAGAGGGTCCCTGGTTCGAGCCCAGGTTGGGGCGAGGAGAGGGACGGAAGCGATACTGTTACACGAGCAAGCACTCACACTCACACTCACATACACTCCAGCAGTATACCCTTGCTGTGACTGTGAAAACCCCAGGATGAAAATGTCAGCTGATGTCTTTGTTATACTATACTACCTTGCACATCATCATGTCTGACCCAGACCTTCCTACCTACCACATCATATCTGACCCAGACCTTCCTTCCTACCACATCATGACTGACCCAGACCTTCCTACCTACCACTTCATATCTGACCCAGACTTTCCTACCTACCACATCATCATGTCTGAACCAGACCTCCCTACCTACCACATCATGACTGACCCAGACCTTCCTACCTACCACTTCATATCTGACCCAGACCTCCCTACCTACCACATCATGACTGACCCAGACCTCCCTACCTACCACATCATGATTGACCCAGACTTCCCTACCTACCACATCATGATTGACCCAGACCTTCCTACCTACGACCACATCATTTGTCTGACCCAGATGTGTCATAGTCAATGACAGTTCACCTGCACCAATACCCAGACATATTCATCATGTCTGACCCAGATGTGTCATAGTCAATGACAGTTCACCTGCACCAATACCCAGACATATTCATCATGTCTGACCCAGATGTGTCATAGTCAATGACAGTTCACCTGCACCAATACCCAGACATATTCATCATGTCTGACCCAGATGTGTCATAGTCAATGACAGTTCACCTGCACCAATACCCAGACATATTGATCATGTCTGACCCAGATGTGTCATAGTCAATGACAGTTCACCTGCACCAATACCCAGACATATTCATCATGTCTGACCCAGATGTGTCATAGTCAATGACAGTTCACCTGCACCAATACCCAGACATATTCATCATGTCTGACCCAGATGTGTCATAGTCAATGACAGTTCACCTGCACCAATACCCAGACATATTCATCATGTCTGACCCAGATGTGTCATAGTCAATGACAGTTCACCTGCACCAATACCCAGACATATTCATCATGTCCCTTTTTGCATTCTCACTCGTCTTTACTTTCAGAGAATGTTAAGGAGTTGAATGAAATACATTGCATTCATTGGAGAGTACTCACAACGGTCTCCTGCAACTAAACTATAGTTATATTCATTCTCACATATAGTTCGAACTATAGTCAATTTTAGCTATACAAGTACAAAAATAGTGACCCCGAACCACAGATATCCTATAAATGACTATGCCCAGAACATCCACAAATGCATTTAGGTCATAGGTCACATGGAATATAATTGTATTTTTGACCTGATAAAAATAACAACAGGTAATAAGTACATGACATCTGTGTGTGTGGATTTTATGGAAACCCAGGTGTTCTCATCCGTATCATTGCAGAATGGCCCTCGGCGCCTCTCTAGTGCGCTCACAACGACTCCTAGCGGACAAACCCGGAACAGCAGTAGGGAATAAAATCCCTTCCGTTGCCTGATTGAGCATCCTCTACCAAACCTCTGAAGCGCAGTCGGGGAAACAAATAAGGACCCGTTTCTATACGATTTCTAATAGCACCTCTATTTTCATTCAACTTTTCACATAGATGTACAGCAGTCTGGTGATAAAGACACATGTGCATGACTTGCCACTTGGCCAGAAAACTTGATTGATAATGGCAATTCTGGGAAAGAGAATTAAAACAACATTTATCAAACATGCGCAAAAGGTTCAAAGATAGAGAGGTGGATTTTTGTTATAAAACGAGAACATTTCAGACCGGCGTGTGAGACAATAACCGGAAACGATGTTCTATTAAGTGTGGATCCAGTCATGGAATTTGGCCTCTGGAATGTGGCGCTTTTTTTTCTCCCCCTCTCACCAGAAGCTCGTCCCTTTTTCCTTCTACCATCCGATTGGGCGAGACGCGTTCTTAGGAATGTCATGAAACTATTTAAATAGCACTTTGTCCCCTGGTTTACAGTTAAGTTCTAGCGTCCGATACCGGAGAGAATTACCATTAAATTAAAGCAACAAAAGAAACGACATTTCTGCGTATTAAATCAGAACCCATTCCGTTAAAAAAAAAAATCAAGAAACGCTTGAATCTTGTGGATTATTATTGGATTTCAATTTCTATTTGGATTTGACTGTTTCTCTCTGCTCTTTTCATTCAACAGGTGGGTGAGCAATATTTCGATTTTCTTTCAAGGAATCTATCCAAATGTATATATTTTTATTAGTATATTCTATTATAAATAAATAATGTGACATAATAAAGTGTGAAATAATAATGTGTTTTGATGATTGTTTATTTAGATGTTTAAAAAATGTATTTTATGTATAAATATTACTATAATATATCACATTTAGCAGACGCTTTTATCCAAAGCGACTTGCAGTCATGTGTGCGCACACATGAACTTTTGTGAAAAGTGGACCTTTGACGTTTCTATGTTTATTTTTCATAGGTAAAAACCAGTTTCACCATGACGTTGACAGGAATATTTCTGCTATTGATGCTTTGGACCTGCGAGAGCGTACGAGTTGCAGGTGAAATCATTTTCCTGATGAGTTCGTCTACTCTAGAATGAAAGGAGTTTGAGCTTCGATTTGAACATTAAACTATAGAAAAACATCAACGTTTTTAAATGCATTATTAAATCCTCTTAATGTATTGATTTACCCTGACAATGGTTCAACATAGAGATGATTTTAGAGTTTATTCTTCACAACAACAATAATCCATTCCAAAGACAAGTAGACAAAGACTAACTGTTTACGCTCATTCCCCGGTCTCCTGCATACAGAGAGCCGAGACGACAATAGCGTGTACGACCTGTTCGAGCTGGTCCACGTCTCCAAGAAGAACCACGGAGTGACCCTAGTGAAGGGCGACGACCCATACAGTCCCGCCTACAAGATCCTCAACCCGGACCTGATCCCCGAGGTCCCCGAGAGCTCCTTCAGGGACCTCATTGATTCCATCCACGCGGAGAGGGGATTCCTTCTCCTCCTCAACTTCAAGCAGTTCAAGCGGACCAGGGGCTCCCTCCTGACGGTGGAAAAGCGTGACGGATCCGGAGCCGTGTTCGAGATCGTCTCCAACGGGAAAGCGAACACCCTGGATGTGGTTTTCTCTACAGTGAATAAGCAACAGGTGGTGTCGATAGAAGATGTGGACTTGGCGACGGGCTACTGGAAGAATATTACGCTGTTCGTGCAGGAGGACCGGGCGCAGCTGTATGTTGGCTGTGAGGAGGTGAACACGGCGGAACTGGACGCTCCCATCCAGAGCATCCTCACTCAGGAGACTCCCATCACGGCGCGTCTCAGAATCGGGAAAGGAGCGGTGAAGGACCGGTTCATGGTAAGTGAAGCGCACATGCAGAGCTCACGCAACGACGCATGATGGACCCAGATATTATACGTTGTCGAGTTGCTTTAGATGTTTAGTAAGTGTTGAATATAGGATTGTGTAACACGTACACGCGTAAATATTATCGTGCGTAAAACCCATAGACCGATGCGTAAAAGTTACACACGGTATTGAAAACCCATCTAAGTGACCCATAGTGTTGCATAGAGCAGAGTGATAGTAACGGTGAGGTACTAGAGGTAAAAATGTACCATTGATTCTCGCAGGGGGTGCTCCAAAACGTTCGCTTTGTCTTTGGAACCACTCTAGAAGCGATACTGCGCAACAAAGGATGCCAAAACTGTAAGTAACATAATCATTAATAACAGAAAGCATCTTTGTGTGTTTATCCGTACATCACTGGTTGTTATGCTGAAGCCAGCAAGCCATTCCTAAGAATATGCATGACTGTTTAAAAGCCTCATGGGAAAGTTGAGAAGGAGGGGGGGGGTCACGTTTATATTGCCATGGAAAAGCTGGGAAGTTTACTAACACTTCAATGCCTCCCCAGGGCTGGGCACATTAGCTCATTAACTTCATTGGTGATTCAAGATAGTATGATGCTGCAATGTTCTGTATGATGCTGCAATACCCTGACTGTAGTTACATATTCCCAACTGTAGTTATGTCACCAATGAGCCCTGGGGACTGTGTGTCTGTTGTGGTCTGATGTGTATTAGCATTACAGTCTACAGTGTGTCTGTTGTGGTCTAGTGGGTATTACCATTACAGTCTATAGTGTGTCTGTTGTGGTCTAATGTGGTCTGATGTGGTCTGGTGGGTATTGCCATTACAGTCTATAGTGTGTCTGTTGTGGTCTAATGTGGTCTGATGTGGTCTGGTGGGTATTACCATTACAGTCTACAGTGCTCTAACTGTCTCTCTGTGTGTTCTTACTCCCTCCCTCTTTCTCCCAACCTCCTCTATATCCCTTCTTCCCTCCCTCCCACTTACTCCCCTCCCTCCCTCCCTCCCTCCAACCCTCTCCCACTCCATCTCATTTATCTCTCTCTCTCCCTCCCTCTATCTCCCATCTGTATCCCTCCTTCTCCCCCGTTTCTCACTCCCCTCCTCTCTTTCTCTCTCTCTCCCCTCTGTCTTCCCCCTCCCCTCCCTCTGTCTCCCCCTCCCTCTCCCTTTGTCTCCCCCTCCCCCTCCCTCTCCCTCTGTCTCCCCCTCCCTCTCACTCTGTCTCCCCTCTCCCCCTCCCTCTCCCTTTGTCTCCCCCTCCCTCTCCCTCTGTCTCCCCCTCCCTCTCCCTCTGTCTCCCCTCTCCCTCTGTCTCCCCTCTCCCTCTCACTCTGTCTCCCCCCCTCCCTCTCACTCTGTCTCCCCCTCCCTCTCCCTCTGTCTCCCCCTCCCTCTCCCTCTGTCTCCCCCTCCCTCTCCCTCTCTCTCCCCTCTCCCTCTGTCTCCCCCTCCCTCTCCCTCTGTCTCCCCTCTCCATATGTCTCCCCTCTCCCTCTGTCTCCCCCCTCCCTCTCCCCCTATGTCTACCTTCTTCTCCCCTCATGTCCTTCCCTCTCCTCAGCTGTTCTGACTGATAGAATCATCGTTATGGACAACCCCATCAATGGGTCCAGCCCTGCCATTAGGACTGACTACACTGGCCACAAAAGTAAAGGTAAACACAACCAAACTGCCGGTCTCCATATTAAACCCTGTTAAAGGCTCCTCAATAGGAAGAGAACAACACAGAAGATAAAGCATTCTATTCTACTGTCAACAGTTGTCTGTAGCTGTAGGGAGTTGAAAGTAATTCTGGAAGCCTTCATGTACACTGATGGTCACTCTGTGTTTCCCATGGAATGAATGTATCTCTATGGTGTTTTCCTTCCCTCCAGACCTGCAGATGATCTGTGGGTTCTCCTGTGAGGACCTGGCTGGCATGTTCAAGGAACTGAAGGGGCTGGGAGTGGTGGTGAAGGAGCTGTCTAACGAGCTGCGCAAAGTGGTGAGGAAACACACCTGACTCCTGAACCAGATGTCTGTCTGTCTGTCTGTCTGTCTGTCTGTCTGTCTGTCTGTCTGTCTGTCTGTCTGTCTGTCTGTCTGTCTGTCTGTCTGTCTGTCTGTCTGTCTGTCTGTCTGTCTGTCTGTCTGTCTGTCTGTCTGTCTGTCTGTCTGTCTGTCTGTCTGTCTGTCTGTCTGTGTCTGTCTGTCTCTGTCTGTCTGTGTCCGTCTGTCTGTGGCATGAGACTCTGCAACAACCAGTT
Source organism: Oncorhynchus nerka (assembly GCF_034236695.1). Classification (NCBI taxonomy): domain Eukaryota; kingdom Metazoa; phylum Chordata; class Actinopteri; order Salmoniformes; family Salmonidae; genus Oncorhynchus; species Oncorhynchus nerka. The sequence goes on along the minus strand of NC_088419.1, from coordinate 10,398,929 downwards.
GTTCTGCCACTGCATGTGTACCTTGCTTAGCATACTGGTCTCCCAGTACCAGCTAATCTGACAAACTGCATTGTAATTCATTCATTACATCAAATTAGGTCCACTTTTCTTAATTAACTCTCACTTGGAAGACTTCTTAATGATAAACCAGTGTGAGGTGGTTACAGGCGTTCTCAAACACATGAGTCTCCTCCAAACCACTCAGGCTATCAATAAATGAAAATTGAAAGTGTGTGGATATGAAACCCTTAACCCTTGAGGGACTGAGCGCTCTTCTCATATCGTATTCATACTGAATGTTTCATATCTGTCTGCTCCTATCAGACGGATGAGAACAAGCTGTTGATGAACAGAGCGGGGATCCACAGTGGAGTCTGTCTGCACAACGGCATCGTCCACAAGAACAAGGCCGAGTGGACCGTCGACGACTGCACTGAGTGCACTTGTCAGGTAAGGACCGAAGTCGAGAGACTGTGTGTGTGTGTGTGTGGGGGGTCAAGTCTGTGTGTTTGCACTTGCACACAGCCACAGCCACTTGCAAACACACACTCATCCCCCAACTCAGCAAGCGCCTGCTCACTACTCCAGAGCTCTGTCATCTGGCCAGTAATTGGGTAGGAGGAGGAGGCTGGAATCAGGCCAACAGTGGGTCTGTAGTGATCTGACCATGGCCCAGGCCTACCAGTGCAGTGAACAGACAGAGCCTGAACAGGAGGGATGTTCCTCTCAGCACACACACACACACACACATACCACACAACATGACATGCACTGAATGTACAAAACATTAAGAACACCTTCCTAAAAATTTAGTTTCACCCCCCCCCCCCCCCCGCTCAAGTTGGCTAGATGTCTTTTGGGTGGTAGACCATTCTTGATACACACAGGAAACTAAAGAGCATGAAAAACCCAGCAGCGTTGCAGTTCTTGACACAAACCGGTGCCCCTGTCACCTACTACCCCGTTCAAAGGCACTTCATCAATTCACCCTCTGAATGGCGCACATACACAATCCGTGTCTCAATATTATCAAGGCTTAAACATCCATCTGTAACCTGTCTCCTCCCCTTCGTCATGGAAAGAGCAGGTGTTCATGTTTTGTACACTCAGTGTGTACAGTGCTGTTTTCATAGTGTGCAGTGCTGTTTTCATAGTGTACAGTGTTGTTTTCATAGTGTGCAGTGCTGTTTTCATAGTGTGCAGTGCTGTTTTCATAGTGTACAGTGCTGTTTTCATAGTGTACAGTGCTGTTTTCATAGTGTACAGTGCTGTTTTTATAGTGTGCAGTGCTGTTTTCATAGTGTACAGTGCTGTTTTCATAGTGTGCAGTGCTGTTTTCATAGTGTACAGTGCTGTTTTCATAGTGTGCAGTGCTGTTTTCATAGTGTACAGTGCTGTTTTCATAGTGTACAGTGCTGTTTTCATAGTGTGCAGTGCTGTTTTCATAGTGTACAGTGCTGTTTTCATAGTGTACAGTGCTGTTTTCATAGTGTACAGTGCTGTTTTCATAGTGTGCAGTGCTGTTTTCATAGTGTACAGTGCTGTTTTCATAGTGTGCAGTGCTGTTTTCATAGTGTACAGTGCTGTTTTCATAGTGTACAGTGCTGTTTTCATAGTGTACAGTGCTGTTTTCATAGTGTACAGTGCTGTTTTCATAGTGTACAGTGCTGTTTTCATAGTGTACAGTGCTGTTTTCATAGTGTACAGTGCTGTTTTCATAGTGTACAGTGCTGTTTTCATAGTGTACAGTGCTGTTTTCATAGTGTGCAGTGCTGTTTTCATAGTGTACAGTGCTGTTTTCATAGTGTACAGTGCTGTTTTCATAGTGTACAGTGCTGTTTTCATAGTGTGGCTGCTAATGTAAAAACGTCTTTAGAAAATACATTTGATAGATTCTTCTTCTTTTTTTTTTTTACCACCTACCTGAGTGACGACACGTTCTTCAAGTTCAAGAAATGACCTAGTCCTTTGTCACTGTCTCCGCCCCTCTGCAGAACTCTGCCACCGTATGCCGCAAGATCTCCTGCCCACTGATCCCCTGTGCCAACGCCACCGTGTCTGATGGAGAGTGTTGCCCGCGCTGTGGAACACGTACGTTTCTCTATTCTCCATCGTTCCAACTCTAGAATTAGAATGAACGGTTCTGATTCTATGGTTCCATTTGTGCCGTTCCAACTTCCAACCAAACTATTCAGCTCTCAGGAAGTAACATAAAACATACAAACAAAGGTTGACAGTATACTACTGTATTATGAACCCAAAGCTTGTTCTGTTTTACTGTAAATCTATGAATGGCCTGAGTTGTCCTAGGGCTTAATGTCTCTAAGACAAACAGGCCATTTCAAACAACACTCCATTTACTGCCAGCTATTTGGACCTCCTTCACCAACTAAAACATGAAACCACAACAACCTTTCTGGATGTAAAGGTTTCTATTCAAGAAAACCAAATTCATTTTAAGGGTGATTTAAGTTCTCTGGCTCGTCAACGTATGAGTGTGTCGGGAACAGTGGCGTGTTATCCACCCCAAAACATCTTTGAATCTTCAACTTTTAATGGCTATAATTTGGCCAAATTGGTTTAAGTGGAATGGAAAATTGTTGGGCTGTTCAGCGCTGCCATCCTAAACTCAAGAACAAGTGACATTTTCCACATACCTAAGACAGCAGTGGCCCCTAAAATCTAAAGACACATGGAGAACCTCTCAAAAGGTCACTCAAAAGTTTTGACATGATCAAGAACCCTGCTATGAGCAAATTCAATTTGCTCTTTAAAGTAACAACGGTCAATGGGAGATCCCAGTCATATTTCTAGAGGGACTTATCCATTTCCACTGGGTTTTCTCCTGCCCCTGAAATTCCTGGAGTGGGCCATCTCTCTGACTCTACACACACACACACACACACACACACACACACACACACACACACACACACACACACACACACACACACATACACACCACACACACACACCCCGGGGTTAAACTCAGTACATTAGACTGGAGCTTTAAGACCTTTAAGAGCTTATAACCCTCATTTTCTGCTTGGGGACTCTGCAGTCCAATAGCTCTCTCATTGTCTCCCTCTCTCTCCTCCTCCTCGCTCCTTCCCTCCCCTCCTCTTCCTCCTCTCCTTCCCTCCCCTCCTCTTCCTCCTCTCCCTCCCTCCCTCTCCTCGCTCCTTCCCTCCCTCCCTCTCCTCGCTCCTTCCCTCCCACCTTCTCCTCGCTCCTTCCCTCTCTCCTTCCTTCCTTCCTTCCTCCTCTCTTCCTCCCTCACCTATTCTACCTCCTCTCCCTCCCCTCCCTCCCTCCTCTTCCATCTATCCTCACTCTTTCTCGCTCCTCCCCTCCCTTCCTCCTCTCCCTCCTTCTCTCGCTGTCTCCATAGTGAGTGACTATGCGGAGGACGGCTGGTCCCTCTGGTCTGAATGGACACACTGTTCCGTGTCTTGTGGGCGGGGCATTCAGCAGAGGGGCCGTTCCTGCGACCGCATCAACAACAACTGCGAGGGAACCTCCGTCCAAACCAGGGACTGCTACCTTCAGGAGTGTGACAAACGCTGTGAGTTCAGTGTTCACATGACAAACGACCAAACAAATCACATTCATCAATCGTCACACAGGGAAACTTCTATCACAGATTTGTATCCATGGTGACAGAAACGATAGACCTGCACCCACATCTAAGTATCCATCCACAGATCAGCCACCTGTGTCTCTACAGAGCAACAAGTCACTGCCATAACACTTGAGCATATTTTACCCTCTTTTGACTGGACAATGACCTATATACCCATAACCAAGTTTCTCATTGACCCCTGACCTTTAACCTCTGACCTCTGCTCTGTGTTGTCCCTCCAGTCAGGCAGGACGGCTCCTGGAGCCACTGGTCCCCCTGGTCTTCCTGCTCGGTCACCTGTGGGGCGGGTGTCATCACCCGTATCCGCCTCTGCAACTCCCCCACACCCCAGCTGGGAGGCAAGGACTGCCAAGGAGAGGGAAGACAGACTGAGAAGTGCACCAAGTCACCCTGCCCAAGTGAGTACCATTAAGTCACAGGCTTTTATGCACAAGAACTGGGTCATCTCCATTTGACATCCGTCAAATGCCTTTTCATGCACACCACACCGTGAGATGTTTCTAGTCAAATGCCTTTTCATGCACACCACACCGTGAGATGTTTCTAGTCAAATGCCTTTTCATGCACACCACACCGTGAGATGTTTCTAGTCAAATGCCTTTTCATGCACACCACACCGTGAGATGTTTCTAGTCAAATGCCTTTTCATGCACACCACACCGTGAGATGTTTCTAGTCAAATGCCTTTTCATGCACACCACACCGTGAGATGTTTCTAGTCAAATGCCTTTTCATGCACACCACACCGTGAGATGTTTCTAGTCAAATGCCTTTTCATGCACACCACACCGTGAGATGTTTCTAGTCAAATGCCTTTTCATGCACACCACACCGTGAGATGTTTCTAGTCAAATGCCTTTTCATGCACACCACACCGTGAGATGTTTCTAGTCAAATGCCTTTTCATGCACACCACACCGTGAGATGTTTCTAGTCAAATGCCTTTTCATGCACACCACACCGTGAGATGTTTCTAGTCAAATGCCTTTTCATGCACACCACACCGTGAGATGTTTCTAGTCAAATGCCTTTTCATGCACACCACACCGTGAGATGTTTCTAGTCAAATGCCTTTTCATGCACACCACACCGTGAGATGTTTCTAGTCAAATGCCTTTTCATGCACACCACACGTGAGATGTTTCCAGCCAAATGCCTTTTCATGCACACCACACTGTGAGATGTTTCTAGTCAAATGCCTTTTCATGCACACCACACTGTGAGATGTTTCTAGTCAAATGCCTTTTCATGCACACCACACCGTGAGATGTTTCCAGCCAAATGCCTTTTCATGCACACCACACTGTGAGATGTTTCTAGTCAAATGCCTTTTCATGCACACCACACTGTGAGATGTTTCTAGTCATATTTACATTTACATTTAAGTCATTTAGCAGACGCTCTTATCCAGAGCGACTTACAAATTGGTGCATTCACCTTATGACATCCAGTGGAACAGCCACTTTACAATAGTGCATCTAAATCTTTTAAGGGGGGGTGAGAAGGATTACTTTATCCTATCCTAGGTATTCCTTAAAGAGGTGGGGTTTCAGGTGTCTCCGGAAGGTGGTGAATGACTCCGCTGTCCTGGCGTCGTGAGGGAGTTTGTTCCACCATTGGGGGGCCAGAGCAGCGAACAGTTTTGACTGGGCTGAGCGGGAACTGTACTTCCTCAGTGGTAGGGAGGCGAGCAGGCCAGAGGTGGATGAACGCAGTGCCCTTGTTTGGGTGTAGGGCCTGATCAGAGCCTGGAGGTACTGAGGTGCCGTTCCCCTCACAGCTCCGTAGGCAAGCACCATGGTCTTGTAGCGGATGCGAGCTTCAACTGGAAGCCAGTGGAGAGCGGAGGAGCGGAGTGGCGTGAGAGAACTTGGGAAGGTTGAACACCAGACGGGCTGCGGCGTTCTGGATGAGTTGTAGGGTTTAATGGCACAGGCAGGGAGCCCAGCCAACAGCGAGTTGCAGTAATCCAGACGGGAGATGACAAGTGCCTGGATTAGGACCTGCGCCGCTTCCTGTGTGAGGCAGGGTCGTACTCTGCGGATGTTGTAGAGCATGAACCTACAGGAACGGGCCACCGCCTTGATGTTATTTGAGAACGACAGGGTGTTGTCCAGGATCACGCCAAGGTTCTTAGCGCTCTGGGAGGAGGACACAATGGAGTTGTCAACCGTGATGGCGAGATCATGGAACGGGCAGTCCTTCCCCGGGAGGAAGAGCAGCTCCGTCTTGCCGAGGTTCAGCTTGAGGTGGTGATCCGTCATCCACACTGATATGTCTGCCAGACATGCAGAGATGCGATTCGCCACCTGGTCATCAGAAGGGGGAAAGGAGAAGATTAATTGTGTGTCGTCTGCATAGCAATGATAGGAGAGACCTTGTGAGGTTATGACAGAGCCAAGTGACTTGGTGTATAGCGAGAATAGGAGAGGGCCTAGAACAGAGCCCTGGGGGACACCAGTGGTGAGAGCACGTGGTGAGGAGACAGATTCTCGCCACGCCACCTGGTAGGAGCGACCTGTCAGGTAGGACGCAATCCAAGCGTGGGCCGCGCCGGAGATGCCCAACTCGGAGAGGGTGGAGAGGAGGATCTGATGGTTCACAGTATCGAAGGCAGCCGATAGGTCTAGAAGGATGAGAGCAGAGGAGAGAGAGTTAGCTTTAGCAGTGCGGAGCGCCTCCGTGATACAGAGAAGAGCAGTCTCAGTTGAATGACTAGTCTTGAAACCTGACTGATTTGGATCAAGAAGGTCATTCTGAGAGAGATAGCGGGAGAGCTGGCCAAAGACGGCACGTTCAAGAGTTTTGGAGAGAAAAGAAAGAAGGGATACTGGTCTGTAGTTGTTGACATCGAAGGGATCGAGTGTAGGTTTTTTCAGAAGGGGTGCAACTCTCGCTCTCTTGAAGACGGAAGGGACGTAGCCAGCGGTCAGGGATGAGTTGATGAGCGAGGTGAGGTCAAATGAGGTCAAATAGGTGAGGTCAAATAGTCAAATGCCTTTTCATGCACACCACACTGTGAGATGTTTCTAGTCAAATGCCTTTTCATGCACACCACACCGTGAGATGTTTCCAGCCAAATGCCTTTTCATGCACACCACACTGTGAGATGTTTCTAGTCAAATGCCTTTTCATGCACACCACACCGTGAGATGTTTCTAGTCAAATGCCTTTTCATGCACACCACACCGTGAGATGTTTCTAGTCAAATGCCTTTTCATGCACACCACACCGTGAGATGTTTCCAGCCAAATGCCTTTTCATGCACACCACACCTTGAGATGTTTCTAGTCAAATGCCTTTTCATGCACACCACACCATGAGATGTTTCTAGTCAAATGCCTTTTCATGCACACCACACCGTGAGATGTTTCTAGTCAAATGCCTTTTCATGCACACCACACTGTGAGATGTTTCCAGCCAAATGCCTTTTCATGCACACCACACCTTGAGATGTTTCTAGTCAAATGCCTTTTCATGCACACCACACCGTGAGATGTTTCCAGCCAAATGCCTTTTCATGCACACCACACCGTGAGATGTTTCTAGTTAAATGCCTTTTCATGCACACCACACGGTGAGATGTTTCTAGTCAAATGCCTTTTCATGCACACCACACTGTGAGATGTTTCTAGTCAAATGCCTTTTCATGCACACCACACGGTGAGATGACTCTAGCCAAATGCCTTTTCATGCACACCACACTATGAGATGTTTCCAGTCAAATACATATGTTATGACATTAGTCAAATGCCTTTTCATGCACACCACACTGTGAGATGTTTCCAGCCAAATGCCTTTTCATGCACACCATACCGTGAGATGTTTCTAGTTAAATGCCTTTTCATGCACACTACACCGTGAGATGTTTCCAGCCAAATGCCTTTTCATGCACACCACACCGTGAGATGTTTCCAGCCAAATGCCTTTTCATGCACACCACACCTTGAGATGTTTCTAGCCAAATGCCTTTTCATGCACACCACACCGTGAGATGTTTCCAGCCAAATGCCTTTTCATGCACACCACACCGTGAGATGTTTCTAGTCAAATGCCTTTTCATGCACACCACACCGTGAGATGTTTCTAGTCAAATGCCTTTTCATGCACACCACACCGTGAGATGTTTCCAGCCAAATGTCTTTTCATGCACACCACACTGTGAGATGTTTCTAGTCAAATGCCTTTTCATGCACACCACACGGTGAGATGATTCTAGCCAAATGCCTTTTCATGCACACCACATGGTGAGATGTTTCCAGCCAAATGCCTTTTCATGCACACCACACCGTGAGATGTTTCCAGCCAAATGCCTTTTCATGCACACCACACCGTGAGATGTTTCTAGTCAAATGCCTTTTCATGCACACCACACCGTGAGATGTTTCCAGCCAAATGCCTTTTCATGCACACCACACCGTGAGATGTTTCCAGCCAAATGCCTTTTCATGCACACCACACACCAGCCAAATGCCGTGAGATGTTTCTAGTCAAATGCCTTTTCATGCACACCACACCGTGAGATGTTTCTAGTCAAATGCCTTTTCATGCACACCACACCGTGAGATGTTTCCAGCCAAATGCCTTTTCATGCACACCACACCGTGAGATGTTTCCAGCCAAATGCCTTTTCATGCACACCACACCGTGAGATGTTTCCAGCCAAATGCCTTTTCATGCACACCACACCGTGAGATGTTTCTAGTCAAATGCCTTTTCATGCACACCACACCGTGAGATGTTTCCACCCAAATGCCTTTTCATGCACACCACACCGTGAGATGTTTCCAGCCAAATGGCTTTTCATGCACACCACACCGTGAGATGTTTCTAGTCAAATGCCTTTTCATGCACACCACACCGTGAGATGTTTCCAGCCAAATGCCTTTTCATGCACACCACACCGTGAGATGTTTCCAGCCAAATGCCTTTTCATGCACACCACACCGTGAGATGTTTCCAGCCAAATGCCTTTTCATGCACACCACACCGTGAGATGTTTCCAGCCAAATGCCTTTTCATGCACACCACACCGTGAGATGTTTCCAGCCAAATGCCTTTTCATGCACACCACACTGTGAGATGTTTCTAGTCAAATGCCTTTTCATGCACACCACACCGTGAGATGTTTCCAGCCAAATGCCTTTTCATGCACACCACACCGTGAGATGTTTCTAGTCAAATGCCTTTTCATGCACACCACACCGTGAGATGTTTCCAGCCAAATGCCTTTTCATGCACACCACACCGTGAGATGTTTCCAGCCAAATGCCTTTTCATGCACACCACACCGTGAGATGTTTCCAGCCAAATGCCTTTTCATGCACACCACACCGTGAGATGTTTCTAGTCAAATGCCTTTTCATGCACACCACACCGTGAGATGTTTCCAGCCAAATGCCTTTTCATGCACACCACACCGTGAGATGTTTCCAGCCAAATGCCTTTTCATGCACACCACACCGTGAGATGTTTCTAGTCAAATGCCTTTTCATGCACACCACACCGTGAGATGTTTCCAGCCAAATGCCTTTTCATGCACACCACACCGTGAGATGTTTCCAGCCAAATGCCTTTTCATGCACACCACACCGTGAGATGTTTCCAGCCAAATGCCTTTTCATGCACACCACACCGTGAGATGTTTCTAGTCAAATGCCTTTTCATGCACACCACACCGTGAGATGTTTCTAGTCAAATGCCTTTTCATGCACACCACACTGTGAGATGTTTCCAGCCAAATGCCTTTTCATGCACACCACACTGTGAGATGTTTCTAGTCAAATGCCTTTTCATGCACACCACACTGTGAGATGTTTCCAGCCAAATGCCTTTTCATGCACACCACACTGTGAGATGTTTCCAGCCAAATGCCTTTTCATGCACACCACACCTTGAGATGTTTCTAGCCAAATGCCTTTTCATGCACACCACACCGTGAGATGTTTCCAGCCAAATGCCTTTTCATGCACACCACACCTTGAGATGTTTCTAGTCAAATACATAATCTCAATCCTCATCTTATCTCTACATAGTCGGTTTCCCTAGCAGGTTGTCACTGTTTGTTTGGCACGTCAACAAACAAGAATTTGTCTAAAGAAACAAAGACTGTCACTCGGGCTACTTGTCATTGTGTCTATTTAATACAACACAGACCCTACTAGGGACACCACGTACACCTGTACTGACCTGTACCTGTCTCTCTTCTTCACTCTCAGTCAACGGTAACTGGGGACCCTGGTCGCTATGGGATACCTGCTCTTCCACCTGTGGGGGAGGAGCCCAGACACGTAAACGTCTCTGCAACGACCCCGCCCCCAAATATGGTGGCAAGGAGTGCCAGGGTGACTCCAAGGCCACTCAGCTGTGCAACAGGAACGCCTGTCCCGTCGGTGAGTAGCAGGCGCTGGATGAGTAGCCCACGTCTCTTATCACTCCTACATGCTGTGAATTAGTTGCTAAAATTGTCGTTTTTAGACAGTTTAGTTAGTACACTAACACTTTCAAAATATGACTTTTAATTCTTTTAGGGCTTATTAAAGACACAAAAGCCTACTTAAACACACACAGCACTTAGTACTTAGAAGCAGTCAGTAATCAGTACTGAAAGCCAATGTCTCTGTCCTCAGATGGTTGTCTATCTAACCCCTGCTTTCCTGGGACCAAGTGCACCAGCGTTCCCGATGGAACATGGAGTTGTGGGAAATGTCCCACTGGTTACTCTGGTGACGGCATCAAGTGCGAGGACATTGACGAGTGCAAAGAGGTTCCTGACGCTTGCTTCGTGTTCAACGGAGTCCACCGCTGTGAGAACACTGACCCTGGTTACAACTGTCTGCCCTGTCCCGCACGCTACTCTGGACCTCAGCCCTTCGGCAGGGGAGTGGAGGAGGCCATCGCCAAGAAACAGGTAGGTACGATCACCTGGTGCTGTGGACTACAGTTGGGATGATAGTCCTGTCATACTGGATCTCTGTCCTCAGTTGATTTAGAAGTTTAGAAATATGGAATTTAGAATTAAGAATTTAGAATTTAGAATTTGGAATTTACAAGATCAAAGATCGCTTTACAAAAGCCTAGCTTTTCTTTGTCCAGATCTGTTACATGGCGGTCAGCAGATTGAGCTCTTTGAAAACAAAGCCAGGTAGCCACAATATTTCCCAGCTTGTCTGACCAACTCTTCACTTCCTCCCCCTCCAGGTGTGTACACCACGTAACCCCTGCTTGGATGGGAGCCACGACTGCAACAAGAACGCACGCTGTAACTACCTGGGACACTTTGCCGACCCCATGTACCGCTGTGAGTGTAAGCCTGGCTATGCCGGAAACGGACACATCTGTGGTGAGGACACGGACCTGGACGGATGGCCCAACCAAGACCTGGTCTGTGTGGAGAACGCCACCTACCACTGCAAGAAGGTATGCACTTCCTGACTCGTATAGATCCCTGAATAGGTCCCTGAATAGATCACTGAATAGATCCCTGAATAGATCCCTGAATAGATCCCTGAATAGATCCCTGAATAGGTCCCTGAATAGATCCCTGAATAGGTCCCTGAATAGATCCCTGAATAGATCCCTGAATAGATCCCTGAATAGGTCCCGCTTGCTGTTTAACTAGTAAAAACCACACATCCCTTTTGAGTGACGTGCCAATGCTGACTGCAATTAGAAAGAACAAATCTTTTTGAAAGAAAAACAAAAAACGGGTACATTTAATGTCTTAAAGGACTATTACAATAGTTAAATATAATATTCATGCTTGTTGACTACATCGTGTAAACGTATGATGGGACTTTTCTTTTGTAGGACAACTGCCCCAACCTTCCCAACTCAGGCCAAGAAGACTACGACAAGGATGGTGTTGGTGACGCGTGTGACAACGATGATGACAACGATGGCATTCCTGACGACAGGGTAAGTGAAGAATTAATCATTGATTCACTCATTGAAGGTCTGACGTCCTACCCCTTACTGAGAGAAATGTATCCAGGTTATGCTACCTCCTTGGGTAGTCAGTGTGTGTATGAGCGAGTGTGTGTGTGTGTGTGTGTGTGTGTGTGTGTGTGTGTGTGTGTGTGTGTGTGTGTGTGTGTGTGTGTGTGTGTGTGTGTGTGTGTGTGTGTGTGTGTGTGTCTGTGTCTGTGTGTCTGTGTGTGTTCAGTTTTGGCAGTGAGACATAAATGTGGTTTTACATTCATCATTCATGCTGTGAAATAAGGGGAAGGAAAACAAAGCTCAAATCCCAACACAGAGGTACCACTCTGAACGAGCCGCGGTATAAACTGCTAGTCCTAACATTATATTTGGGACCGGGCCTAAATAGGCAACATGCTTTCATCCTTCCTCTCTCTATATAGGTTACACAGACCACAGCAAGTTAAAAGCACAGTATCTGAAATGAATATATCATGTCAGATGTTTTCCTAAGCAAGGTAGTGGACACAACTGATTCTTCTGGCGGTTCTGAGGCTGGAGTAATTGAATAGTGCTCTCTCGCTCCCCCTCTATCACTCCCTCTCTCCATTTCTCTCCCTCCCCCTCTATCACTCCCTCTCTCCATCTCTCTTCCTCCCCCTCTATCGCTCCCTCTCTCCATCTCCCTCCCTCCCACCTCTCTCTCTCCCTCCCCTCTCCCGTTTCTCCCTCCCCTCTCCTCTCCTCTCTCTCTCCCTCCCCCTCTCTCTCTTTCCCCCTCTATCACTCCCTCTCTCCATCTCTCTTCATCCCCCTTTCTCCCTCCCCTCTCCCCCTCTCTCCCCTCTCCCCCTCTCTCTCTCTCCCTCTCCTCTCTCTCTTTCCCCCTCTATCTCTCCCTCTCTCCCTCTCTCAATCTCTCTCTCTCTCTCGCTCTCTCCAACCTCTGTCTCTCTGCCTCTCTCCTCTCCTCTCTCTCCCCCCTCTCTCTCCCTTCCCCCTCAATTTCTCTCCTCTGCCTCTCTCTTTCTCCCTCCCTCTCTCGCTCCCCATCTACCCTTCTCTCCCTCTCCCTCCCCCTATCCCCTCCTCCCTCTCTCCCCTCTCTACAGGATAACTGTCCGTTCGTGTACAACCCCAGGCAATATGACTATGACAGAGATGATGTTGGAGATCGTTGTGATAACTGTCCTTACAACAGCAACCCTGACCAGACCGACACAGACAACAACGGGGAAGGGGACGCCTGCTCTGTGGACATTGATGGAGATGGTGAGACTCTAACCTAAGAGACTCTGACCTAAGAGACTCTGACCTAAGAGACTCTGACCTAAGAGACTCTGACCTAAGAGACTCTGACCTAGGAGACTCTAACCTAAGAGACTCTAACCTAAGAGACTCTAATGTAAGAGACTCTGACCTAAGAGACTCTGACCTAAGAGACTCTAACCTAAGAGACTCTGACCTAAGAGACTCTGACCTAAGAGACTCTGACCTAGGAGACTCTGACCTAAGAGACTCTAACCTAAGAGACTCTAACGTAAGAGACTCTGACCTAAGAGACTCTGACCTAAGAGACTCTGACCTAAGAGACTCTGACCTAAGAGACTCTGACCTAAGAGACTCTAACCTAAGAGACTCTGACCTAAGAGACTCTAACCTAAGAGACTCTGACCTAAGAGACTCTGACCTAAGAGACTCTGACCTAAGAGACTCTGACCTAAGAGACTCTGACCTAAGAGACTCTAACCTAAGAGACTCTAACGTAAGAGACTCTGACCTAAGAGACTCTAACTTAAGAGACTCTAATCTAAGAGACTCTGACCTAAGAGACTCTAACCTAAGAGACTCTAACCTAAGAGACTCTGACCTAAGAGACTCTGACCTAAGAGACTCTGACCTAAGATACTCTGACCTAAGAGACTCTAACCTAAGAGACTCTAACCTAAGAGACTCTAACGTTGCTTATCTGTCCCTATTTAAGACCTATACGATATAATGAACATGCTGTAGATTGGTGTTGAATGCAGGCACCCCACCGTTCAATGACAACGCTTTGAAACCAAGTGCAAATTGACAGTATGCACAAGCATGCATTGCATTACTAGCTCAACTACAAGTCATTTTCCTCACCTTCCTCCTCTTCCCCGGAATAACAACTACTGTGATTGGTCCAACAGGTATTCTGAATGAGAAAGACAACTGCCCGTACGTCTACAACGTGGACCAGAGAGACACTGACCTGGATGGTGTGGGAGACATGTGTGACAACTGTCCTCTGGAACACAACCCTGACCAGGTGTGTAATACATTCACTTACAACCTATTCTACACACACACACACACACACACACACACACATACACACACACACACACACACGTGCAGTCAGAGATGCGTAGGGGTACACATGCATGCCACTATCACAAACACTGTCTGTCATTCTAGAAGAACTCTCTCTGTTGAGTGATCGCTGCACTGGGTCGCTGTACTGGGTAGATGTAATGGGTCACTGTACTGGGTCGCTGTACTGGGTAGATGTAATGGGTCACTGTACTGGGTCATTGCACTGGGTCACTGCACTGGGTAGATGTAATGGGTCACTGAACTGGGTCGCTGCACTGGGTAGATGTAATGGGTCACTGTACTGGGTCACTGTACTGGGTCGCTGCACTGGGTAGATGTAATGGGCCACTGTACTGGGTCGCTGTACTGGGTCGCTATACTGGGTAGATGTAATGGGTCACTGTACTGGGTAGATGTAATGGGTCGCTGTACTGGGTAGATGTAATGGGTCGCTGTACTGGGTCGCTGTACTGGGTAGATGTACTGGGTAGATGTAATGGGTCACTGTAATGGGTCGCTGTACTGGGTCACTGTAATGGGTCACTGTACTGGGTCACTGTACTGGGTAGATGTACTGGGTAGATGTAATGGGTCACTGTAATGGGTCGCTGTACTGGGTCACTGTAATGGGTCACTGTACTGGGTCACTGTACTGGGTAGATGTAATGGGTAGATGTAATGGGTCACTGTACTGGGTTGCTGTACTGGGTAGATGTAATGGATCACTGTACTGGGTAGATGTAAGGGGTCACTGTACTGGGTAGATGTAATGGGTCGCTGTACTGGGTCGCTGTACTTGGTAGATGTAATGGGTCGCTGTACTGGGTAGATGTAATGGGTCACTGTACTGGGTCACTGTAATGGGTCACTGTACTGGGTCACTGTAATGGGTCACTGTACTGGGTCACTGTACTGGGTAGATGTAATGGGTCACTGTACTGGGTAGATGTAATGGGTCACTGTACTGGGTCGCTGTACTGGGTCGCTATACTGGGTAGATGTACTGGGTAGATGTACTGGGTCGCTGTACTGGGTAGATGTAATAGGTCACTGTACTGGGTAGATGTACTGGGTAGATGTAATGGGTCGCTGTACTGGGTAGATGTAATGGGTCACTGTACTGGGTCGCTGTACTGGGTCGCTATACTGGGTAGATGTAATGGGTCACTGTACTGGGTAGATGTACTGGGTCGCTGTACTGGGTAGATGTAATAGGTCACTGTACTGGGTAGATGTACTGGGTAGATGTAATGGGTCGCTGTACTGGGTAGATGTAATGGGTCACTGTACTGGGTCGCTGTACTGGGTAGATGTAATGGGTAGATGTACTGGGTAGATGTAATGGGTCACTGTACTGGGTCGCTGTACTGGGTAGATGTAATGGGTAGATGTACTGGGTAGATGTAATAGGTCACTGTACTGGGTAGATGTACTGGGTAGATGTAATGGGTCGCTGTACTGGGTAGATGTAATGGGTCGCTATACTGGGTAGATGTAATGGGTCGCTGTACTGGGTAGATGTACTGGGTAGATGTAATGGGTCGCTGTACTGGGTAGATGTAATGGGTCGCTGTACTGGGTAGATGTAATGGGTCACTGTACTGGGTAGATGTACTGGGTCGCTGTACTGGGTAGATGTAATAGGTCACTGTACTGGGTAGATGTACTGGGTAGATGTAATGGGTCGCTGTACTGGGTAGATGTAATGGGTCGCTGTACTGGGTAGATGTAATGGGTCGCTGTACTGGGTAGATGTAATGGGTCGCTGTACTGGGTAGATGTACTGGGTAGATGTAATGGGTCACTGTACTGGGTAGATGTAATGGGTCGCTGTACTGGGTCGCTGTAAGTCTAGGCTGTATCATGCCATGTTAAGGTGGAGTTATATCCTCTGCAGCTCAGGGGCACATACAGCATGCACGGGGAGCCAGGCTTTTCAATGGGGCATTGACATTGGCTTTGACTGCTCAGAAGGAAAGATGGAGTGATGGAGGGGTAGAGGCCAGGGTGGGGCCCCGGGCTGGTTGTTATTACCCAGGAATGGGCTCGCCCCTGGATGTATGCGTGCCCCGTCGGGCGTCGGCACACACACAAGCCCCGTGTGGATCCCACCTGTGCCATGCTAGACTGACGACCAGGAATGTGTTCGGAACAACAGGACTCAGTTAGGGGGAAATGGGCGGAATTCACACCAATCCAATCCTTCCCTCTCTCCCTCCCTCGCCTCGTGTGAGGCAATGAAATCTATGTGTAGTCTTGCCAAGCAGCAGGCACAGGAGATTCATGTCTGCAGGGATATGGCTAGAATGCTTCTGTCTGTGGAAAGACCTGCCTACTGGTGCTAGTGGAGGAGAGGAGGAGAGAGGGAAGAATGGAGGGAAGGAGGAGGAGAGAAGGAAGGAAGGAGGAAGAGAGAAGGGATGTGTTTATAGGGTACAGGGTTTATAGAATATTTTGATTGTCAGCAGATGAAAAGCTCCACCAGAAGACAAATTGATCTTGGCAGGTTTAGAGAGGGGAGAGTAAACAGAGCCTGGGGATAGTCCATCATGAGAGGAGAGATATTAGGAAATGAGAGGTTAAACAAATGGTACAGCTGGAAATCCAATCAGCATCAGGTGTCATTATCTTCCCCATGTTCTACACTTTACCTGTAGGAAGGAAACACAAAACAGACCCTAGATCAGTGTCAAAGGAGATCTACAGTAGGAGTATAGGAGAGGAGCACAGAATTTACGCCACATCGGTGTCTCAGGGCAACTCACAGTATGTTAACTAATCTCCACCAACTCACAGTATGTTAACTAATCTCCACCAACTCACAGTATGTTAACTAATCTCCACCAACTCACAGTATGTTAACTAATCTCCACCAACTCACAGTATGTTAACTAATCTCCACCAACTCACAGTATGTTAACTAATCTCCACCAACTCACAGTATGTTAATTAAATACCACCAACTCACAGTATGTTAACTAATCTCCACCAACTCACAGTATGTTAATTAAATACCACCAACTCACAGTATGTTAACTAATCTCCACCAACTCACAGTATGTTAACTAATCTCCACCAACTCACAGTATGTTAACTAATCTCCACCAACTCACAGTATGTTAACTAATCTCCACCAACTCACAGTATGTTAACTAATCTCCACCAACTCACAGTATGTTAACTAATCTCCACCAACTCACAGTATGTTAATTAAATACCACCAACTCACAGTATGTTAACTAATCTCCACCAACTCACAGTATGTTAATTAAATACCACCAACTCACAGTATGTTAACTAATCTCCACCAACTCACAATATGTTAACTAATCTTCACCAACAGGTGTATCTACTGTGTTGCAACCGCTAACATTAACTAGCATGCTAATGTAAATCGTCATTTACCTCTACAGGTTGACTCTGATGACGACCGTGTGGGAGACAAGTGTGACAGCAACCAGGACATCGATGAGGACGGCC
Source organism: Oncorhynchus nerka (assembly GCF_034236695.1). Classification (NCBI taxonomy): domain Eukaryota; kingdom Metazoa; phylum Chordata; class Actinopteri; order Salmoniformes; family Salmonidae; genus Oncorhynchus; species Oncorhynchus nerka. The sequence continues at coordinate 10,381,543 of NC_088419.1, read as the reverse complement.
ACCAGAATAACCTGGACAACTGCCCCTACATCCCCAACGCTAACCAGGCCGACCATGACAAAGACGGCAAGGGAGACGCCTGCGACCACGATGACGACAACGACGGGATCCCTGATGAGAAAGACAACTGCAGACTGGCCTTCAACCCTGACCAGCTCGACTCTGATGGTGAGTTAGATGAAGAATAGGAGAGATACGAGATAAAATTGGAGTTCAATTTCTTATTCAACTAATAAGGTTCTCGACATTAGTTAACGGTTAAGTTCATTAGCTGCTTCATCCTAAAACATGTCATTTACTGAACTTTCAATCTTCTTCCAGGTGACGGTCGCGGAGATGTTTGCAAAGATGATTTTGACCAAGACAACGTCCCTGACATCTACGACGTGTGTCCGGAGAACTTTGACATCAGCGAAACGGACTTCAGGAAGTTCCAGATGGTTCCCCTGGACCCCAAGGGAACGTCCCAGATCGACCCCAACTGGGTGGTCAGACATCAAGGCAAAGAGCTGGTCCAGACCGTCAACTGTGACCCTGGCATTGCTGTTGGTGAGTGGATTGGTTGGGTGGTTGGTTGATTAGTGGGTGGCTTGATTGATTGATTCTAGACTTTGGGATATCTCAAAATAACCCAAGCCTAACTAAAAAAAACACCATCCTCTCACTGACATCTTCTCTGTTTCTCCGTTCTCAGGTTTTGATGAGTTCAACTCTGTGGACTTCAGTGGAACTTTCTTCATCAACACAGAGAGAGATGATGACTACGCCGGCTTTGTGTTCGGCTACCAGTCCAGCTCCAGGTTCTACGTGGTGATGTGGAAGCAGATCACACAGACTTACTGGAACAACAAACCCACCAAGGCTCAGGGATACTCAGGACTGTCCATCAAGGTGGTCAACTCTACTACTGGACCTGGAGAGCACCTCAGGAACGCTCTCTGGCACACGGGCAACACCCCAGGACAGGTAAGATGGACAAACACACAAACACACACAGGAAACACCTCAGGACAACACCACCTAACTCTCCCTATATTTCTCCTTCCTTCTCTAGGTGAGGACTCTGTGGCACGACCCTAAGAATGTTGGCTGGAAAGACTTCACAGCCTACAGATGGCACCTGATCCACAGACCAAGAACAGGACACATCAGGTAAGCACTGGAGACTCATTGGCCTGGTGGAGAGTTCTGAGGCTTTCCATAATGCCAGTATTTACTGTATGTCCTCTGATGGTTTGTCTCAAGAGTCGTGTTTGTAATTTCAGAGTGGTCATGTACGAGGGGAAGAGGATCATGAAGGATTCCGGGAGCGTATACGACAAGACGTACGCAGGCGGAAGACTAGGTCTCTTTGTCTTCTCGCAAGAGATGGTATACTTCTCAGACCTCAAGTATGAATGCAGAGGTAAGCAACAAGGACATTTCTACATCTTACTATCTCCAACAACACTTGTTTAGTGGAATCTCTTTCACAATAGACTTATGTGAAATACCAGACCACATAACTTAACCGTTTTGTTCTAAGTTTAATGCTTGACTTTTGTCCTTTGTTTTTTTTTCAGATGCATAATTGCACGGAGCAGGAAGCTCTTGGAACAATGCACCTTTCTGTATAAATATGAACGATATGTATTCCAATACAATGTCCAGGGACTGTTTTTTTCTACTCCTCTTTTCTTCTGCGTGACTCACACTGAAGGGGGCGGGTGGGGGGAATTCTGTTGTGGTCAGCCTCGGAGTAAATTGATGCTGGTTTGGACAGAGAACCATCCGGGTGACTGCCAGTCGAAGATCAGAGAAGCCACTCCTTCCCACCCAGAGCAGGTAGAGACGGGAAAAAACAGCCCGTTTGCTTGGCCTGAGTGAGAGACCGACCGATGTTCCCAACCGTCCGGACGATCTCTCTCTGATCTGAAAGACCTCATTCATCCCTGTGCGGGAAAGTCTCCCGATGGACAACTATGCACTTCCAAACTTTTACATCTCTCTCTCGCTATCCCTCTTTCTATCCATCTCTCTCTCGCTATCCCTCTTTCTATCCATCTCTCTCTCACTATCCCTCTTTCTATCCATCTCTCTCTCGCTATCCATCTCTCTCTCGCTATCCCTCTTTCTATACATCTCTTTTTTGTTCTGGAATGGACGTCCCAAAGAAATACTATGTGATGTTCCGTTTATATAAAAAGAAATCTAGGCGGATGTAGGTTCTGAACGATACAACTCTGATGATGAGGGGTTTTTGGCTCAGTGGTTGAAGAACGCAATAAGACTTTTTTACTTTAAGTTTTGTCAGGAAAGGACTTGTAGCCCTTGGAAGTCAGTTGCGTAACAACAAGATATGGAGGATGGTGTATGTATGATGTATATACGTATGTTTGTGTGTAAATAAGAAGACATTTAACGCTTGCTTTTACCCCTCTATATATGTTCGCTTGGAGACAAAAGAAAACAAACCAAAATTAAAACGAGCCAAAATACTTTTTTGTCAAATACATGATTGCTTGTAGGCTTTGTGGCTGGCATTAAATTGATATAGTTCAGTTGAAATGGAACATAGTGATACTCAGGGTAAGATGGGAGCGGCCATCTTAGCATATCAAACCATTGCAGAAAATGACATGGGAGGGCCAATTAAAAAAGGGCATTGACAGTGCCAGTAAATCAAAGCCATTCTGTCTATTACGACACTTTCCATTTCGAACATTAAATGTTACAAATATTCTGTTAATTTATTTTACAAATGTAAAAAGATCCATTTAGAAACATTGAACATCTTTAGAAGCTTAAAAAAAAAGAAATTTTGTTTGACGGTTGAGTTGAAGCAGCTAAAGTAGCCTAATGTGATTAGCATTAAGTTGTACGTAACAAGAACATTTCCCAGGACATAGACATATCTGATATTGGAAGAAAGCTTAAATTCTTGTTAATCTAACTGCATTGTCCAATTTACAGAAGCTAATACAATGAAATAATACCAGTGCACAGTTGTGAACTTAAAAATGTATTAATAAACCAAATAAGCACATTTGGGCAGTCTTAAAACAAAATTTTGAACAAAAATGCAATGGTTCATTGATTCCGTCTAAAACGTTGCACAAACACTGCTGCCATCTAGTGGCCAAAATCTCAATTGCGCCTGGGCTTTAATAATACATTATGGCCTTCCTCTTGCATTTTAAAAATGATGGTACGAAAAAGTACAAATGAAACGCATGTTTTTTCTTTGTATAATCTTTTCCCAGATTTAATGTGTTATATTCTCCTACATTAACTTCACATTTTCACAAACTTCAAAGTGTTTCCTTTCAAATGTCATCAATAATATGCATATCCTTGCTTCAGGTCCTGAGCTACAGGCAGATAGATTTGGGTATGTCCTTTTAGGCAAAAAATACTTTGAGGAAGTAAAGACTATTCCCCAGTGTTCAAGGTGTAAACTGATCCAGAGTCAGTCAGACTGGTGCCTTTGGTGTCAGAAGTGGGATCTTACTCTAATCCCATTATAGCCATGGTTAGAACTAGGGCATCTGACTCAGAATGGCATGTATGTGACCGGTGTATCCTTTTCTTCTGAGATTAAAAACAAAGGAACCTTTGATGTACACATAATACCTCATTGCTGTTGTATAATTAATTTGATCGAGAATACGCTTACAGAATACAAATGGATCAACATCTTATTGCTACTGTACCATGAATCTGTAAATATTACTACTTTTCTTTTCAAAACAGACCCACCCCCGCCCAACACCCCCCTACAGTAAAAAAAAAAAACAGTCAAATGGGAGAGTTGTTTTTATATACATATTCTATTTTTGCTTTTGTGTCTTTTGTCCAATGCTCTTTTAATGGATAAATGATTCTGTTTTGCTTTGTCTTTGCTGTTCTGTGTGTGAGAGATCGATTCGTGTAGATAAATGCTATTTAAATAATTTATCAGGATTCGCTGCCTGCGGAAGGGGGCGTGTCCGTATGTATAAACGGTTTGCACACTGACATGAGGATGTTCTGTTTATCGTTTATATTTTTATTTTTACCGTTATTTTTGTACAATTTAGTGAGGCTTGTTGTCTGTAAACATTTTTACTTAGTTGTGCAATGTTTTTAAAAAATGATGTTTTTATCCATAGCAATTATTTTGTTATATATACTTCAGAAACAATAAATAGTTGTTGAAATCCATTCTCTGTCTGTATTCACGTCTTTTCACAAACACAATGCATACATTCAATTATTTTCATTTTTTCCTTTATTTAACTTGGCAAGTGAGTTAAGAACAAATTCTTATTTTCAATGACGGCCTAGGAACAGTGGGTTAACTGCCTGTTCAGGGGCAGAACGACAGATTTGTACCTTGTCAGCTCGTTTGAACTTGCAAACTTCCGGTTACTAGTCCAACGCTCTAACCACTAGGCTACCCTATTGAATTTATATTTTTGTCTTAGACAAAACTAATACTAACTGCATAAAGTCTAAATACAGTGCATGGATTTGCAGCTGAGCCGAGTACAATTGCATCCAGTGCAGGCTCAAAGTCCTCGTAGAACAAACAATAGCATCCAGTGCAGGCTCAAAGTCCTCGTAGAACACACAATTGCATCCAGTGCAGGCTCAAAGTCCTCATAGAACACACAATAGCATCCAGTGCAGGCTCAAAGTCCTCGTAGAACACACAAGAGCATCCAGTGCAGGCTCAAAGTCCTCGTAGAACACACAAGAGCATCCAGTGCAGGCTCAAAGTCCTCGTAGAACACACAATAGCATCCAGTGCAGGCTCAAAGTCCTCGTAGAACACACAATAGCATCCAGTGCAGGCTCAAAGTCCTCGTAGAACACACAATAGCATCCAGTGCAGGCTCAAAGTCCTCGTAGAACACACAATAGCATCCAGTGCAGGCTCAAAGTCCTCGTAGAACACACAATAGCATCCAGTGCAGGCTCAAAGTCCTCGTAGAACACACAATAGCATCCAGTGCAGGCTCAAAGTCCTCGTAGAACACACAAGAGCATCCAGTGCAGGCTCAAAGTCCTCGTAGAACACACAATAGCATCCAGTGCAGGCTCAAAGTCCTCGTAGAACACACAATAGCATCCAGTGCAGGCTCAAAGTCCTCGTAGAACACACAAGAGCATCTAGTGCAGGCTCAAAGTCCTCGTAGAACACACAATAGCATCCAGTGCAGGCTCAAAGTCCTCGTAGAACACACAATAGCATCCAGTGCAGGCTCAAAGTCCTCGTAGAACACACAAGAGCATCTAGTGCAGGCTCAAAGTCCTCGTAGAACACACAATAGCATCCAGTGCAGGCTCAAAGTCCTCGTAGAACACATTCAGTCACCATCATTAACATGAGCCCAGCTAGCCGTCTCAAAGTCAGTGTTAGGCCCTTATTCAAAGAGCCTAATGGGGCTGTGTCTATAGACCCTCTTCTTTGTCCCTGTTAAAGACACATGCCTTCCTCAGGGGCACATGAGGAATGTAGCATTGATCTATCTAACCCTCCGAGAACAGGGGTTAAAGAACATTGAAAGGCAATGTAAGATCGGACACCACCATGTCGTCTCTCTTTGTGATGCTGAGAGATCAATTATGTACAAACATATTACTCGATTGGAAGATATCTCCTGTACAGACATTGTTGTAACTTCTGCATGCATAACGTCAATGTTGGGGTGGAAAATAGCTTTCTCGAGACTAATAGGTTGAAGAACAGCCTTAGCCACTCAGCCATCGGCTGTCCCAAATGGCAACCTATTCCCCATATGGCTCTGGTCAAATATAGAGCACTATATAGGGAATAGGGTGCTTTTGGAGTCTAAGCCATGGTCCATGTTCATTCAGACCCCCATTCTACTGGTCCTGCGATAGAAGAAGCACTACCACGTAGCCTACACAGATGATACATCAACCCTCATTGCTAGGAAGAGAAATACACTACATGACCGAAAGTATGTGGGCACCTGCTCGTCGAACATCTCATTCCAAAATCATGGGAATTAATAAGGAGTTGGTCCCGTCCTTTGCTGCTATAACAGCCTCCACTCTTCTGGAAAGGCTTTTCACTAGATATTTGAACAGGGTTCTGTGCATGACCGTCAAGTTCTTCCACACCGATCTTGACAAACAATTTCTGTATGGACCTTGCTTTGTGCACGGGGGCATTGTCATGCTGAAACAGGAAAGGGCACTATGCATTGGGGCAGGTAGCGCTCTCCTGGCATCTGCCAAACCCAGATTCGTCTGTTGGACTGCCAGATGGTGAAGCGTGATTCATCACTCCAGAGAACGTATTTCCACTGCTACAGAGTCCAATGGCGCCAACCTATACACCACTCCAACCAATACCTGGCATTGTGCACGGTGATCTTAGGCTTGTGTGCGACTGCTCGGCCATGGAAACTTATTTCAGGAAGCTCCCAACGAACAGGTATTGTTCCGACATTGCTTCCAGAGACAGTTTGGAACTCAGTATTGTGTGTTGCAACTGAGGACAGACAATATTTTATTTTAGGGTCTCGTTCTGTGAACTTATGAGCCGTTGTTGCTCCTAGACGTTTCCACTTCACAATAACATAACTTACAGTTGACCGGGGGCAGCTCTAGCAGGGCAGAAACTTGACAAACTGACTTTTTGGAAAGGTGGCATCCTATGACAGTGTCACATTGAAAGTCACTGAGCTCTTCAGTAAGGCCATTCTACTGCCAATGTTTGTCTATGGAGATTGCATGGCGGTGTGCTCAATTGTATACACCTGTCAGCAACGGGTGTCGCTGAAATAGCCAAATCCACTAATTTGAAGGGGTGTCCACATACTTTTGGACAATGTATATAGTGTGTATGAATAGTCAGGGTGGGCTGAATCCTGGCTTCTGCATCAGTACATTTTGCAGAATTTCCAACTGACATCATTATAGTAGGGGGTGGCAGGTAGCCTAGTGGTTAGAGTGTTGGGCCAGTAACCAAAAGGTTGCTGGATCAAATCCCTGAGCTGACATGTAAAAAATAGTTTGTTCTGCCCCTGAAAAAGGCAATTAACCCACTGTTCATTGTAAATAAGAATTTGTTCTTAACTGACTTGCCTAGATAAATAAAGGTTACACTTTATAAATAAATAGTAACTTGGCCAGCAGGAAAAGTAGTCTGTGATGTTTGAGATACGGAGGTGGTATAGAGTGAATCCCATCTTGAGATTCAATACTCACCCATAATCATTTTTACACCAAAGTTTTTGCCAAATCTCCCATTGACATCCATGTATAACATACACACAAAGTCATGACTTAACAACTCTGTGGGAGATTTGTTCAGAAAAACATCCCAAGTCATCGTGATTATTACCCTTACAAAAAAAGATTGCAGTTTTTAAACTGCAGGTAAAAGTGCAGTAACTGCAGTCGACTGTGATATTTTGGACCCAGTAATTGCAGAATAACTGCAGTCGACTGTATGACTTTCCCGAAGCGGAACCTGTGTTTTGCCCTCCACCCCTTCATCTACACCAGTGGTCACCAACCGTTCGATTGCGACAGACTGGTCGATCTTCAAGGCATTCCTAGTCGATCACCAAACATTGCTGTAGAAAAGCCAACGATAAAGGCATATAAAGGCTTGCGCCCCTTTGTTTGTGTTGCGCTCTTAACGGTAGGTGCACTTGATACATAAACCCTGCGCACCGGGTGTGCAAACTCCGCCAACCCAGAGGACCGGGAGATCTGTGGCTAAATTGAGGCCGTCTACTGCGCTGGTCAAGCGGATAGCTCAAATCACTGTGCCTAGCTACAACTTCCCCGGCCACAGCTACGTTTGATACTAGCCTACTTAAGATATCATAACTTTTAAAACCATGACCAGAGAGAGGCTGTCAAATAATACAGAAAAGAGCGTCTGTTTGTATGAGTGAGTTCATGTCTAAGTTTTTTTCAACACAGTCAACGCTGGTTTTATTCACGGGCATGCTTTTGCGGCACAGTCGATAGCGCGCCGGACCTCGGCCTCGAAGGTCGAGGGTTCGAGACCTGCTCCCTGCTCTTTCATTACACTATTATACAACTTCCACTCGCGCTGCAGCTGTACTGAATGAGTAGCCAGGTGTATCTATAACCCTGAGTTGTATTATTATTAGCTGCTTGTCTTGTCTAGTTTAATATCGAGGAGTATTTCTCTTTCGCTGGTCATAGAAACAACATTCATTTGTGCCTGAGGCAGATGCTGTGTGACTCGAGATGCACCATCAGGAGGAAGACTGTCTGTCTGCTATCTACGGTCAGTCTCACCGGAGGAATGGAAGGCGAGGGGCGGACCCTTTGCTGCTCTCTCCTTCCCCCCGCTGAGACGAATGCGGTGTTCACGACCATTGGGAACTCGGAAAAAAAATTGAACGGTCATCCATCTCGGGAACTCAGGCATCTATCCAGAGCTCCGAGTTTCAAACCTGAAGTTCGCCGAGGTCATGATTTGACCTCATTTTCCACCCCAGATTTCCCACTTGTCTTGAAAGCAGCACGACCATCAGATGCAGGTACTGTAGCATCGGACCAGTAAAATAAAAAAGCAAATGATTTCAATTCATGCTCAGCTATGCCTCGCAAGTGTTACACCAATTGATCTATTTTGTTATCAAAACTCAAATTCAACTATAATCCGGTCTGAGAATAACAATATTGGCAGAACAGGCATGTTTAAAAAGAATCTGAGCGCTTTTTGACTGAGAAACTGATCTTGACTCAGAAAAGATTGGAGACCACTGATCTACACAGATTGAAGTTGATTTAACAAGTAACATCAATAAGGTATCATAGCTTTCACCTGGATTCACCTGGTCAGTCTACGTCATGGAAAGAGCAGGTGTTCTTAATGTTTTGAGACAGGAGGGGAGGCTATTTTGGATGATTTGTCCGAGGTCCAATTTCCTCCCATGTGGAATCTACAAATTAATAGATGTTTTATTTACAGTACAGTACTCTTTTATATAATAACATATAATATATATATATTTGTAACAGTATAACTTTAGACCGTCCCCTCGCCCCGCGAACCAGGGACCCTCTGCACACATCAACAACAGTCACCCTCGAAGCATCTTTACCCATCGCTCCACAAAAGCCGAAGCGGATCTACTACTTCAAGGTCTCAGAGCAAGTGACGTCACCGATTGAAACGCTATTTAGCGCGCACCGCTAACTAAGCTAGCCGTTTCACATCCGTTACATATATATATATATACACATATAGTACCTGTAGATACAGTACCTTCAGAAAGTATTCAGACCCCTTGAATTTCTACAGTGTTACAGCCTTATTCTAAAATGGATTAAATTGTTAGTTTTTTTCATCATCGATCTACATGCAATACCACATAATGACAAAGCAAACACATGTTAAGACATTTTTGCTAATTTATAACAAAAAAAAAAAAATGAAATATTACATTTACATAAGTATTCAGACCCTTTACTCAGAACTTTTTTTGAAGCACCTTTGGCAGCGATTACAGCCCAGAGTCTTCTTGGGTATGACACTACAAGCTTGGCACACCTGTATTTGGGGAGTTTCTCCCATTCTTCTCTACAGAGCCTCTCAAGCTCTGTCAGGTTGGATGGGGAGCGTCGCTGCACAGCTATTTTCAGGTCTCTCCAGAGATGTTCGATCGGGTTCAAGTCCGGGCTCTGGCTGGGCCACTCAAGGACATTCAGAGACTTGTACCAAAGCCACTCCTGCATTGTCTTGGCTGTGTACTTAGGGTCGTTGTCCTGTTGGAAGGGGAACCTTTGCCCCAGTCTGAGGTCCTGAGTGCTCCGGAGCAGGTTTTCATCAAGGATCTCTCTGTACTTTGCTCTGTTCATCTTTCCCTCGATCCTAACTAGTCTCCCAGTCCCTGCAGCTGAAAAACATCCCCACAGCATGTTGCTGCCACCACCAAATCAAATCAAATTTTATTTGTCACATACACATGGTTAGCAGATGTAGCGAAATGCTTGTGCTTCTAGTTCCGACAATGCAGTAATAACCAACAAGTAATCTAACTAACAATTCCAAAACTACTGTCTTATACACAGTGTAAGGGGATAAAGAATATGTACATAAAGATATATGAATCAGTGATGGTACAGAGCAGCATAGGCAAGATACAGTAGATGGTATCGAGTACAGTATATACATATGATATGAGTATGTAAACAAAGTGGCATAGTTAAAGTGGCTAGTGATACATGCTTCACTGTAGGGATGGTGCTATGTTCCCTCCAGACGTGACACTGGGCATTCAGGCTAAACAGTTCAATCTTGGTTTCATCAGACCGGAGAATCTTGTTTCTCATGATCTGATAGTCTTTTAGGTGCCTTTTGGCAAACTCCAAGCGGGCTGTCATGTGCCTTTTACTGAGGAGTGGCTTCCATCTGGCGACTCTACCATAAAAGCCTGATTGGTGGAGTGCTGCAGAGATGGTTGTCCTTCTGGAAGGTTCTCCTGCTCAGTTTGGCCGGGCTGCCAGCTCTAGGAAGCGTCTTGGTGGTTCCAAACTCCTTCCATTTAAGAATGATGGAGGCCACTGTATTCTTGGGGACCTTCAATGCTGCAGAATTTCCCCAGATCTGTGCCTCGACACAATCATGTCTCGGGAACTCTAAGGACAATTCCTTTGACCTCATGGCTTGGCTTTTGCTTTGACATGTCCAATCACAGGTGGACTCCAATCAACAGGATGCACCGGAGCTCAATTTCGAGTCTCATAACAAAGGTTCTGAATACTTGTGTAAATAAAGTATTTATGTTTGTTTTTTTAAATACATTTGCAAACATTTAAAAAAAATCAGTTTTCACTTTGTCATTATGGGATATTGTGTGTAGATTGTTGAGATTTTTAAAAATGTATTTAATCAATTTTAGAATAAGACTGTAACGTAATACAATGTGGAAAAGTTCAAGGGATCTGAATACTTTCCAAAGGCACTGTATCTACAGTAAATCATATATAAAGTATTGTATCTAAAGTAAATAAAACATCAAGTAAAATTGTAGATTGTAGGTTATATCCTTCCTGCTTGGCCCTGTCCGGTGGGTGTCCTCTGGTGGGGCCACAGTGTCTCCTGACCCCTCCTGTCTCAGCCTCCAGTATTTATGCTGCAGTAGTTTATGTGTCGGGGGTCTAGGGTCAGTTTGTTATATCTGGAGTACTTCTCCTGTCCTATTCGGTGTCCTGTGTGAATCTAAGTGTGCGTTCTCTAATTCTCTCCTTCTCTCTTTCTTTCTCTCTCTCAGAGGACCTGAGCCCTAGGACCATGCCCCAGGACTACCTGACATGATGACTCCTTGCTGTCCCCAATCCACCTGGCCGCGCTGCTGCTCAAGTTTCAACTGTTCTGCCTTATTATTATTCGACCATGCTGGTCATTTATGAACATTTGAACATCTTGGCCATGTTCTGTTATAATCTCCACCCGGCACAGCCAGAAGAGGACTGGCCACCCCACATAGCCTGGTTCCTCTCTAGGTTTCTTCCTAGGTTTTGGCCTTTCTAGTGAGTTTTTCCTAGCCACCGTGCTTCTACACCTGCATTGCTTGCTGTTTGGGGTTTTAGGCTGGGTTTCTGTACAGCACTTTGAGATATCAGCTGATGTACGAAGGGCTATATAAATCAATTTGATTTGATTTGGACCTCGGACAAATCATCTGAAATAGCATCCCCTCCTGTCTCAACACTCATTATACAATGCTATCAGAAAGTATTCACACCCCTTGAAAAGTTGTTGTGTTACAGCCAGAATATTATATATTTATATTAAACAGAAATTATATGTCACTGGCAAAGTGGAATTATGTTTTTTAAATTATTTTTTTACAAATTAATTTTTAAAAATGTAGCTGAAATGTCTTGAGTCAATAAGTATTGAACACCGTTGTTATGGCAAATACGTTCAGGAGTAAAAATGTGCTTAACAAGTCACAAAGTAAGAGGAATCCCTCTGTGTGCAATAATAGTGTTTAACATGATTTTTGAATGACTACCTCATCTCTGTACCCTACACATTACAATTATTTGTAAGGTCCCTCAATTGAGCAGTGCATTTCAGACACAGATTCAACCACAAACACCAGGGAGTTTTTTTTCAGTGTCTCTCAAAGAAGGGCACTTATTGGTAGATGGGTAAACAAAAAAAGCAGACATTAAATGTCCCGTTGAGCCTGGTGAAGTTATTCATTACAGTTTAGACCCAGTCACTACAAAGATAGAGCCGTCCTTCCTAATTCAGTTGCCGGAGAGGAAGGAAACTGCTCTGGGATTTCACCATGAGGCCATTGGTGACTTTATTAAAACAGTTACAGAGTTTAATAGCTGTGATAGGAGAAAACTGAGGATGGATCAACAACATTGTATTTACTCCACAATACTAATCTAAATGAGTGAAAAGAAGGAAGACTGTACACATTTTTTTAAATTCCAAAACATGCATCCTGTTTGCAACAAGGCACTAACGTAAAACTGCAACAAAAAAAATATGACAAAGAAATTAACTTCATGTTCTGAATACAAAGTGTTATGTTTGGGGCAAATTCAGAACATCACTGAGTACCTTGAGTACTTGAGTTGCTTACCAAGATAATATTGAATGTTCATGAGTGGCCTTGTTACCGTTTTCACTTAAATCGGCTTGAAAATCTACGGCAAGACTTTAACATGGGTGTCCAGAAATACTCAACAACCAGAGCATGAAGAACTGCTTCAAAGAATAATGTGCAAATATTGTACAATCCAGGTGTGCAAAGCTCGAAAGACTTACCGCTGTAATTGCAGCCAACGGAGATTCTATGTATTGACTCAGGGGGTTGAATATTTATTTAATCAAGATATGTTATTTTTTAGATATTTTTATATATATGTTTCTTCCACTTTGACAATGACAAAATGACAAATCGATCCATTTTAATCCCACCTTGTAACACAACAATATGTGAAAAAAAGTTCAAGGGTGTGAATACTTTCTGAAGGCACTGTACATTATTACAACACAGTAATAAGCACTATGTTAAGATGGAAGACCCCCCCCCACACACACACACCTTCCCCCATTGGATCCCACTTCCTCCACAGAGTTCTATGCTCTAGGGCTATCATCTGTTTGTGGTTGCTTTACTGTGAGTTTTGGCCAATAAGGAAGCTTTACTGTGAGTTTTGGCCAATAAGGAAGCTTTACTGTGAGTTTTGGCCAATGAGAAAGCTTCACTGTGAGTTTTGGCCAATGAGAAAGCTTCACTGTAGTTGCGTATCAAATGGACCCTACTCTGTTTATATCAAATGCTGTAGTCTACTCCCCTGGTCAAAAGTAGCGCACTGCATATGGAATGGGGGGCCATTTTGGGAATCTCTACTGTTACATTGGCCTCCATCCAGTGTATTAAAACAACATGTTCAAATTCAAGACCGGGAGATGGAGAATTCACATTTTTGGAACCTGCTGCCACTACAGAATGTTTGATCCTATACCTTTGGAAAATTACCGTTGACATTAACATTAGTTTTGTTTTGATTTTGAAAGACTCCTCCCTGGAGAGAAAGGTTCCTAATGATTACATTTCCATGAATCCCCAATGAAACATAATGTACAGGATTATAACACAGTTTATCAATTCATCAGTGTCTTCTAACGTCTCAGGTTGTGCTCGTCTGTGTCAACAACCTCTCGAGTGAACACTTTGTGGCCTGTGGTTTTTTTAGAATCATATTCTAAGAGTTCTATTGAGAAAGACAAAGAAAGGACAGAATATGTCCTACATACAGTATTTCCTCATAGTCTACAGTAGACACAAATCCCACGGGAAAACCTCTTAGGAACTCTAGCGCAAGTTGAAAGTATGAAATGTTCAAGAAGTCAAGGCACCATACCAGTCATAGCCATACCTCTAGATCTAATAAACAACAACCTTTTATTGTGGATGACCGGTAACAACCTTTTATTGTTTATGTGGATGACCGGTAGCCTAGCAGTTAAAAGCGTTTGTCCGGTAAACCGAAAGGTTGCTGGTTTGAATCCCTGAGCCGACTAGGTGAAAACAATCTGTCAATGTGCCTTTGAGCAAGTCACTTAAAACCCTAATTACTTCTGTATGTCGCTCTGGATAAGAGCGTCTGCTAAAGGACAACATTTTTTAAATGAAGCCAAACAGCAGCCTCTTGAACTCTCACAGACCCTTTTTGGCGTGTGGACATTTGTTTTTCCTATCATTACAAGGAGACAACTGAAGCAGGGAAAAGCATTTTTTGAATACCTCACGCCAGTGTTTCTAAAACAACGCTGTTAATGACCACATTGGCAGCTCAGCATGTCTGATGGTTGATGATGATGCTTGTTGTGGAACTAATTTGTAGTTTTCTTTGAGAGGTAAGCCAACTGCCTGCTAGGACTCTACTTTTTCAAAATGATAAACATGTGTATGGACTTCTATTTATACCCTCTAATGCAGGGCCTCCAGAACCTGCAGGGCCTCCAGAACCTGCAGGGCCTCCAGTACCTGCAGGGCCTCCAGAACCTGCAGGGCCTCCAGTACCTGCAGGGCCTCCAGAACCTGCAGGGCCTCCAGAACCTGCAGGGCCTCCAGAACCTGCAGGGCCTCCAGTACCTGCAGGGCCTCCAGAACCTGCAGGGCCTCCAGTACTCAAGGAATGGTTCTTCACAACACAGAAATGCCAACTAGCTGACGTTTCAATGTGTTGCAGTTAAAATCACAAAGTGGTTTTGGGCAAGGTGTGTCTGGTACAACACAGTCACTAAATATAGAGACCACTTCCACCACATTAGTTTGTAGCAGTACAAAATGGGTCCAGATACCCAAACACATGTGGTCTATTTAAATTCATATATATATATATATAAGTAATTAAAAATATAGCAATTAAACACTGGAGTGATAGATGTGCAGAAGATGAATGTGCAAGTAGAGATACTGGGTTGCAAAGGAGCAAAAAATAAAAAATACATTATGGGGATGAGGTAGTTGGATGGGCTATTTACAGATGGGCTATGTACAGGTGCAGTGATCTGTGAGCTGCTCTGACAGCTGGTGCTTAAAGTTAGTGAGGGAGATATAAGTCTCCAGCTTCAGAAATTTTTGCAGTTCGTTCCAGTCATTGGCAGCAGAGAACTGGAAGGAAAGGCGGCCAAAGGAAGTATTGGCTTTGGGGGTGACCAGTGAAATATACCTGCTAGAGCGCGTGCTACGGGTGGGTGCTACTATGGTGACCAGTGAGCTGAGATAAGGCGGGGCTTCACCTAGCAAAGACTTGTAGATGACATTGAGCCAGTTGGTTTGGCAACGAGTATGAAGTGAGGGCCAGCCAATGAGAGTGTACAGGTCGCAGTGGTTGGTAATAGCTGGGGCTTTGGTGACAAAACGGATGACACTGTGATAGACTGCATCCAATTTGTTGAGTAGAGTTTTGGAGGCTATTTAGTAAATGACATCGCCGAGGTCGAGGATCGGTAGGATAGTCGGTTATTAGAGGGTATGTTTGGTAGCATGATTGAAGAATGCTTTGTTGCGAAATTGGAAGCCTATTCTACATTTAATGTTGGATTGGAGATGCTTAATGTGAGTCTGGAAGGATAGTTTACAGTCTAACCAGACACCTAGGTATTTGTGGTTGTCCACAGAAATGTCCAGAGTAGTGATGCTGGACGGGTGGGCAGGTGCGGGTAGCGATCGTTTAAAGAGCATGCATTTAGTTTTACATTTAAGAGCAGTTGGAGGCCACGGAAGGAGTGTTGTATGGCATTGAAGCTCGTCTGGAGGTTTTTAACACTGTCCAAAAAGGGCCAGAAGTATGCAGAATGGTGCCGTCTGCGGAGAGGTAGATCAGAGAAACACCAGCACCAAGAGCGACATCATTGATATATACAGAGAAGAGAGTCGGCCCGAGAATTGAACCCTGTGGCACCCCCATAGAGACTGCCAGAGGTCCGGACAACAGGCCCTCCGATTTTACATACTGAACTCTATCAGAGAAGTAGTTGGTGAACCAGACGAGGCAGTCATTTGAGAAACCAAGGCTGTTGAGTCTGCCGATAAGAATGTGGTGATTGACAGATTCGAAATCCTTTGCCAGGTCGATGAATACGGCTGCACAGTAATGTCTCTTATCGATGGTGGTTATGATATCATTTAGGACATTGAGTGTGGCTGAGGTGCACCCATGACAGGCTCTGAAACCAGATTGCATAGCGGAGAAGGTACGGTGGGATTCGAAATGGTCGGTAATCGGTAATGATTGCTGAGATCTTGGTTGAAGACAGCAGAGGTGTATTTGGAGGGCAAGTTGGTTAGGATGATATCTATTAGGGTGCCCGTGTTTACAGATTTGGGGTTGTACCTGGTAGGTTCATTGATAATTTGTGTGAGATTGAGGGCATCAAGCTTAGATTGTAGGATGGCCGGGGTGTTAAGCATGTTCTCTGAAGATAGATGGGGGGTAATCAATTAACATATGGTGTCCAGGGCACAGCTGGGGGCAGAGGGTGGTCTATAGCAAGCAGCACCGGTGAGAGACTTGTTTCTGGAAAGGTGGGTTATTGGAGGTCGAAGCTCGAATTGTTTGGGTACAGACCTGAATAGTAAGACAGAACTCTGCAGGCTATCTCTGCAGTAGATTGCAACTCCGCCCCCTTTAGCAATTCTATCTTGTCAGAAAATGTTATACTTAGGGATGAAAATGTCAGGGTTTTTGGTGGTCTTCCTATGCCAGGATTTAGACACGGCTAGGACATCCGGGTTCGCAGAGTTTGCTAAAGCAGTGAATAAAACAAACTTGGGGAGGAGGCTTCTAATGTAAATATGCACGTGTAGCACACAGTGCTGTACAGAAACCCAGCCTAAAACCCCAAACCGCAAGCAATGCAGATAGAAGAAGCACGGTGGATTGGAAACACTCTCTAGAAAGGCGGGAACCTAGGAAGAAACCTAGAGAGGAACCAGACTCTGAGGGGTGGCCAGTCCTCTTCTGGCTGTGGCCGGTGGAGAGGAACCAGACTCTGAGGGGTGGCCAGTCCTCTTCTGGCTGTGCCGGGTGGAGATTAGAAACCTAGAGAGGAACCAGACTCTGAGGGGTGGCCAGTCCTCTTCTGGCTGTGCCGGGTGGAGATTAGAAACCTAGAGAGGAACCAGACTCTGAGGGGTGGCCAGTCCTCTTCTGGCTGTGCCGGGTGGAGATTAGAAACCTAGAGAGGAACCAGACTCTGAGGGGTGGCCAGTCCTCTTCTGGCTGTGCCGGGTGGAGATTAGAAACCTAGAGAGGAACCAGACTCTGAGGGGTGGCCAGTCCTCTTCTGGCTGTGCCGGGTGGAGATTATAACAGTACGAAAGCGTTCCACAGGGATGCTGGCAAATGTTGACTCCAATGCTTCTCACAGAGGTGTCAAGTTAGCTGGATGTCCTTTGGTTAGTGGACCATTCTTGATACACACAGGAAACTGTTGATCATGAAAAACCCAGCAGCGTTGCAGTTCTTAACACAAACCGGGGTTTCTGGCACCTGCTACCGTACCCTGTTCTAAGGCACTTAAATCTTGTGTCTTGCCCATTCACCCTCTGAATGGCACACACACACAATCCATGTCTCAATTGTCTCAAGGCTTAAAATTCCTTCTTTAACCTGTATTCTTTCCTTCATCTACACTGATTGATGTGGATTTAACAAGCAACATCAATAAGGGATCATAATTTTCACCTGGATTCACCTGGTCAGTCTGTCATGGAAAGAACTTAATGTTTTGTACACTCAGTGTATATAACGTCAAACTACAGGTTGTCTGCTTTGATAGCCTCGGTACCAAGGTGAGTGCCTTTATACAAACAGAAGGGGAAGAAGGAAGTTGAAGACTAATAGTTTGCTATTCATTACTGGCAGCAGATGAGAGGGTATAGGGAGTCTGAAGGAAGTAGCTCCAGCTTTTAATTTCCTGAAGGGAGTACGCCCAGCTACAGCCCAGATACTCCCCTACAACCTCTGCTTAGAGAATGGCCTGTAAAGCCTGTAATTCTCTCAGCCATGGTCCTATAGCCCTATAGCCTTAACCTGGACGGAGTTAAAGAGGGTTTGGGCCACACCACACCAAGACACCATACCAACACAATGTAGTATGCTTCATACTGAATCGTGAGCATTGGAGATGTTTGGTTATATTTAAAGACATTCAGGATTTAAAGGCTTTGCAAAAATGTAACATATTGGGTTGTAGATGTAGTAATTGAGTATTTGGCTAAGGGAACAAAATCACAGTAAAGCTTGCTAGGAAGGAGACGTGGGCCACACGTGAACTACTGCTAAGTAGATCAAACCGTCTGTCTCTGTGATACTGCCTGAGCTGTTCCAGAGTCAGTAAAATCACTACTAGGTAGATCAAAATGTCTGTCTCTGTGATACTGCCTGAGCTGATCCAGAGTCAGTAACGCCACTGCTAGGTAGATCATACCGTCTGTCTCTGTGATACTGCCTGAGCTGTTCCAGAGTCAGTAAAATCACTACTAGGTAGATCAAAACGTCTGTCTCTGTGATACTGCCTGAGCTAATCCAAAATCAGTAAAATCACTACTAGGTAGATCAAAACGTCTGTCTCTGTGATACTGCCTGAGCTGATCCAGAGTCAGTAACGCCACTACTAGGTAGATCAAACCGTCTGCCTCTGTGATACTGCCTGAGCTGTTCCAGAGTCAGTAAACTCACTACTAGGTAGATCAAACCGTCTGTCTCTGTGATACTGCCTGAGCTGATCCAGAGTCAGTAAACTCACTACTAGGTAGATCGTTATTCATTATCTATTATTACTTCATTATTATACGTTTTACTGTTCTATTATTGCTCAATTATTTTTCTCCTTGCGTTGTTGGAAAGGGCCTGTAAAAGTAAGCATTTCACTTTCAGCATATAAACCTGTTGTTTTACGAAGCATGTGATTAATAAAATGGGATTTTGATCAAACCAACTTTCTCTCTGATACTGCCTGAGCTGTTCCAGAGTCAGTAAACTCACTACTAGGTAGATCAAACCGTCTGTCTCTGTGATACTGCCTGAGCTGATCCAGAGTCAGTAAAAGACTTGAAGTGTCAGTACACACACAAGATGACTGACTGGTTCTGAACACTTGAACACACTCGTGCCCGCAGTGAAGGAAATCGGCATCCGAGCTATGCTGCTCTGTGGTTTGCCACCATATCCACCACCCACAGTCCACAGGTACATGTTAAATATTAGAGACCTCTGTAATGTAGAGATCCCCATGCTAGGCCGGAGTCTCCTATGAGTCTCCTATGAGTTTCAGTTTCCTATGAGTCTCCTGTGAGTCTCCTGAGTCTCCTATGAGTGTCAGCTTCCTATATGTCTCCTGTGAGTCTCCTGAGTCTCCTATGAGTGTCAGCTTCCTATATGTCTCCTGTGAGTCTCCTGAGTCTCCTATGAGTTTCAGTTTCCTATGAGTCTCCTATGAGTTTCAGATTCCTATGAGTCTCCTGTGAGTCTCCTGAGTCTCCTATGAGTTTCAGCTTCCTATATGTCTCCTGTGAGTCTCCTGAGTCTCCTATGAGTCTCCTATCAGTTTCCTATTCCTATGTGCTGTTGCTGACACGGTCACCAGGTGTACGGTGTTTCCTCCAACACATTGGTGCGGCTGACTTCTGGGTTAAGCGAGCAGTGCGTCAAGAAGCAGTACGGCTTGGCGGGGTCTTGTTTCGGAGGACGGACGGGTGCGATGAGACAAGACTGTAACTACTAATTGAGGAGAAAAACAGGTAATTTGTTTTGAAATGTATAAATAAAATAAAATATATATAATTCCTCTGATCTTTCACAAAACCACGCAGAGACTAATGATGACAGGGATTACTGAGAACAGGACATACAGGAAGTGAAGCTAGCAGGAAGTCCAGACAGGGGGCTTGATCCTCCACTTCCTGCATCATGGCTGACCGATGTGGACCAGACCAGGGCCAGACCAGAGCCCGGCAAGGCTCAACCTGCCTTAGCCTTCCAGCCTGGAGGGAGTCCCAGGGCCTGTGCCATTCTAAGCCAGTCTGTCTGTCTGAGCTGAGAGGTGGATTGGCAGAGTTTCCCCTATGCAGAGACTGAGTGTGAGGTGCCAATCTGTCAGTGCCAACCGCAGGAAAAACACACACAGCTGAAATATGCTTTGAAGACATTTCACAACCCACAACAGTACAGTTAGTTGGGTATTGCCAGATTACTGAGATATAAAGTCTCTAAACAGCTCACATTTAAAGGTCTCTTGTTTTTTAAATTCAGAATACCACAGTGTTACAGAAGTCAAGGTGGTGAAACTCAATGCCAACGTCAACCTGGTTATGGGGCCAGAACGGTAGCTTTGTGAATTCCCCTACTGCTGTGAGTAACCCACGTTATCCACTCTCCCAGGCATGGAGCTACTTTAGCAGGAAGTAGACTCCTCACATTACATGGAACAATGGCTTTGTTTTACTGGCCAACACACCTGGGACACAGGCAGAGTGGTTAACAGGAATTCCTTATCAAAGGACATTTGATTTCAATACTGGCCCCAGAGCCATACAAAACATACTTTACGTATTTCTGAGTACCTGAGAATCAGATTACCTGGCCTCCACAATCACCTGACCTCAACCCAATTGAGATGGTTTGGGATGAGTTGGACCACAGAGTGAAGGAAAAGCAGCCAACAATTGCTCAGCCTTTGTTGGCTGCTTGTGGGAACTCCTTCGAGACCGTTGGAAAAGCATTCCAGGTGAAGCTGGTTGAGAGAGTGTGAAAAGCTGTCATCAAGGCAAAGGGTGGCTACTTTGAAGAATATAAAATATAAAATATAACACTTTTTTGGTTACTGCATGATTCCACATTTGTTATTTCATAGTTCTGATGTCTTCACTATTATTCTAGTAGAAAATAGTCAAAAATAAATAAAAACCCTTGAATGAGTAGGTGTGTCCAAACTTTTGACTGGTACTTTATGATACCTACTAATGGTCTAGTTACTGTGTAGATAAACACAAAAGTAAGGAGGTTGGTCGGGGAGGATGGGTGGGTGTAATTTGCTTCAGTTGTGTGTTCGAGTCGCGTTGGGGACAACTGTAGCAATTTAGCTAACCCTTGTTCTAAACTTAACCCAATTCACCAAACCTGCTATGTACATTTATCTAAACTTTGCCGTTAGTTCTCCTATCTGCCAATGTAAATTCTCCCCATAATGCTCCTTTGCTGTTATGATGCAACAAGCAACCTGGTCTCAGAGAAAGATGTATAATACTATAAGTCCTCTAAGATGCCTAAGTTACATCATTCAGTTTGTATGCTATTGTGCGAATGTGGATGACGTACAATACTTTCCTTCTCATAATTTGTCTGATATTGTATGACTGCTATTCCATTCATAATGTAAAACATAACATAATATAGCATACTAAAGGCGGTTTTGAGACTTACGTACAGAATTATATGCATTGCCCAGAGACCATGTTGATACATTTTAACATGTTGTGTGATTTAGAAAATTATTCTATTGAAGAATAAATACAAGTGTCATTCTAATGGGCAATACTAAAGTAAATCCAATACTTCATTGGACAGGAATGGATGGGTATAGCCATAGTAAAAAACAAATCCTACAAAGTTTGAATCACTCTCCACAAAAACATTCTCTCTCTTCTCTGCCCTGTGGGCTAGAAACAGAAACATTGAAAGCAAGGCGCAGGGACCGATGAGAAACGTGAGGGTGTGGTGTTGGGTTCCCTCCAGACCCCATTCTGTGTCCTCACTCGGTGACGCGAGACAAAAGCCCCCACAGAAACCAAAGCCTGAGGTAGCACTGCTCTGCTGCTGAGACTCAGAGAGGAGAAGAATGGGCTCCTTTCTCTGTCCAGCCAGCCAGGCTGGACTAACTGTACAGTACACCTCAGAGAGGCACTCAGAGGAGAGGGGAGATGGGTTACCCAGATAATGGACATGTACAGGGACCTCTTCAGGATCTCATCTGGCAGCCAGAACGAGAGAGAGAGAGAGAGAGAGAGCGAAACTGTCCTGGCCGTTGTCTGACTCTTTTGTCTGTTTGGGTACTTTCCGGGCACCGAGAGGCAGGAGAGAGTGAGAGCCGCAGTGGCATTCCAGTTTCATCTGACACCATGGCTTTTGTTGGAAACTTCAGTCCACCGGAGTGACTGTTATTGGGTTTGGTTTTCAGCGTGGGGGTAGCTAGCTATGAGGTCTGACACAAATACTTTGAGGGGATGTAACTAACCATTGCCAATTCACCCAAAAGTTTCTGTGTCCACACTCTGTCCTCACAGACAATGCCAGTGGAGGAGTATTCAGAGAAAATGGGCACAACCATTGTTCCCACAGCAGAACATCATGAGCCGCAATGTCCTTTATATCAAAGCCTACATATATTACAAAGCTGTCAAAACAAAACGCATAGTCACTCTACATAAGCTACAGTACACAACAAATTCTTCAGTTTTGATTGACAAGAGCCTCAGTCTCAGTTGGAAAAATTACAAAGAAAAAACAACCTAAGGAGACATTAGCTTCGCCCTCTCAGCCAATCCTTTTTTATGTTACCTTTATTTAACTTGGCAAGTCAGTTAAGAACAAATTTTTATTTTCAATGACGGCCTAGAAACAGTGGGTTAACTGCCTGTTCAGGGGCAGAACAGCAGATTTGTACCTTGTCAGCTCAGGGATTCGACCTTGCAACCTTTCGGTTATTAGTCCAACACTCTAACCACTAGGATACCTGCCGCCCCAGAACCAATCCTTAGGACTCATAACACAGTTACATAACAGAGGACTGGAGTGAGAGTTAAAAGGAATGCCTGTTTATCTTCTGTAGTTATCTCCTGTAGTTATCTTCTGTAGTTATCTCCTGTAGTTATCTCCTGTAGATACCTCCTGTAGTTATCTTGGAAGCAAAACAAAGACATTCTAATGTAAATCCTCTAAAGCAGGATCTCCTGGACAGTCTCCAGGCTGGACGGCTAAGGCAGGTTGGGCCTGGCCGGGCTCTGGTCTTGCCCTGGTCTAGTCTGCATCGGTCAGCCATGATGCAGGAAGTGGAGGGCCAAGCCCCCTGTATGTTTTCACTCCAACCCCAGTTGTAACTAACCTGGTTCAGTTTATCAACCAGCTAATTATTAGAAGCAGGTGTGCTAGATTAGGGTTGGAGTGAGAACCTACAGGACGGTAGCTCTCCAGGAACAGGGTTGGAGTTAAAACCTACAGGACGGTAGCTCTGCAGGAACAGGGTTGGAGTTAAAACCTACAGGACGGTAGCTCTGCAGGAACAGGGTTGGAGTTAACCTACAGGACAGTAGCTCTCCAGGAACAGGGTTGGAGTTAAAACCTACAGGACGGTAGCTCTGCAGGAACAGGGTTGGAGTTAACCTACAGGACAGTAGCTCTCCAGGAACAGGGTTGGAGATAAAACCTAAAGGATGGTAGCTCTCCGGGAACAAGGTTGAGGAGAAAACCTACAGGACGGTAGCTCTCCAGGAACAGGGTTGGAGAGAAAACCTACAGGATGATAGCTCTCCAGGAACAGAGTTGGAGAGAAAACCTACAGGATGATAGCTCTCCAGGAACAGGGTTGGAGAGAAAACCTACAGGTTTAGCTCTCCAGGAACGGTAGCTCTCCAGCCCTGATCTAAATTATGACAGGTAGAGGTGCAGAACAGTAAGATTGAACTTCAGACTTTACCGTGATTTCATATTCACAGAAAGTGACGCATGGGACGTTTGGAAGTAACTGCTGTTGTAAATTAGTCACAGATACCAAATCCTGCCAAAATCCTGTCCAGAGAATCTACAATTACAACCCCTGCATGTTTAACCCTTGAATCGTGTTCATGTTTATTCACCCAATGTTCTGATGGACCCACAACAATACAGCCATAGCAGTTTACGTTAAAATACTTAATACCTAGATGTTAACTTATATCAATTACAAGAAATATAGACAGCATACATGGTTAGTTGCCATTTACCCCTGCTAGGTTACATTCATCAATAAAAGCGCTATTTATTTTTTTCTGGTTTTTGATGTTCCCGGCCACAGATTCTCCCATCCCTGTGCAGCGTACTCATTAGTACCACATTTTTGCCTTTCTTTGGCACATAGGACACTAGATACGTGTTGGCTGTGAACACAAACTTAGAGGAATTGATAGGCCTGTTCCGTGTATTCAACAGCTCAGGTGGAAGCTCTGGCTTGTTTTTTTTCGTACTGTTCATACCATCGTCAGCTTCCTCTTGAGGAGCTCCTGTCCCAGCTTGTGCAAAGTAAAAAAGTTATTGCATGTGATGTTGTGGTCACGCAGTCCCTGTGTTAGGTTCAGGACAACCTGCATCCCTTGGTTCTTCTCAGGGGATCCTCCATCTGGCTTACCCATATACACTTGCAAGTTCCACGCATATGATGAAGCAGCATCACAGTCCACCCACATGTCTCACACTGAGCTGATTTCAGCTAGCTTGTCTCTCTGCCCCCCAAGCTGCTCTGGTGTCTCGGTTAATTCTGGAAATAATGTGGAAGACATTGTTGCACGGAAAAGTTATCTGCCAGTTTCTGAATCCCACAGGGATGCCCATTGGATCTGAAAATACCAGCAAGGATAATAACCCCAAAGTATGCATCTAAATTAGTTTGGTCCATCCCCTTCCATTTCTCTCCAAAAACTCACCTTCCCTCCAAATTAGTAAAGTCCAGAATGATTTTCTGGATGATATCTGGGATAAACAGTTCAAAAGAAGACTATATGTCCTGTACATGAGTAACCGCAATCCACGTCGCCCCTGGTTGTATCGTTATCACATTGGCAGCCATGCGGGGTGGCTCATTCCTTCGACAAGACCATTCAATTAAAAAAATGTTTGACATCCATATTTCTCCTCCTGCAGGCTGCTGATGGGCTGGCGGCTGATGGACTGGTCCTGGCTACTGATAGGCTGGTCCTGGGGCTGGCTGCTGATAGGCAGCGGGAGGGAGACAGACAGACAGATAGACAGTCCTGGGGCTGATGGGCTGGCTGCTGATGGGCTGGCTGCTGATGGGCTGGTCCTGCTGCTGATGGGCTGGTCCTGGGGCTGGCTGCTGATGAGCTGGTCCTGGGGCTGGCTGCTGATGGGCTGGTCCTGCTGCTGATGGGCTGATCCTGGGGCTGGGGGCTGGCTGCTGATGAGCTGGTCCTGGGGCTGGCTGCTGATGGGCTGGTCCTGCTGCTGATGGGCTGGTCCTGGGGCTGGCTGCTGATGGGCTGGCTGCTGATGGGCTGGTCCTGCTGCTCATGGGCTAATCCTGGGGCTGGCTGCTGATGGGATGGTCCTGGGGCTGGCTGCTGACGGGCTGGTCCTGCTGCTGATGGGCTGGCTGGTCCTGCTGCTGATGGGCTGGTCCTAAGGCTGGCTGAGGGTCAACCTCAACCTCTTCTTCCAACTCACTATCAGACTCCGAATTGACAGAGACATGATCCTCATGTTAGGAAAATTCTTGATCTTCCAAGGTGGAAGACGTTCGTTCCACACAGGCTTTTTCTAAGGCCCTCTGTGCAGATATTCTTTTTGCCAAACTGATTGATTGTGGTAAGGAGCCACACATGCAAAGCTATTCATTTGTTGTTGTGTCCCTTCCCAATTTGCACCTGGCTGGGGTAGAGTGTTGGAAAATTCTGAATTGTTTACAATGTATCAACATAATGTATCGAAATAATGTATTGTAATAACATTGTGCAGGTTCCTACAAGACATTGTGTAGTTCCACACACTACAAAGGGTAAAGAGTGCAAGAAAAGCAGGGGACGGGCAGACAGGCAGACAGACAGACAGACAGACAGACAGACAGACAGACAGACAGGCAGACAGACAGGCAGGCAGGCAGGCAGACAGACAGACAGACAGACAGACAGACAGACAGACAGACAGACAGACAGACAGACAGACAGACAGACAGACAGACAGACAGACAGACAGACAGACAGACAGACAGACAGACAGACAGACAGACAGGCAGGCAGGCAGGCAGGCAGGCAGGCAGGTAGGTGCTATGTTGAAACAGCAGGCCCAGGGAGGAGGAAGACAGAGTGAAGGCACACAGTAAGTTAAATGTTCCTTTGTTTTCACCAACACACACACTTTTCCACACTTCTATTATCCTTTGGTCCAGTGGACCAGAACACCACATATGTAATATAAATGTGTGCACTCAATGAAAATGTGTTATTTTACATGTTCTTCACAGACGAATGAGTCAATTTGCACCTCAGGTTGAAATATTATTTGTATCCTTTTTTTATTTTAGTAAACATTGAAAAGAAACAGACCCAAACACCACACAATGGTTAAGTCCTTAGACAACAATATCTACCAAGATAACACATTTCCTTATTTTAAGATGGTAATAAACTAGATGGTAATAAACTAGATCATTTAGCCAATATTTGAATCTGGCCTTTACTGTTATAGCCCTTAGAAATGCATTGAATAACACATGTGTACATGGCAAAAGAGACAGTCAAAAACGGTATCATAAAGAAAAAAGGTTTTGATGTGTCTGTCCTATATTTGGAGATATCGTAGAGCAGTAGAATCAACACCTTTTGTGCTTGTGAGAGTCTCCCCTTCTTCAATATTGGTGACGTATTAGTTTGTAGCGCCAACGGATCAGTCTGGACAGTCGGTTTTGTGTGGAAGACCTCTTAGAAATGAGAATTTCCCGCGACAGAGAGTTCACCTCTTGTGGATGTCGTGGAGCCAAACAACCGACACTGTCGTATAAGTGAGTGTCTATTCTTTCAATGGGGGTGACTCAATAGTTTGTAGCTCACACGGTTTGGGGGTTTTACAGACGATTTCATGATGATTTCCTTGTTCGGGCTTTCACAATCCCCACGTAATGAAATAGGGGTAAACTTTATATCAGCGGGAATGATTGGGCTGCAGCCCACTACAAAAAAGCGTTGTCTCTAGCACTAACGCAGATATTCATAATGACGTTACTGTGTGACGCACCGGTGCTTCAATCGACTCGAGGGTTTTTTAATGTTTACCTTGTTGTGTACTGAACATTGTGGTTATTTTGGGATGTTTGGCTCTTCCTATGGTACATTTACATAGTGTGTGTGTGTGTGTGTGTGTGTGTGTGTGTGTGTGTGTGTGTGTGTGTGTGCTTGCGTGTGTGTGTCGTTGCCATTTCGCTGTGGTCTGTCACAGACGCTATCAGCCCTACACACTCACTCACTCACTCACTCACTCACTCACTCACTCACTCACTCACTCACTCACTCACTCACTCACTCACTCACTCACCACTCACTCACTCACTCACACACACACACACACACACACACACACACACACACACACACACACACACACACACACACACACACACACACACACACACACACACACACACACACACACACACCGTCGTGCAAAACATTCAGACAGGTGGCTGATTTAACATTACAACGCCCTCATCTTTCAAGACCCTTAAACAGCTCAGTAGCAGTACAAACACGAGGCTTTCCCAATGCGATAAAACTATGTTTTCTTGCATATTTCCTAAAGCTAGTGATTACTGAGTTAATCACATACATTCCTGTGAGTTCTTAGAGGCTACTGCCATGTCAGAGAGGATTCTCCAACAGTGGGGTCCTTGTTCTAGGGGCTTTAGCCGGCCTTATGCCTGTTCAAAAATATGTTTTTGTATCTTTTAGGAAAAATCCAACTGGATCATTTATAGAAGAGTTTATAGAAGAAACAGAGAAGTAGACAGAAAATATTATACAGGGACTACTTCCTGTCATGACAAGATATTATATGTTTATATGTTAATAATATGCTTTTAAAGAGATTAAAGTTCAAAGATTCCAGTCCTTTGTAGACTTGTTTTTGGCAAATTTAAAATAAAGGCAGTTGAAAATAAAGGGGAGTTTTTGATTTTGCAGGGTCTGGAGTCTCAGTCTACATAGCTATGACTGCATGTCATCCCAAGCATTGTTAACCACAAAAGCCCAAACTACTGTGAGGGAGGGAGCACCACTGTGGGGGAGGGAGCATCACTGTGAGGGAGGGAGCACCACTGTGAGGGAGGGAGAATCACTGTGAAGGACTGTGAGGGAGGGAGAATCACTGTGAGGGAGGAAGAATCACTGTGAGGGAGGGAGAATCACTGTGGGGGAGGAAGAATCACTGTGAGGGAGGAAGCATCACTGTGAGGGAGGAAGTGTGTGTAGCCCCACCTGCGAACTTCAAATCCAGTGTCTCCCCTCAGGTCTAATCTCTCGTGGGCAGATGAAACAACGAGAACGGCGGTTTTCATTGTGAATTATTTGGGGGATTATTGTGGGGGAGCATCACTATGAGGGAGGGAACATCACTATGAGGGAGGGAGCATCACTGTGAGGGAGGGAGCATCACTATGAGGGAGGGAACATCACTGTGAGGGAGGGAGCATCACTATGAGGGAGGGAGCATCACTATGAGGGGGGGAACATCACTATGAGGGAGGGAGTATCACTGTGAGGGAGGGAACATCACTGTGAGGGAGGGAGCATCACTGTGAGGGAGGGGACATCACTGTGAGGGAGGGAGCATCACTGTGAGGGAGGGAGCATCACTGTGAGGGAGGGAGCATCACTGTGAGGGAGGGAGCATCACTGTGAGGGAGGGAGCATCACTGTGAGGGAGGGAGCATCACTATGAGGGAGGGAACATCACTGTGAGGGAGGGAGCATCACTGTGAGGGAGGGAACATCACTATGAGGGAGGGAACATCACTGTGAGGGAGGGAGCATCACTGTGAGGGAGGGAGCATCACTGTGAGGGAGGGAACATCACTGTGAGGGAGGGAGTACTCTGTTTGACCCATCACAGATGTTGTTTGGACCAAGAAATTATGTTTCTGGGAAACATATTGTATATTGTGTTTCAGCGTTTTGTGGTTTTAGAAACGTAATGGATTGTGATTGGATAATGGATTTACTGTAAAATCACGATTTGATTGTATGAATTGAAAAGGTTGAGAATTGCCTTTATGTTTGATTTGAACCTCTAATTTATAAGAGATGTTTATCAGGATACAGTATGTGGTATGGAACAGAACGGAAAAGAAAGCATTAAAACCCTCAGTGTCACGGCCGTTAAAAGAAGAGGACCAAGGTGCGGCGTGGTGAGCGTACATACTTGTAATAGAAGATGTCGCCGACAAAACAATAAACAATACCAAAACGTGAAGCTTAAGGCTATGTGCCATCAAACACAGTTAATTTCTCACCGAGACAGGTGGGAAAAAGGCCTACCTAAGTATGGTTCTCAATCAGAGACAGGTGGGAAAAGGCCTACCTACGTATGGTTCTCAATCAGAGACAGGTGGGAAAAGGCCTACCTAAGTATGGTTCTCAATCAGAGACAGGTGGGAAAAGGCCTACCTAAGTATGGTTCTCAATCAGAGACAACGATAGACAGCTGTCCCTGATTGAGAACCCTACCCGGGCAAAACATAGAAATACAAATAATAGAGTATAGAATACTACCCACCCCAACTCACACCCTGACCAAACCAAAATAGAGACCCCCCCCCCCCCCTATCACGCACCCTATCCCATATCACGTACCCTATCTCATATCATGCACCCTATCCC